>NC_057800.1:282425094-282759593 GCF_018294505.1 Triticum aestivum | reverse complement strand
CCGCGCCCAGCGCATGGCCTCGCTCCCCGGTCCCTGCAGCCACACGCGCCGCTGCCTCCTCCCCTCGCTACCGCCGAACCGCCATGTCGGCCGCTTCCGCCCCTACCTCCTACGACCCCAGCCCAGCGCACCTCGCCACATCCCTCGGCGCCCCAGCGCCTCCTTTGGCTCGGGCAGGTGCCCAAACGGGCTGACGCCCGCAAGGCCCCTGCGCCCGAATCGCCCAGCGCCCATTTGGCCCTATGGGCCACTGACTAGGGGGTCCCACCCCCCCAAAACGTTTAAAAAAAGATATATAAAAAAGAATTAAAAAATAAAAATATTATTTAATCAATTAATTAACTAAATAATTAACTTAATTATTTCTATTTAAATTAACTAATTAAGGTTAATTAACCTAATAACTAATTAACCTAACTAACTATTGTTAATTAGCTAAGCAGTCCCTGACAGGTGGGACCCACCTGACAGGTTGACCAAGTCAACGGTCAATGTTGACTACTGACGTCATGCTGACGTCAGCAAACATTATTCTGGATAATGTTAATTTAATTAATAAATTAGAAAATGATTTAAAACTTTAAAAATTAATATAAATTAAACTGTAGCTCAGATGAAAATACTTTCTACATGAAAGTTGCTCAAAACGACGAGACGAACCTGGATACGCAGCTCATTCGTCCGCCACGCATCACTAGCATAGGGAACACGCAACTTTCCCCCTCCAGTTCATCTGTCCGAAAACGTGAAACACCGGGGATATTTTCCCGAATGTTTCCCCCCTTCACCGGTACCACCTCTTATCGCGTTAGGGAACCCCTAGCACCGCTACTTGTCATTGTCATGCATCGCTATGCATTTGTTTGCTTTATATTTATTGTTTCCTCCCCCTCTTCTCTCGCTAGACACCGAGACAGACGCCGCTGCTACCCAGTACGACTTCAGTGTTGACGACGCCTCTCTCCTGCCAGAGCAACCATGCAAGCCCCCCCCCTTGATCACCAGATATCGCCTACTCTCCTCTATACTGCTTGCTTTAGAGTAGTGTAGCATGTTACTGCTTTCCGTTAATCCTATTCTGATGCATAGCCTACCATTGTTGCTATAATTGTTGATACCTTACCTGCAATCCTAAATGCTTAGTATAGGATGCTAGATTATCATCAGTGGCCCTACACTCTTGTCCGTCTGCCATGCTATACTACTGGGCCGTGATCACTTCGGGAGGTGATCACGGGCATATACTACATACTTTACACTGTTACATTACTGGTGATAATGTTTGGAGATGGGGGCTGAAGGGGCAGGTGGCTCCATCCAGGTAGTGGTTGGCCTGAGTTCCCGACGGCCCCTGACTGTTACCTTGAGGCAGAGCGACAGGGCAGGTTGAGACCACCTAGGAGAGATGTGGGCCTGGCCCTGGTCGGCGTCCGTGGTTATTTCAAAATAACACCCTTAATGAGATCTTGGTATTTGATCTGAGTCTGGCTACTCGCCTATATGCACTAACCATCTATGCGGGGACAGTTATGGGCACTCGACGTCAAGGTATCAGCTGAAGCCTTCGTGACCTCAGCGACTGAGCGGCGCGCGCCGGGTTGGACTGGAACGCCTACTCTTGTATAAGGGAGGCCAGGTCTGCTCACCGGCCGCGTACGCAACGTGCAGGTGTGCAATGGGCGATGAGGCCAGACCCCTGCGCCATAGGATTTAGACCGGCATGCTGACCTCTCTGTTGTGCCTAGGTAGGGCTGCGACGTGTGGATCTTCCAAGGCCGGGCATGACCCAGGAAAGTGTGTCCGGACAAATGGGATCGAGCGTGCTGGGTTATGTGGTGCACCCCAGCAGGGAAGTTGATCTATTCGAATAGTCATGTCCCTCGGTAAAAGGACGACCCGGAGTTGTACCTTGACCTTATGAAAACTAGAACCAGATACTTAATAAACCACACCCTTCCAAGTGCCAGATACAACCGGTGATCGCTCTCTCACAGGGCGACGAGGGGAGGGTCATCGGTTAGGATTATGCTATGCGATGCTACTTGGTGAACTTACCACCTACTCTCTTCTCCTGCTGCAAGATGGAGGTTACCAGAAGCGTAGTCTTTGAAAGGATTAGCTATCCCCTTCTTATTCCGGCATTCTGCAGTTCAGTGCACATATGATACCCTTATTCCATTTGATACCAATGCATACATATGTAGTGTAGCTCCTTGCTTGCGAGTACTTTGGATGAGTACTCACGGTTGCTTTGCTCCCTCTTTTCCCCCTTTCTATACCCGTTTGCTGCGACCAGACGTTGGAGCCCAGGAGCCAGACGCCACCGTCGACGATGACTACTACTACTCGGGAGGTGCCTACTACTACGTGCAGCCCGCTGACGACGACCAGGAGTAGTTTAGGAGGATCCCAGGCAGGAGGCCTGCGCCTCTTTCGATTTGTATCCCAGTTTGTGCTAGCCTTCTTAAGGTAAACTTGTTTAACTTATGTCTTTACTCAGATGTTGTTGCTTCCGCTGACTCGTCTATGATCGAGCTCTTGTATTCGAGCCCTCGAGGCCCCTGGCTTGTAATATGATGCTTGTATGACTTATTTTATTTGTAGAGTTGTGTTGTGATATCTTCCCGTGAGTCCCTGATCTTGATCATACACGTTTGCCCGTATGATTAGTGTACGGTCAAATCGGGGGTGTCACATTGAGCTAGGAGATCAAAAATGGCAGCAAGATGAGCTAGAACTCGTGCATGAGCTAGTTGGTGATTTTTTGCGAGGAATAAGGAGTGTGTGGTGGCTGGAGTAAGTGGAGGGGAGCCACCATGGGCCCACGAGGCAGGGGGTGAGCCCAGGGAGGTGGGCGCGCCCTGGACCCTCGTGGCTAGGTGCTTGCTCCCCCTGATGTATTCTAAGTGCCAGATATTCTCAAATATTCCAAAAAAATCATATTTAAATTTCAGGGCATTTGGAGAACTTTTATTTTGGGGGTATTTTTTTGTTGCATGGATAATTCAGAAAATAGATAGGATATACTATTTTTGGTTTATTTAATATACATAATAGAAAGTAAAAAGAGGGTATAGAAGGTTGTGTTTTCTAACTTCATCCATCTCATGCTCATCAAAAGGAATACACTAACAAGGTTGATCAAGTCTTGTTAACAAACTCATTCTGAACTGCATGAAACCGGAGAAATTTTGAATAACACTATGTTACCTCAACGGGGATATGCACGTCCCCAACAATAAGAATATCATATTTCTTCTTGACAGTAGGAAGAGGAAATTCAAAACCTCCAATAGTAATTGTTGAAATTTTTCCAATGGAATTGATATTTTGGACTTGAGGTTGTTTCCTCGGAAAGTGTATCGTATGCTCATTACCATTAACATGAAAAGTGGCATTGCCTTTGGTGCAATCAATAACACCCCCTGCAGTATTCAAAAAGGGTCTTCCAAGAATAATAGACATATTATCGTACTCGGGAATATCAAGAATAACAAAGTCCGTTAAAATAGTAATGTTTGCAACCATAACAGGCACATCCTCACAAATACCAACATGTATAGCAGTTGATTTATCAGCCATTTGCAAAGATATTTCAGTAGGTGTCAACTTATTCAAATCAAGTCTACGATATAAAGAGAGAGGCATAACACTAACACCAGCTCCAAGATCACATAAAGCAGTTTTAACATAGTTTCTTTTAATGGAGCATGGTTTAGTTGGTACTCCTGGATCTCCAAGTTTCTTTGGTATTCCACCCCTAAAAGTATAATTAGCAATCATGGTGGAAATTTTATCTTCCGATATCTTTCTTTTATTAGTAACAATTTCCTTCATATACTTAGCATAAGGATTCATTTTAAGCATATCAGTCAAACGCATACGTAAAAAGATAGGTCTAATCATTTCAGCAAAGCACTCAAAATCCTCATCATCCTTTTTCTTGGATGGTTTAGGAGGAAAAGGCATGGGTTTCTGAACCCATGGTTCTCTTTCTTTACCGTGCTTCCTAGCAACAAAGTCTCTCTTATCATAACGCTGATTATTTGATTCTGGGTTATCAAGATCAACAGCAGGTTCAATTTCTACATCACTATCATTACTAGGTTGAGCATCAACATGAACATCATCATTAACATTTTCACTAGGTTCATGTTCATTTCCAGATTGAGTTTCAGCATCAGAAATAGAAATATCATTGGGATTCTCAGTTGTGTCAACAACAAGTTCACTAGAAGCATGCAAAGTCCTATCATTTTTCTTTCTCTTCCTTTTAGAAGGACTAGGTGCATCTATAGTAGTCACTACAAAAATAATAGACTTCCGTGATGATACGTGTTTGTCACAGTAGGTTGCGTTTTTATCATGCATGTACATCCATGATGATTTTATGACAGAATCAAGATAGTCATACATGTGCTGTCGTAGAAGTGTTCCATGACATTACCAAAATTATCATCACGGAAGTGTCCACTTCCATGACAATAAATCGCGCGTCACAGAAGTGCTTTCGTCAAGGGTGACCGACACGTGGCATCCACGGTAACGGAACGCCGTTAAGCTATCGAGTCTGATTTTGGATCCGATAACGCGTTAACAGCCCTGACCAATGGGAAATTTCCACGTGTAAAATTCTGATTGGCCGAAGGAAACACGTGTTGCCTCACCCTTGGGACAGATGTCATCCATTCATTGGACAGGAGGCGCCTATGATAGGTCGACACGTGGCATGGCTCAACAGTGGCCCATTCCCGTGAAAAAGGTCGGCCTAGTAAAAATTAGCAGGCCGACCCATATAAAGCCTACTTGTGTCAGGTCCATTTAAGCCCACGGCCCATACGAGATGTGCCAATTCGGCCCGTCAACGGCCCGTTAAAGATTTGACACCATTGCAGCCCATCGTCAGTTTGAGCCCATTAACAGCCCGCTATATATTTGGGCTCAATATCGGCCCGATGAGATTTTGGCCTGTTAACGGCCCATTTAATGGATGGGCCAATTTTCAGGATGTACATCTTTCGGCCTTTTAGCGACCCATTTAAATGTTGGGCTAATTTCTGGCCCGATGTTTCTTTCAGCCTGTTGACGGCCCATAAATCTGATGGGCCATTTGTTGTTGGACCTCAGTTTCGGCCTTTTAGCGGCCCATTTAAGTGTTGGGCCAATTTCTGGCTCGGTGTCACTTTCAGCCTATTGGCGGCCCATAAATTAGTTGGGCCATTTGTAGTCGGACCTGAGTTTTGTCCTTTTAGCGACCCATTTATGTGTTGGGCCAATTCCCGTCCCTGTGTGCCTTTCGGCCTGTTAACGGACCATAAATGAGTTGGGCCATTTGTAGTCGGACCTTAGTTTTGGCCTTTTAACGGCCCATGCCCTTCATGGTCCAATACCAGCCCGATTTCTCTTTCGGCCTGCTAAAGGCCCACAACACAGTTGGGCCGTTTACAATACGACCTGACGTTCGGCCTCTTAGCAGCCCATGCTCTTCATGGTCTAGTACAAGCCCACTATCTCTTTCGGCCTGCTAAAGGCCTACAGTATAGTTGGGCCATATGTAGCCCAAACTTAGTAACGGCCTGTTAACGACCCGGGAGGTAAGAGGGCCGACCATTAACTTTCGGCCTAGTAACGACCCATCAACTTAATGGGCCCACTAAAGTTTGTTCATGTCTTTAGGCCAAATTAGATATTTTGAGCCCATTACGACGAGTAATTATGCACAAGACCAAAACCGATCAAGCAAAGGTACGGCATACAGGGAATAACGTTGCACATCGAGCATATATTACAGGAAACTACATCCACTTGGCAATCGAAGATTGATGCCAGTGCAAATAAATGAGCAGAACCTAACCATCTACAACGTCACAATCTGCAACCTCAGCACAGATGACGCCCATAAGCATGTGGGCAAG
Source organism: Triticum aestivum (assembly GCF_018294505.1). Classification (NCBI taxonomy): domain Eukaryota; kingdom Viridiplantae; phylum Streptophyta; class Magnoliopsida; order Poales; family Poaceae; genus Triticum; species Triticum aestivum. Next base: position 282,753,678 of record NC_057800.1, on the reverse strand, counting down.
TTCTTGCTGCTTTGTTACACTGTCTGTGAAAACATTGATCAGTTGTTGTGTCGCATGACTCTGCACCTCTAATTCATCCACCATTTCCATCATTGCTTCAGCCATTAATTGGTTCACAAACATACATTTATTCCATTGCATTCGAGATAGAGGATACTGAACAGATTCAGATGGCGATTTTGGCAAGCTTGTATTATTGATACTGGAGAGTGTCTCGACCATTGCATCATAACATAAATTAGGACGGGAACCAAACAGATTAATCATGAGTTATTGCTATTGCCATATTACCTGGCCTAGATTTACTGGAAATAAACAATGGGGTTGCCTTGCTGTTTTTAGAGTTTGTCTTCTTATCTTCAGTAGCCTGCACAAAATTAACACACTAGTATTGCTATCATTGGCCAAGTTAGATAATAGGAAAGCAACATTGACACAACGAACGTTTGGGCAACTAGCCTACACCAAATTAACACAATATGGCACAGCTATCATCCGCCAGGTAAGGTAATACGAAAGCAACATTGACACAATGAATGAATGGGCAACCAGAGAAGCACTACAATTCAGTAATGTGCGTGATATGAGATAGTACATTCATGCAGCTCAGTATGCAAAACAACCAGGCAGTTTTCCTTACAAAAATCAACATTGGTGCCTTTAACATTTTGCTACAACTAATTTTAGATCAGATAAAGGTTAGATTCACGCTGATTAACAAAATACATGCTGATGTAAAAATATAGTGATATACAACAGGTACTTACATCAGCATTGGAGCACAGAGAATTCCTGCAAGATATTTTCCTCGAATACGATCACAATGGAGGAATTCTTATATCGTTTAACCTTATTTTCTAAAAGAGGGATCAGTAAGAAACATGTAGAAAATATGATCAGAATGCTATAAAATTTCATGATGTGAGGATACGCACACGCTTCTTAGAATGGAGTTGACATTCTTTTACTGGACTGGAGCGGACTAGTCCTTTGGCCACTGGAATCTGCTTATTATTAGTGGGAGTTGGGTTTCTCTGTTCTGGAGATGTATCTATGAAAAATGGAGTTTGTTTATTATCTCCTGGCGTTTGGATCTTTTGCAAAGACCTGGTTTATAACCCTTCAGATTCTAACATAGCCGTCTTCCCCTTGCATGCCTTATATAGAAGAATGGTGATTCAGTTATAAAACATGCTACAGTAGAGATGGAATAGGTACTGAAGAACAGAAAGGCATGACATATTGACATGTATTCCCTCCTCTAGAAATAAATGGATGGGTCTAGGCGTATTTCAGTTCTAGATACATCCAGTTTTATCCATTTCTGCGACATTTAATCCGGACGGAGGGAGTATGATGTAAGAGCTAGGGATACGACATGACAACACCGTAAAAAAACACTGAAAAACCCACTGCAGAACCAAAGTATTCAAACCGACTGATATGAGATAGTACACTCATGCAGCTCAGCATGCAAAACTACCAGGCAGTTTTCCTTGCAAAAATCAACATTGTGGCCTTTAATCATATATTTTTCTACAATTAAATTTAGATCAGATAAAGGTTGGATTCACGCTGATTAAGAAACTACATGCTGATGTAAAAATATAGTGATATACAACAGGTACTTACATCAACATTGGAGCACAGAGAATTCCTGCAAGAATCTTTCCTCATAAATGATACCATTGTAGAAATTCTTCTATCTGTTAAGCTTATTTTCTAAAAGAGAGATGGGTAAGAAACATGTAGAAAATATGATCAGCATGCTATACAATTTCATGATGCAAGGATACGCACACGCTTCTTAGAATTGAGTTGACATGTTTTTGCTGGACTGGAGCGGACTAGTTCTTTGGCCACTGGAATCTGCTTATTATCAGTAGGAGTTAGGTTTCTCTGTGCTGGAGCAGTATCTATAAAAACTGGAGTTGGTTTATTATCTCCTGGCATTTGGATCTTTTGCAAAGGCCTTGTTTGTAACCCTTCATATTCTAACATAGTCGTCTTCCCCTTGCATGCCTTGTATAGAAGAATGGTGCTTTAATTATTAAACATGCGACAGCAGTGAGATGGAATAGGTACTGAAGAATAGAAAGGCATGACATATTGACATGTATTCCCTCCATCCGGAAAAAATGGATGGGTCTAGGCGTATTTCAGTTCTAGATACATCCTTTTTTATCCATTTCAGCAACATGTAATCCGGACGGAGGGAGTATGGTGTAAGAGCTAGGGATACGATAGGACAACACAGAAAAAAACACTAGTTAAATGTAAAACTGTATGCTAGCGGAATATGTACAGAAATAACTAAGGCAACATAAACGTGTATGATTGGGAAAATAAGATGGCATTGCAACAGAGCACTAGAACATCACTTCAATGTAAAAAAACATGGTACGGTAGACAGATGAAGTACATACTGATGAATAATAATGCATAAGATATTCAGAAGCATGATGTCCAAATTAAGCAGATGGCATTGCGATAGAGTAGAATGATGGTACTTGAATTTGAAAACATGTTATCATGAATGGAATAGGTACTGAAAAACAGGAAGGCATGACATATTTACATCCATGATAAGCATGCTAAGCACATGGCATTGCAACAGAGTAGATACACTCCATGACATTATATGCATGTTGTACCCATATCACAGGCCAAGTTAGAGCAAGGACCTTGTGGGGTGAACAGGATTCATCATCTTTCTGCAAGTCTTCTGAAGAACTGCCTTTACATGTTCCATCATATTGGGTATCACTGACATCAAGTTTATTGGCCTTTACATTGCTCCGTGAGGTTCTTGTGGATATATCAGTGTGTGCAATTATATCTGACATGCATGGAAGACAAATAGTAGTTAGATTTATGTAATGAGTGCCTGTAGGAGATGACATAAATAGTAGGACTGGGGTTAACTAGCAGCAATAGGTCTCATAAACTAAAGGGAGAACACAGATGAAAGATACAGAATATGTATCGTTTGTACTCAAGATTAACTAGATGGCACACAAAAGTATTAAAGAACAACACAGGTAATACTAGAAGTGGTATAATACTATAATCACCAGCCTGTGGGATAGCATTGGCTGATGGATGATAACTATGGAACATCGTTACCTAAAGAACAAGTATCTTAGCTGAACTATGGAACAACGTTAACTCCTGAACAAGACCCGTAAGAGATCAGCATGAATATACAGTGAAATGTGATGATCTATTTTCCATGCTTAGATGAATAACAAAGCCATAATTGTTGCACACAAGTAAGATGCGGGTACAACCTATCTGGCTGCCATCCATAGGAGTGAGCATCATGTGCTGACTTGTCGATGGCCCTGCAGTTGTTGTGGCTGTCCATGTCGGGCACGTGCATTCGATGCAGGGAACTGTTGAGTGGGGACTATAGCTCCCTTCTGGTGTATGCTTCCCTTGTTGGAGTAGTTGCAGTGAGTCAGAAGATGGTGTGTCTGAAGATGTAGATAACGCATAATGTTAAGAACGACATATCTCTTTGATCTGAAGAAATACACTAAGAGATCAACAGAAAGGTACGAGAGTGGTCACACTTCTGTTGACTGAAGACTAAATTGGGGTCACACGATTTTATTTTATTTTGGTACTATGCAATCTACGCTGGATGGATGGTCGTCTTGTGCCTCCCGGCTGACACTATTCGGAATCTTCCCCGAAGAGCCAGCGACCAACGGCAGAGCAGCCTGCCTCCATTGTCCGTGGCCCCGTCCAAAACCCCGCTCCCGCCCCACCGCACTCCCCGTCATCCAGATCCGGCGGCGGCAGTACGTTCAACCCACGCAACTCTAAAAGATAGCCATTTAAGCGCTGCTTCCGCGGCGAACTTGCGGCCCCGCACCCTTACGTTAGACACCAGCCAACCGGCAGCCTAGGAGCTCCTCCGCCTCGAGGGGTGCTGCTTCCCATTGGGAATCGATTGGCCCATAATAAAAATTCAGACAACTGATGCCTAAATAAAGTGATTTTAGATGAGGGTGCGACCTATCTGGCGGCATGGTGAAGTAGGCAGGTCCATCTGCCGAGTCGGTGGGGCCGGCGGGGTTGTGGTGGCGACCGGCGGCAGGGAAAGAGCAATGTCGCGACGGTCGACGGCTACGCGGAAGCAGCACCAGGACTCTGGACGGATCCGAAGTATGAGCCGCTCCGGCGCCGTGAACAACGGCGGGGGTGAATCAGCTCCGGTACGGTTCACGTGGCTGTCGTCGAGGCAGCACCAGCAGCACGGAGTAAGAGGCACACGACCCAGTGCACGACGGCAAATGGACAGCGTCTCCGGCATTAGGGAGGAGGGTGGCTGTGAAATTGGTGCGGTGGGGGCGCCATGAAGGTGGGGCTGAGGTTTCGCGGGTCGGGGGAAGGGAGCTTCCCGGGGAGAAGGTGATTTGGCGCCCACGAGGTATGAATGGGGGGGCGGGGGGGATTGAGAGGGGAGTGGAACCATGTCTTACAGACGCATTTGTCTGTAATGTGAGGGGGAGTTACAGTTCTACCCTTGCCTATAAGCTTCTCGGCTTGGGTCTGTGTTCTGAGGGTCGGGGATAGTAGAGTAACTTTGCTTCTCCCCAAATAGTGGGCAGGAGCGATTTCGGGCGAGGAGGGCGTGCTTTGAACTATAGTGGGCATGAGCGATTTCGGGAGAGGAGAGCGTGTTTTGAAATAGTGGGCGCGAGCTATTTCGAGCAAGGAGAGCGTGTTTTGCTGACTGTGGTTTATGAATTATTCGGCACATGTCATTTCGGCTGAGGAGAAGGCGCGCTTGGATGAAGTTACGAACCTACCCTCGATGTACAACAGGCCAATTGATGCGTGTCCCACATAGGACGGTAATTTCGCGTCTCCCATTTTTTTTCTCGGGTGAATTGCACCAAGCAGAGAGGATGTTTAATGGTTCGTTCAAATTTTGGGAGAACGAGCATCCACGTCTACCTTACCAAGTCAATTCGGATCAAATTTTGAAATATTAGCTTGCCACTTGCCTTTTAGATGGAGAGATGATGCTCGGGAGTAATGTGTTTTTACATGCTCATTGCTAGCGATTTACTATATGACAAATAGTTGACCCACTCAAAAACATGAATCAAACCCAAAATGAAATATCTTGATTCAATGAAATAGCTCGTTCAGTAGGTCAAAATAGTGAACTAAATCCAAAATTGAACACCTCAATCGAGTAGCATGTTGTATAGTATTATAGTACTCCATGAACATGTTGAAAGTCAAATTAATGAACTTGTTTGATATACGCATATATCCGTTCATGTGTGGATTGCAGACAACATGTTCTCCAATTTAAATATTTGAATGCAAGTTTATATTGAAACATGGTTTATATCAGTCTTTTATGCATAAAATGCAACCTCCCCCTCTCCCGGACTCCTATTCTCTGTCTCTCTCTCTCTCTCGCGCGCCGACAATCTTCAATTCTGTCGCACGCATCCGACACAAAACCTTGTTGGTCCCTCTCCCATTCTCTCCATCTCCCTCTCTCTCTTTGTATGTGTGTGGGGGGGTCTTTCTAGTTTGCATGCATATATACAACATCTATAGGTCTCTCTCGCACACTATGGATGATACTCTAGCTAGTCCAAGCTAGATATCTTGGGTGCACTCATCGTACGCACACAAATTCCATGGCTCTTTGCCCGTAACTCTCTCACGCACCACTATGTCGTCTCGGAGCTCTTCCCCCCTCTCTCAAACTCTCCATCCACATGGGTCACACATACACATGCATATCTCACTCGCACTCGATAGGCCCATCTAAAACTCTATCTCTCCCCCTCGTTCTCTCTCCATCTCACATGCGCACACACACAATCTTATGCCCAGCTAGCCAAGTATGATGGTCTCTCACTCAATTGTAGGCACACGCAGTCCCCCCCTATATGTATATGACTAGCTAATCTTAGTCTCCATCACAAACATGTGCATGGTCTATCTTGATTTCTCTCGGGGCATCTTTCTATCACGCACGCACTCCCTCGATCTCCCACCCATATAGCCCCCTCACGATCTCGACGGGATCTCTCTATCACAAACACACCCTCTCTCCCTCCCCATGCGTCCATGCCATCCATGTGTCCCTCTCGACCTTTGTTCCTTGTTGTCCAGATCTCTATTAGACATGTGCTACAGGGGTGTCTCTCTCCGTTGCAAACAATCACACACTAGCTATCTTCGTGTATCTCCACGCCTCTCTTTTCCATCTCGGAGATGCATGCGTGATATGTTCGCATAAGAAACGAAAAAACACACACTCTCTCTAATTTATCATTTGTTGTCACTTTCTCTTTCACACACATACTCTTTTTGCACACTTACTCATTATCCTTCACATGCACTTGATCTGTCTCGACTGAGGCACTCTCCTCGGTCCATAGCATATAGATTTATTGAAAAGTCAAACATCACAATGTTTGACCATGTACGTGGAGAAAAAGAATTACATCTAGTACGGCAAACATATACCATTAGATTCACCATGAGATGTAGTTTTGTATGATGTATCTTTGGTATTGTAGATATAAATAACATTTGCGTAAACCTGATCAAAGTTTCCAAAGTTTGACTTCTAAAAAAATTACATGCACTGCATTATCGAGCGGATGGAATATCTCTTTCCCTCTCTTAGCTATCTGACGCACCACTCAGCCTTCTCGGGGCTCCTCAATCTCTCTCAAACTTTATTGGTCAGTTTGGTTTGTGACCTGACCCTCATGCCTTGATGGCCGGTACTGCCTGGTGTGGATGTGAGATGTAAGATATTTCTGCCTGGCCAGGCTTGTGTGGTGCTGAAGCGTTTGGTTCATGTCTGGGCTAGGCAAAGCATCAATGTCCCATCAATCAATCCATGCATCAATTATTTACTGCTAGTATCCATCCACGTTGATGTTAGCCTCATGGCCACACAACCAGGCACGGCCAGGCGTTCGAAATCGGTCGCCTGGGCCAGGCTACTTGCAGTGTCTGGAGTTGAGCCAGGCTAATTAAAGTGCAAGGGAACCCAGGCCATGCATGCTTTCTTTTTCACAGGGTAGCAACCAAACAAGTGTGCATGAAATGCAGCCACAACCCCAGGCCAGGGAAAAGATGCTCAGGACGCCAGCCAAACTGGCCTTATATCTCCCTGGTTCACACATACACATGTCTCGCTCGCGCTATACATATAAACCCATCCAACACTCTCCGCCCTTGTTCTCTCTCCATGTGACACGCACCCCCCTAAGTACCATAATCCCTCACTCCATCATAGGTGCAAGCACTCCCCCCTTTCTAAGTATGATTATCTCTTACTAGCCATCAGGAACACACGTATTGTCTTCTTCCATCCATACGTCTATCTCGATATCTCTCCGAGCATCTTCTGTCGCGCACACACCTTGTCACTCGATCTCCCACCCATGTAGTCCCATCATGATATCCAAGGGAACTCTCTATGACAAGCATACACTCTCTCCTCCCTATGTCTGCATTTTATCTGGACGTCTCTCTCGACCTCTCTCCCTTGTTTGTCAGACCCCTCTTGTCCACGTGCTAGGGGTCTTGCTCTCTCGGTTCCAAACAACCACACACTATCTCCTCACCTTGCCTCCGTTGTCGAAGATGCATGTGTGATATGTTTGCATAAGACACGCATGCTTTTTCTCTACTTTTATCATGCGTTGTCCATGTCTCTTTCACACACGCACACACACTTTTCTCTCTCTCTCTCTCTCTCTCTCTCTCTCTCTCTCTAGTTAGGGACTCTGTCACGTCCATAAGCATATGGATGTATTGAAAAGTCAAACCTCAGAAAAGTTTGACCAGGTATATGTGGAGAAAAACATTTACATCTGGAACGATCATTAGATTCATCACAACATGTACTTACTTCATAGTATCATTTATCTTTGGTATTGTAGGTATAAGTAATTTCTTTATAAACTTGGTCAAAGTTTCAAAAGTTTGACTTAAAAAAATGTTGGAACTACATTATCGAACGGAGGGAGTAGCTCTTTCTCTCTCTCTCTCTCTCTCTCTATCTCTCTCTCTCTGCTATCTCTCACGGGCCTCACCTCTCACTCGAACTCTCTATATTGATGGATTATACGCTCACTGTGTCAGCATATAGCTCCGTATATTGTTTAGTTGACCGGTCAACCAATCCACAAGCTGCCTTGTCAGCTTGTGTTCTGTATCTTCGTGTACTGGCCCATGTGGCAGTGGGTGAAAATAAGTAAACTAGAGGCCCATCTGACACGCGGTGAAGTAAACAAAGTTGAAACCACTCGGGGTAGCACCCCACACGCTAGTAAATTGAGGGTGCATTGAGGACAAACTTCTTGCGCGCGAAGGACGCACTCGCGCACAATTCACCACTGCGCAGCGGCATGCATAAAAAGACGCACTCACACAGACCCAGCACACAACACACACCGGCACACGTGTACACCGGCATCGCCGCCGGTTGATATGGACGGTGAGGCAGCCAACAAGTGGAGGTGGCTCGAGCCAAAATCGCATCCGGCGAGCCTGGACTTCATCAGCAGCCTCCCCGATGACATGCTGCTCGTCGTCATCGACCTCCTCCCCACAAAATCTGTTGTGCGGACCACCCTGCTCTCTCGGCGGTGGCGCCCCCTCTGGCGCTGCATCCCCCTCAACCTCACTGTTGACAGCTGCGTCTGCGATGGGGATTGCAAATGCATGGCCGCAGTCTCCAAGATCCTTTCATCGCACCCTGGGGTAAGCCAGACGCCTTGACATCCGCATGTTCAGTACCAACTGCAAGGTCCAACCCAAGTTCAACGAGTGGTTCTTATCCCCCGCCCTAGATCAGCTAGAGGAGCTCAGCTTTGAAGCTGGACGATGTCGCTCTCTGCCGCGCTCCGCCTCACGCCAATGTTGCGCCACGCTAGCTTCAGCTGCTGCTATCTTCCCTAGATTAATGTCGCGCCCGCCCTTCTTCTCCCTCAACTCAAGCAGCTTGACCTCTTCGACGTTGTCATCTCAAAGAAGGCAATGGAGCACCTGCTCCGTAGCTGTACTGCGCTCGAGTACCTTCGTCTTGAGCAGATCCATGGGTTCATTAGCCTCCACATCGCCTCGACGAATCTCCGATGGATTTATGTGTCTTGCTGGCCCCGCAACAAGACATCAATTGGGAAGAGATCACTCCAGTTGTTCCACGTTATGGTCACTGAGAATGCGCCTTTCCTTGAGAGATTGCTTGTATCGGATCTAGAAGGTCCAACAAAAATTAGGGTCATTGACGCGCCGAAATTGACAGCGTTGGTGTACTCGTCTGCCAAATTCTCCGAACTCTTTATTAGATCTGTAATCGTTCAGGTACAACACTCATCCTCTTCTCCGTCTTCTTGAAATTCACATTTTTTAATTTCTTCTTGATGTATTTACGACCGTCTTCCAGAAAATGATTCCCACAAGCTTGACCCAGTCCATGCGCACACTGAAGATCTTAGCACTAAAATCTATCGGCCTCAATCTGGATCAAGTTGTTGGATTCCTAACATGCTTTCCATGCACGGAGAAGCTACTCACCGAGGTGAAACTTCTTTCCTATAAGTAAACGGTAATCACAACGTAGCTCAATTTTTTTCATAATTTTCCCAAATTACGATGACAAGTGTAGTGTTCAAAACTGCATCTACGCACTGCACCGAAAGAAATATTTTTAGTATTTTTTCTCACGTGATCACCTGCATCGTTTTTATGTTGTACTACTATAGTAGCCTAGGCTAGTCATAGAGGAAAGTAACTTAGACTACTCCAGTAACTCTATGGTTACCCTAAGAGCAAGTACTACCTCCGTCCTGGTTTACTCTTCCAATTTTGTATTATCAAAATTTTACCATAGATTTAACTAACAAAATGTTAATGCATGTCACTAAGAACTATATCATTGGATTCGTATTTGAACATAATTTCAAATGGTGTAATTTTTAGTGACATGCATTGGCATTTTCATAGGTAAATCTATGGTCAAAATTTTATACTAAAATTCTCATGAGGTAGTATTTTCTAACGAGGTAGTATTCCCTCCGTCCCAAAATTCTTTTCTTACATTTGTTTAGATACGGATTGTCGGTGTACTAGAATAGGGGTACCCTAGTACCCCGAACTTGTGCACGGGCAGTTGCAGCACCCCGCGGCAAGGCTTACCGGGCGAACGCCAAGATCCTCCATGGTTCCCTTGGAGCCATTCAAGAACAAAGTATTTAAGCTCAAGAGACAAGGCCCCGGCAAGAGGAGCTTGCCGGGAAGGCCAACCAAGGCACTCCAAGGAACTTGCCGCGACGCGCCACGCGCTCCGGCAAGGCAACAAGGCCCCGGCAAGAGGCGTTTGCCGGGAAGACCAACCAAGGTACCTCGAGGCCCGGAGAGCGACAAGCTTCCGGACCCGACAAGATAACAACAGCGGCCAGGCGCTTGCCACGGTAGGCGGCCACTCTGTGCCCGTGCTCCAGCGCATCCACCAACGTGTCGCTCTGGGGGCCTCTCCAGGCGCGCGTGGTGGGAGGCTGTGCAGCCAGCGGTGCGCAGTGGCATGCGAAGCTGACAAGATCGCCATCGTGGTGAACGGTGGCGCCCCTAACGGTCTTTTTCTGCACTGTTTGGGCGACTCAGACGGGCCATTAATGCCCTTGTCCCCTGCCGTCAGGGTTAGGTAGGGTGCACTGTACAAGCAACTGTACCAACCACCTCACTTTTTACGTTTATACCCTCCTCTGCGTTGCCACCTGTCGGTGACCCCTTTAGCGTATAAAAGGAGGCCCATGCGCAACGTAGAGGGGGTTCGGACAGTTCGCTTCGATTCATTCTTAGCCCAGAAAACACCACGCTCTCTCTCGAGAGCAAGAACACAAGATAATACAACCAGACAAGCAACAGTAGGAGTGTTATCTCTCCGGAGAGCTCCGAAGCTGGGTAAACTGCTCGTGTGCTTCGCCTCGATCCGCTCTTCGTGCTATCTCCGCCCCCCACCGAACCGAAAGGGGCCCGGTCCGCCAGCCCCATAGGTGTTCGTGGATCAGTTTTCCCCGACATCTTTGGCGCGCCAGGTAGGGGCGTCGAGATTGTGTGAACCTGATCCGGCGTTCACACGAGCTAGATCTTCATTCCCTTCATCAACATGCCACCGAAGAAGAAGACTTCGGCGGCAGCCGCTCCGTCCACGTCACTTCCGCCACCGTTGGAGCAAACGGGTGGTGGAATGGACGCCGGCAGAAGAATGGACGCCGACGAGGAAGCTCATGATGCCGCCAGGTCCAAGAACAAGGCTGCACAAACCTCGGCGACTGTACATGTTCCACACCACTCTCAGGAGGCGCAAGATCAACAGCGTCATGGCACTAGCAGTGCCATACGCATGATAGGCCAAGACCAAGCTGGTGGATCTCGGGGCGCTCAAGACCAGCATGCATGCCAGCGTGCTGGCACGAGCAGGGCACGGTCGCCTGGACGGGATACTACTCCTTCTAACATAGTTAGAAGTTTGAGCACGTCCCGCTCCTCGCGCCGTCCGCCACTGCCACCCACCACTCCAGCAGAAGCTTTGGCACGAGCTCAACTTCTCCTAGATTACCCTCCGACGTCGGACAAGATCGACGAATGGAGGGCCACCATTCAGAGTCTCATCAGCTACGCCAACGGCGGCCGAGCGCATCGCCGCCGCGGCAGGGTTGCCGGACGCGAGCCGGTGGCGACGAAACGGGCGGAGGTGCAACTACCATGCAATCACCGCCCCGAAGGCCAAGATCACCGACTCGCCGGATCCACCTCGACAGCGACTCCACTGCATCGTCGGATCCACGAGCTCGTCGCGATCAGCGCCAAGTTCTTCATGATCGACAACAAGAAGACGCTCGAACCCGCATCGAGCGCCGAAGAGAAGTGCGACGTCAATCCGACAAGCGCGCTGGGCCCTCTGTTGACATGCATGCGCCAGGGGAACCAGGCGATCTGCCGTACGCGGTAGGTTGTCTTGCGTTCACTCGTGAGCTGCGGCAAGTCCAGTGGCCCAGCACAAAGAACTTCAAGCCAGACGTACCGGAGAATTACGACGGCAAGACGCATCCGTCGGAGTTCCTCAGCATCTACACCATTGCGGTACAGGTTGCCGGGGGACAAGATGACAAGATCCTTGCCAACTACTTCCCGCTAGTGCTCAAGCCCAACGTCAGATCCTGGCTCATGCACTTGCCAGACAACTCCATATCCTCTTGGGCTGATCTGTGCCATCAGTTTGTCGGCGCCTTCACAGGCGGACACAAGCCTCATGGCCAGGAGAGTGATCTTCATCTGCTGGCCCAGAAGGAAGGAGAGCCCCTGCGCAAGTACATTCAGAGATTCAGTAGTGTGCAGCACAACATCCCAGACGTCCACCCTGCCGCGGTGATCAGCGCGTTCCATCAGAACGTGCGAAACCGTAGGATGCGGGAGGAAATGGCGATGTGCAAGATCAGGGACGTCAGTGAGTTATATGCACTGGCCGACAAGTGTGCACGTGCTGAGGAAGGGAGGAGACTCCCCGGAGAAAATATAGGAGCGGGAGGATCTGACAGTGAAGATGCTGCCCCGACAAGGAAAAACCGGCGGCGGAACAACAGAAGGAGGAAAGGCAAAGAAGTGCTAGTTGTTGAGCAGTCCGGCAACAGTGGCGGCGCCAAGGAAGCCAAAGCTGGTGACCCCGGCAAGAAGGTTGCCGCGGAGGTGGCGGTAGCCGACAAGCAGGACGGCACCAACAAGTAGTATTGCAAGATTCACTGCACCAAGGGCCATGATCTCCAGAACTGTAAGAAAGTCGAACAGCTTGTTGAGCAACAGAAAGCTGAATACGAGCGGCGCGACAAGGAGAAGGCCCAGGAAGGAGCTGGTGGATCTGGCAAGAAACGTCCCGGCCGAGGAGGACGCCGCGGCAAGGCTAAGCAGCGGCAAGGAGACAGACCTCCTCGCGGCCGTGACAAGGATGAAGATGACGACGACGATGAAGACATGGATGATGAGGAGACTGATGAGCAGGAGTTCCAGAAAGCCACAGAGGTCCTGTGCATTGACGGTGGTGCTTCTCTGCATGCCTCGCACCGCCAGCTCAAGCAGTGGGTGCGGGAAGTTAATGCAGCAGAACCACCCGTCGAGTCACGCAAGCCTCTGAAATGGTCCGGCACGCCTATCATCTTCGACATTGAGGACCATCCTGATCGCATAACTGCGGTCCGATGCTGGTTTCACCAACAATCCGCAACCTCAAGGTCACTAAGATGCTAGTTGACGGCGGTGCCGGCTTGAACCTGATCTCCTCCGCGGTGCTTCACAAACTCCAGATCCCTGACAGCGAGCTCAAAGAGACTGGTACATTTCAAGGAATCAACCCGGGAAGGAGCAAGCCGAAGGGAAAGATCACGTTGCCGGTAACATTTGGCAATGAGCTGAACTTCAGGACTGAGAGGGTCACGTTTGACGTTGCCGACTTTCCATTACCTTACAATGGAATCCTTGGCCGACTGGCACTCGCCAAGTTCATGGCAGCCTCTGACTATGCGTACAACATACTGAAAATGCCAGGCCCGATAAGTGTCATCTCTGTCCCTGGAGACAAAAAGGATGCTCTTATCTGTGCTGACAAGATCTACCGGGAAGCAGCAGCCGCAGCAGAACACAGGACACTTGCCGCCGAAGCTCCCGGGGGGAAGAAGAAGATCAAGTCCGGCAAGAGCTCTGATGCCCACTCCGGCAAGCGCACCTCTTCGGAGTGTTGCGCTACCGTCGAGGACGCACCATCGAGCTCCACCGGCAAGCATAAGAAGGCAATGGCAGCTCCACCTAAGACCAAGAAGGTGTCCGCCAAGGAGGGCGGCACTGGTGGTACCTTCACCATCAGCGCCACTCTTGACCCCAAATAGGAAAGTGCGCTCGTTGCTTTCCTGCGGGCGAATGTCGACATGTTTGCGTGGCAACCGTCTGATATCCCTGGTGTTCCCAGGAAAGTAATTGAGCACCACCTTGCCGTCTGTCCTCATGCGCGGCCCGTCAAGCAGAGAGTCAGGAAGCAGGCAGTAGAGCGCCAAGAATTCATCGCAGAAGAAATCAAGAAGTTGGAAGCAGCAGGCCTTGTCAAAGGAGTGCTCCATCCCACGTGGTTGGCCAATCCTGTTGTTGTGCGCAAGGCTAACGGGAAATGGAGACTTTGTATTGACTTCACTGATGTTAATAAAGCTTGTACCAAAGACCCATTTCCCTTGCCGCGTATTGACCAGATTGTTGACTCCACAGCCGAATGTGATTTGCTTTCATTTCTTGATGCATACTCAGGATACCATCAAATCTTCATGGCAGAAGAAGATGAAGAGAAAACCGCATTTATCACCCCGTGTGGCACGTACTGCTTCGTACGGATGCCTTTCGGTTTGAGGAATGCCGGTTCAACATTCGCAAGGGTAGTCCACCACGCTTTTGAGCTGCAGATGCACAGAAATGTGGAAGCCTACATGGATGACATAGTGGTCAAGAGCAAGAACAGGGCGACCCTGATTCAAGATTTAGACGAGACATTTGCAAATCTGCGCAAGATCAACCTCAAGCTTAACCCTGAGAAGTGCGTGTTTGGGGTCCCCTCCAGCAAGCTTCTCGGGTTCTTCGTGTCTCAGCGGGGAATTGAAGCCAATCCCGACAAGATCAAGGCCATTGAGCAGATCGAAGCACCAAAGTGCATCAAGGATGTACGAAGGCTTGCCGGTTGCGTGGCTGCTCTCAGCAGGTTTATCTCTAGATCTGCTGAGCGCGCCCTGCCATTTTTCAAAATTTTGAAAAAGGCAGGTCCAGTAAAATGGACTCCGGAAGCAGGACTTGAAGAGATACCTGTCCTCCACTCCAACGCTTGTCGCACCTAAGCCGCAAGAGAAGTTGCTGCTGTATATAGCGGCAACCAATCAAGTGGTTAGTGTTGCGTTAGTGGCGGAGAGGGAGGCGGATGATGAGCCAGCAACCACGGCAGATCCATCCAGCGACAAGCAGGGGGCTTCGCCGACAAGCTCTGGTCCCGACAAACATGGGTTTGCGCAGGAGCATGATAAGATGCCGAAGAGAATGGTGCAGCGCCCAGTTTACTTTGTCAGTTCTCTTCTGCAGGGAGCTAGATTAAGGTACTCTGGTGTGCAGAAGTTGCTTTTCGGCCTCCTCATGGCCTCGAGAAAGCTGCGCCATTACTTCCAAGCACATGAGATCACAGTCGTCACTCGCTTTCCGCTGAAGAGGATACTGCAAAATCCAGAAGCAACATGCAGGATTGTCGAGTGGGCGCTGGAACTGTCAAGCTTTGGCCTCAAGTTTGAGAGCACTTCAACTATCCAAAGCAGAGCATTGGCAGAGTTCATAGCAGAGTGGACGCCAACCCCAGATGAAGAAATTCCAGAAACGAGCATCCCCGTCAAAGAGGCAAGCAAAGAGTGGCTGATGTACTTTGATGGTGCCTTCTCGCTGCAAGGCGCCGGTGCAGGCGTGCTGCTTGTCGCACCCACCAGAGAGCACCTCAAGTACGTAGTCCAGATGCACTTTCCCAAAGAGCAAGCAACCAACAATACTGCAGAGTATGAAGGACTGCTTGCCGGTCTCAGAATCGCAGCAGACCTTGGGATCAAGAAGCTCATCGTTAGGGGTGACTCACAGCTTGTCGTCCGACAAGTGAACAAGAACTACCAGAGTCCGTTGATGGAAGCATATGTTGATGAAGTGAGGAAGCTAGAAGAGCACTTTGACGGCCTACAAATGGAGCATATCCCAAGAGCTCAGAATGACATTGCTGATGGCCTGTCAAAGTGCGCCGCACTAAAGTTACCTGTGGAACCAGGGATCTTTGTGCTTAAGTTGACTCAACCATCCGTAACACTATCAACTGGACAGAGCAAGAAGAGGAAGTTGGTTTCTGGTGACTACTTTCCGGCAAAGCTCCCTGAAGCTGCCGCCAAGAAAGTCCCCAAGATCAACACCAAGGAGGCTGAGGGGCAGTCTGCTCTGGCAAGCCTTATGGTTTGTTCCGTTGAAGAAGACGCTCCCGACAAGTTTTGCTCCGGCAAGCTTGCCGGGGAACATCAAGCTCCGGCAGGACCACAAGTCCTTGCCGTGGAAGCGGATGTTCCCGCAGTAGCAGATGTGCCTTTAGTCCTTGTTGTCGAGCCACAAGCTCCAGCATGGGCACAACAGATTGTCCACTTCCTTCAGACAGGAGAACTTCCCGAAGAACAAGAAGAAGCGGAAAGAGTAGCCCGGCGGTCAAGTATGTACCAGTTTGTCGATAGCATACTGTACAGAAGAAGACTCAACGGTGTGAAATTGAAGTGTATTCGCCGGGAAGATGGACAAAAGCTGTTGGCAGAGATACATGGAGGCATATGTGGCCACCACATTGGCGCAAGAGCACTTACCGGCAAAGCTTTCCGGCAAGGTTTCTTTTGGCCGACAGCCCTCCAGGATGCAACTGCACAAGTAACCAAGTGTGAAGCGTGCCAGTTCCACTCCAAACAGATACACCAGCCAGCTCAAGCTCTCTAGACGATCCCTTTATCCTGGCCATTTTCGGTCTGGGGGCTCGATATCCTCGGCCCTTCCCCCGAGCTGTCGGGGGCTTTGAGTACTTGTACGTCGCAATCGACAAGTTCACAAGGTGGCCGGAAGTGCAGCCAGTGAGGAAGGTGACAGCACAGTCAGCAGTCAAGTTCTTCAGGTCAATTGTTTGCCGTTTCGGGATCCCTAACAGGATCATCACCGACAACGGCACGCAATTCACGAGCCGCACCTTCATGCAGTACGTCCAAGACCTTGGCGCCAAGGTCTGCTTCGCTTCTGTTGCTCATCCGAGAAGCAACGGTCAAGCAGAGAGGGCAAATGCTGAAGTGTTGCGCGGGCTCAAGACCAGAACTTTCGACAGGCTGCACAAGTGCGGAAGGAACTGGATCGAGGAGCTGCCGCTGGTTCTTTGGTCGATCAGAACGACGCCAAATCGAGCCACTGGCCAGACACCTTTCGCTCTAGTCTATGGAGCAGAGGCAGTTCTCCCCACGGAACTCGTATACGGATCACCTCGAGTGCTCGCTTATGATGAGCTTGAGCAAGAACAGCTGCGACAAGACGACGCGCTACTCCTTGAGGAAGATCGTCTTCAGGCTGCTGTACGAGCTGCTCGATACCAGCAAGCTTTGCGCCGCTATTATAGCCGCAAAGTTAAATCCAGAAGCTTCGAGGAAGGCGACCTTGTTCTTCGGCGCGTTTAGTCCGCCAAGAATTCCAGCAAGTTGACGCCGAAGTGGGAAGGCCCTTATCGGGTGAAACGAGTCACAAGGCCCGGCGCTGTCCGCCTTGAGACCGAAGATGGCATTCCGGTGAGCAACTCCTGGAACATAGAACATCTTCGTAAGTTTTTCCCGTAGGGCGCGGTTGCCGGAACCCGTTCCGGCAACCACCTTTTGTACAAGTCTTGCCGCTGTTGCATGTAATCCTTTGTACAAAGTCGGGCGCAGATCTCGTGCATAAGTAAAACCCCATGTGCTCCACACAACTTGTCCATTTCATGCATTAGTTTCTTTCTTGCATGCGATTATCTGACACTTTGTGCAGCACCTACATCCGGTAAGTACTAACGAGCCGAAGGGCTCCATATCGTTATTTTCTCTTCTTTCTTCTTTTCAACAAAGGAAAAGAAGGTTCCCCTGCACACATGTTTGCCGCGTGAGGATTAGAGAAGATTGTGGTATGGATCAGGCGTCGTTCAAGCGAAGTCCTGCCTTGCCGGGAAGCAAACGACAGAAAAGCTAAGTTGCCAAAGTTTGAGCAATCACTTTTTAAATTTTTGAGTTATCTTCCTCGAACGACCCTGCTTTGTATGGAAAACCTGTGCGCGGAGGAACCAACTCGTGGCTAGTTGCGCCCTTACTTTGTTTCGAGTCCGCTCAATAGCTTAAGCATGCTGCATCTAGTCGCGACAAGGTTTCTTGTTGGAAGCAGCGCCGCCAGCAGGCTGCTGAAGTTCCGCACTCAGCGCTCGCGGCTCGGGCGCCTGCGCCGACAAGTTCCCTAGAAGCGTAGGGTAAAAACATACAAAGGAAGGAATCTAGTAGAGGAAATAACATAGCAATTGATAACAGAAATAAAGTTATATTACAAGATAACTTGTCGTAGCTCTAACAGACTGTTTTCATAACATGATTAGCAGCGACATGGGAAAAGAAGAAATGGGCGGCCTAGTCTACGCGTCCGCCCTCGACCCTCTTGATCTTGCTCACCTTGTCCACAATGGGTGCGACAAGGGCCTTGAGTGCATCCAGATCGGCGTCAGGCGGCAAGGACCTGAGGACGTTGGTGAAGCTGAGGCCTGGATTGCGGAAGGCTACCTTCATCAACACCTTCTGGAGAACCCCGGCACAGATTTTGCGCGACTCGTCGGCCAGCTGCTTTGGGATCCTCTCCCGGAGCCGCTGGAGTGCCGTCGCCACGCCCTTGAAGAACAGGCTGAGCTTGGCGCTAGGTTGAAGACTCTCGTCGGAAGGATACCCAAAGTCCTCCATCCCCAGCTGCGCCAGCTCCTCATTGATGACTGTGGAAATGTTCACCAGACCCTCGGTCCAGTGCTCCACAGTGTCTCTGAACGAGTTCTGGGTAACTGCAATGCTCTCCAGCAGCGCCGCGTCAGCCTTGACCTTCTCCGACAAGGTCTTCTCCCGCTCCTTGGCGGCCTCCAGCGTCTGCGTCAGCGTGGCCAGCTTCAGCTCCAGGTCTGCTTTGGAATCCTTGGCGGCGCTGAGCTCCTTGCCCCTCTCAGCGAGAAGACCTTGCAGCTCACCGTGGGCGGCAGCATCCTTCTCACGCTCACGCTTGAGCGCGGCAAGCTCCTCGCCGCTCTTCCCAATGTTGGCCTCCAGCTGCGCCACCTTCTCCTCCAGCTCTTTCTTGGCGGCCTCTGCAATTGACGCAGCGTCCTTTGCCTCCTTGAGCGCCCCGCCAAGTGCTTGCTCGCGCTCGGCGAGCTCTTCCTCGTAGCTGTCGAGGTTGGCCTTCCGCTGCACTAGTTCACCTTCCCGCGCGGACTGCTTCTTGGCGGCCAGCCTTTGCTCCTCCTCAGCCTCGGCCTTCTCGAGAAGGAAGGCCCTGCACTCCTCGTCGAGTCGCTCTCGCTCCTGCGCCAAGGACCGGAGAGCTTCTTGATTTTGGCCCCGGAGCTCCTCCGCACGCTTCTCCATGTCAACTCCCGCCTTCGCGACAAGCGCTTCCCGGGAAGCTAGTTTGGCTTGCCGGGCGCGGTAGAGTGACAGCAGCTTCCGCAGCAGCTGCTCCTCCTCAGGCTCGCCGCTGCTGCTGCTGGGCGCGTCGACCAACGACAGTCCAACAGAGGCGAGCACCTCCCCGTCGAAAGTTTCCCCCTCGACCGGCGCCCTGGAGCTCGACGCCCAGGGTAGCTTGATGAAGATACCATCGCCGGCCTTCAAGTAGGCGCCGGGCTGGGGCTCCTCGAAGCCCGGCTCCGCAGAAGCAGCAAAGGGATCGGCGGTCGGTGCAGCGCCTCGCGCTCCTGCAGCCTCAGGGTCGTCAGTGCGATCGCCCGACCCCTCGCCGGCTTTTGCGGCGGCAGCCCTGGCGGCCTCCTCGCCGGCGACCTCGTCAGCACCGGCCCCTTCCTCGCCGGCGCCCTTTGTCTCCATTGGCTTAGCCGCAGATGGGTCTGAAGAACGAAGAAAGGAGAAAAATCAATCCAAAATCCAAGAGAAGAAAATCAGAAGAAGAAGAACCCAAGGGAAAGTTTCTGGGCAAGTGGATTACCTGTGCCAAGATCTGCAGTTGCGGCCTCGGTCGCCGCAGGATCAACGGTGCCGTTCCTTGCCGGAGAGCTTCCCCTTGCCGGAGAGTTCTCCCTTGCCGGAGAGCGCTCCCTTACCGGGAACCCCTCCCTTGGCGGCGTAGTCGAAGCAGATGGCACCTCGGGACCAGCTTCCGGGCGCTCCTGATGTGGCTGCTCTGCTCCTACACAAATCAACAAGCAAGATATCAACAAAGGAAGAAGCACTAAAGCGCGCCCGGCAGCAGAAGGCTAAACTATGAACTTACGCTGAGGGTTGCGCTGGGGGCTGCTTTGAGGAGTGATTGCTGGGTCCGTCAAGGTGCCCTCGGACCCACCACCTACTGACACGGTGGGGTCATCCTCGATGACAATCACCGCGGCCTTGGCCCTCTTCGCCGCTCTCTGGGCCAGCGTCCTGAAAAGAAAGGAGTCCAGATTGAAGCAAGTCAGATACAAGATAAAAACAGCAAGATTGAAGAACTATAAGAGCACCAAAGAAGCTTACTCTTCTTCCTCCTCGTCGGAGCTGAGCGCGGAAAGATCGAAGTCCGGCTCCCCTCTGGTGCGGCGAGGCGGAGGAGTAGGATCCCTTGCCCGCTTGGCGGGGGCGGTGGCGGTGGCCCGAGAAGATCCCGCTCCAGTTGCCGCTGCTGCGTGAGGCGCTCCCGCGGCAACATGACTTGCCGCGGTAGAGCGTGTCGCACGGCTTGGCGGCTGTTGAACCGGCTGCCGCCCCGCTACGTCCGTGGCCCTGCGAAGACGCCTTCTTGGCGGGGCCGGGGGCTCCGCCTGCGGCAAGCCTTCTGAGGGCTCGGGCTCTTCCTCACCGGCCTCGCTCGGCTCGGCTTCAGAACCGGCAAGCTCTTCCTCGCCAATGAACTCCGCGCGCTCGGCAAGGTTTGCCGCCTCTGCAGCCTCCGCCTCCTCCACAGTGAACCCGAACCCGCCCGCGGCAGCTGCGGCCACAACCTCTTCCGCCCTAGTGGCAATGCGCTACAGCTCCTCGTTGGTGGTGTCACGGGTGAGGCTCTTCTGCTCGTCAGCATGGACCGGCACTTCCTCCAAGGTGTCGAAGAACGCTCGCACAACGTCATCCGCAGGCTCTTGCCAAGTTGGGACGATTCCGTGTGAATCGCACAACGGGATCATGGCGCGGATCCGGTCAAGCGAAGAGTTATTGCACAAAGGAACTACGCCCCTCGGCAGTGTGAATGGGTGCTGGGGGTCACGTTTGAACAACTCCAGAAGCATCGCATCCAGCTCCAGGATGGTGAAGTTGTAGTTGAGGCCCGGCCGCAGCCTCATGATGGCCGCCGAATTCTTGAATTCCCAGGCGGGCCTCCCCCTCTCCTACAGGGGGGCAATGCGGCGGCGGAGGAAATTTGCCCCGACAGCACCTACAGTGAGCCCGGCAAGCCTGAGGCGAAGAATCCTAGTGATGGCGATCTTCAGCCTCTCATCTTCCGGGGCCACGTTGCTCCAGTCATTGCCGCGCACTATTGGAGCTTGGCGCACGGCGGTGAAGGCCTGCGGATTCTCCTCAACGATCCAGCACCACTCCGCTCTCCACTCCTCCCACTTGCTGCGGAGCTCACCCTCCAAGTACGCCTCTTTCTTGCCGACTCTCAAGATCCAGGCAATCCCTCCGGCAAGCGGCTCTCCTCTCTCTACCCGAGGTATGAAGAAGTGGCGGAAAAGGGCAACACTAGGGTGGACTCCGACAAATTTCTCGCACAAATGTGCGAAAACTGCCATGGTCCGGACAGCGTTGGGGGTGAAGTCAAGGAGGCGGAAGCCATATGTGTTCATAATATCACAGAAGAACTCCGAGAAGGGCGGGCAGAGCCCGCAGTAGAAGAATAGCGCGAAGAACATGTACCCGTTTGGAGCCAGCTCCGAAGCAGCGGCCGGGAGTACCCTCGTGCGCGGATGCGCCCGTGTCTCCGTCGCCCAGAAGAGGAAGAAGTACTCCCTCAGCTCCTTCGCGCCGAGCTGGGGGGTGAAGATCGCCCACTCTTTCCGCAGCGCCGCGAGCCGCTGCGCCTCGGCCGACTTCACGCCTTTTCCTTTGTCAGCTTTCGGAGCCATGGCGGAGGTGGTGGGGAAGGTCGACGGCGTTGGTGATGCTGGTGGCAATGGGGGGCGGAGCGCTGCTCTCTCGGCTTCGAGAAGAAGGGGGGAGTGGCGGAGTTTCTTGAAGATGAAGTAGCAGCAACCAGCGAGGGGGAACGAACTGCCCCTATTTCCTCTGCTTATAAAGAGGGACAGGGCGGACGTTTCGCCCTTCCGAATAAACAACCACCCACGATCTCTCCCATGATGCCGCATTCAACGCGTGCCGTTATGGGAGAGCGCAGTGGATACGAAGCGAGATTCGGCGTGGCCCAGCCCGCGTGTGCCTGTGCCCTATCTTGGGCCTGGCCCAACAGCGCTCGGCACCGTGTCTGGCCCAGGCCCGGGGGCTCCTGTCGGTGTACTAGAATAGGGGTACCCGAGTACCCCGAACTTGTGTACGGGCAGTTGCAGCACCCCGCGGCAAGGCTTACCGGGCGAACGACAAGATCCTCCATGGTTCCCTTGGAGCCATTCAAGAACAAAGTATTTAAGCTCAGGAGACAAGGCCCCGGCAAGAGGAGCTTGCCGGGAAGGCCAACCAAGGCACTCCAAGGAACTTGCCGCGACGCGCCACGCGCTCCGGCAAGGCAACAAGGCCCCGACAAGAGGAGTTTGCCGGGAAGACCAACCAAGGTACCTCGAGGCCCGGAGAGCGACAAGCTTCCGGACCCGACAAGATAACAACAGCGGCAAGGCGCTTGCCGCGGCAGGCGGCCACTCTGTGCCCGTGCTCCAGCGCATCCACCAACGTGTCGCTCTGGGGGCCTCTCCAGGCGCGCGTGGCGGGAGGCTGTGCAGCCAGCGGTGCGCAGTGGCATGCGAAGCTGACAAGATCGCCATCGTGGCGAATGGTGGCGCCCCTAACGGTCTTTTTCTGCACTGTTTGGGCGACTCAGACGGGCCTTTAATGCCCTTGTCCCCTGCCGTCAGGGTTAGGTAGGGTGCACTGTACAAGCAACTGTACCAACCACCTCACTTTTTACGTTTATACCCTCCTCTGCGTTGCCACCTGTCGGTGACCCCTTTAGCGTATAAAAGGAGGCCCATGCGCAACATAGAGGGGGTTCGGACAGTTCGCTTCGATTCATTCGTAGCCCAGAAAACACCACGCTCTCTCTCGAGAGCAAGAACACAAGATAATACAACCAGACAAGCAGCAGTAGGAGTGCTATCTCTCCGGAGAGCTCCGAAGCTGGGTAAACTGCTCGTGTGCTTCGCCTCGATCCGCTCTTCGTGCTATCTCCGCCCCCACCGAACCGAAAGGGGCCCGGTCCGCCGGCCCCATAGGTGTTCGTGGATCAGTTTTCCCTGACACGGATGTATCTAACACTAAAATGTAGCTAGATACATCCGTATTTAGACAAATTTAAGACCAGAATTTTGGGACGGAGGGAATACAAAAGTGGGCTATGTAGGCCAAAACATGTGCCAAATTCACTTGTGATGCATTTGGCATCGATGCCCCTCCATTGCTCACCTGGTGCCCCAATCTGGATCACCTACTTTGCTCCGGTGCCAAATTAACTCACGCACTGAAAAAACACTGCGTGGGAGAGAGAGAGAGAGGACCGAGGCAATAAAAAACACTTGTTTGGGAGAGTGAGAGGCTGGTGTAGTAGGTTTGATTGATTTTTTTATACATGTGGGTTTGTGTGCATAGCGGTGCCAACTCTCTCACATCGCGAGAGCGGTGCCAAAATCTTTTGATTTGACATCGATGCGTATTATGTGGCATACTTTTTTCAAATATGGCATCGGCCACATAGTGGAAGGCAACAAATGCCCAACCTCTTCACGTGCTCCTAGTTAAATGAGAGGAAACAGAAAGAGAGAGAGAGATAGAGAGAGAGTGAGAGAGTGAAAAAATATCACTAGCCAGGCAACCCTATCGTATGAGCGAATGATATTGGTACCTCTTGATGACACGACAATCTTATGCAGCCAGCTGCTCTAATATGTTCTCTTCTTTTGCAGATAAAAAGACCCGGAAGTGAAAAATGTGCTGCACTATAACAATCTCATCGAATGCCTTGATCTCCATCTTACATAAATTGATTTGATCGACCACCGAGGCCGCACATCTGAGATTAAATTGGCCAGGTTCTTTGTTCTGGAAGCAAGTGTACTCAAGGTAATGAGGTTTGGCATTCTCTGGCGCAACAATGAATGGCGTGCTGATCACCGCAAGCGTCTAAGCCTAAATGACAAAGTCTCCGCAGAAGCTGAATTTGTTTTTGAAACATCAAGTGGACAGAGACTCCAAAACTTATTTTCCCATTAGTGACTTGTCAGGGCGGTGGCTTTTAGTTTGTACCATAATGTTGCATCCACCTAAAGTAACGAAAGTTCTTACGTAAACTTCCTAGTAATTCCCTCTTCGTAGGTGCATCATTACTCCTAACATTTGCAATATCAGTTTGAAACTTGTAATATTGTCGTGTCCTATTCCTGCGTTTTCAAAATCTTGTGAATCAAACAGGTCATGAGTTGGTGATGATGTTGTGCCTCCCATCTTTCACCAATAGCCGTCGGATGTAGATCTGACGCATACAAACCAAGATTCTCCATTTTTGCAAAAAGATGCCCGCACTTGTTACCTATTTACAAACAACTCCTTATCTCTCAGAATCAGCCTTATCTCCTCCCCATCACATCTACAAGGCTGTGGAAAAATCTGGCACGATGGCCACTGCCGGAGCCGTCCACCCCCAATCTTGGTGTTCCGTGCAATGCACGGGCATCTACGCATGGGAAATTATGTTGAACAGGGCTAGTTGTAAGAAGGCTAGCTCTACAGCCATGATGATAGTTACTGAAGACGGCGAGGCTGACTATGGTATGCCGAACACGGCGCCTATACTCAGGTGTCATCTCCGGCGGAGGCTGTTGTCACTTCACTGTGAGGAGCAACACGTAATAATTTTACCAACGAGTAGTGCAGTGCTAGTACTCCTACTACTACATTGGTAGTACTACTATAGTACTAGTAGCACCACCGTCTGGATTTAGGAGTACTACCACGTCCATCTAGATTTTAGTATTTGAGTAGCAATATCTAGTAATGCATGTCACAAAAAATGTACTACTCCCTCTGTAAATAAATACATGGTGTTTTATTCCTATCGGAGAGAGAACTTAATGTTTTTTGCTAACTAGAGTACCAATAGGATTACATGCAATGAACTAAACACTGCATGTCATGTTTGGTAGTCTCAAGTCATTGAAAGCATGCATGGCCCACATCTCTCATTGGTTGATATGTCACGAAATAAGAAACAAGGAGGGAGCTAATGCAGCATGCCTAAGTATTTTGTGATTATTTGGTTTTCGTAAGGTGACTTACACAACATTTTTGTTTACATGCATTAACATTTTATTAGTTAAATCAAAGGTCAAAACTTGGTGCAAAATGCAAAGGGGACCAATAAACAAGTAAACATCAAACTTCTCTCATTTGGCCCCAACTAGTGCTCCGGTGAGATGACTATACTACACCGGCACGGAGGGGGACGCGGCTTCATTGACTTACGGCAACTGCCTTTGGGTGAATGACATGTGGGCCCAGGGGGTGGCTGGCCCACCTATCATACAGCCAAAGGCAGGTGCATTAGAGGGCCAAGGAGTAGTACGAAATCCTACGCACCTACGCACGCTAACCAAGGGCAAGAGTGATCACTCGAATCGCAAGATCAGTTGACTAGAAGCTAAGCTAGACCCATGGAGGCGATGAGCGCGAGCATCAGCCGGCTGTGCCAGATGGTCCACGATGTCGGCCTACGGTCCAGCACCGAGGAACGTCTCCAGGTAGTATTGCTTGAGGCCGCCAGGGCGAGGGGCCGCTTGGACGACAGCTTCGTCTCCTTGTTCGACGAGGTCCTCGTCGGTTTCCTCGACAAGTTCACTGTCGTCAAGAAGCTTGCGGACGACTTTGACGTAAGCCTCCACCCAACCCGACCAGGCTCTGCGATGCCCTCCACCCTCAACGGCCACTATGATGACAACCTCTTCGACGCACTGGTGGCCCTGCGACTGCCCGCCGTCGCGCCGGAGAATGTCCACCTCGAGGTCGCGCTCGCCGCGCAGCGCCTGGCGCAACAAGATACCATCGACATAATCACCCACGTCTACACGCAAATCATCCGCAAGGAATACTACATGCAAGAGGAGGACGATAGGATGCTGGCCTTCTTGGACCGCAGGGCAACCTTGGACGGCACTATTCAGAAGCACGTTGAGCTCGCCGCTAACGCCGCTGCTCCTCACACGTCGGCTGGTGACCTGACACACTAGGGCGTGAGGATGTCGTTGATGGATCCATATGGATCTTTATCTTTCCGTCAAATCCATGTAGTAGTATATGATACTACAGTAATTATCTTACCTTTCGCATCAACTTCATAATTTTCGTACGTACTCCATGCATGAAAGGCGCCAGAACCAAACTTCTCATTACTCTAGGAAAAATCATTATTTTCAATCTATCGATCACGCCATGGAGCAGAACCAAATTTTACAAGTTACGACTTCAAAAGGAAAAGCCTGTCGTGTTCGCGTCGCACCCCCACATGGTTGGTCCGGCACGCTGCTCAAGCGGGAATGCGTGCGGTGTTACATTTTCACTCACAAGTGGGACCGCAGTTGAGCAAACCGACTATCGGCAAAAACCCACCCTGCCCACCACGCGATGGCTGAGAAAACAGGAGGGAGAAGAGATGGCTGTAGCACGGACTCCAAGAAAATTGGTGTCGGATGGGACTCGTGTGGGTAGCGTGTGCCATACTGCTATACGTGAATGCTAGTTATGGCCCATGCCACCCCACTATATCGAGCCTATATCGAGGTACATAGAACAAATTTCCTGCAGTCCGTGCTCAGCCCTCCTCTATCTCTCTTCTCAGCCAGCCAGCGGACGCGCGGAGCCCATCATCTGTTTGCTCACATGCGGCCCCACATGTCAGTGAAAACGCAAGAGGACCCACTGAACCTGCACATCTTTCACCTCGACATGCTGGTGATGAAAAACAAATCCAATAAAGACCTTCGGTGGCCGCTTTTGGAGTTACTCAAGAGTAGGAAGATTCTAGTTACAGTTTAACCCAAGATGCACATCTCGTGGCTTCAACTACCACTCTATTTTCTTTCATTACACAACCTGGATGCTGGATGTCCCACGTGTCGGCAAAAGGAGGAAGAACCTGACCAAATCTTCGGTTGTGCTCTCGGATTAGACTAGTTGTGCTAACTTAAAAATTTTATTGTGTACTCCCTCCGTTCCAAAATACTTGACTTACATTTGTCAAAAAATGGATGTACCTATATACTTAAACATGTCTAGATACATATATATTTTGACAAATAGAAGGCATGTATTGTGCAACTGAGGGAGTAGAATGGATGCAAATTTTTGTATTGGGAAGAAGAGTACATCCAGATATTGATAGAGCGCAATTTAGTAGATGTTCTATCACTTTTAGCTAGCACAGAGGCTAGAGATGAGATTAGTGCACGTTGATACTCCTACTAGAATAGAGGCTAGACATGAGACTAGATGCAAGGAAGCAACGTTTACTTCTTTACACTCGAAGAAGAAAGAAGCACGCACGATTGAGCCTCCGCAGATCAACAATGAATGCATCGAGAAGGCACTAATCCAACTTACAGGAGTAGTAAAATGTATTCTTGTGGTTCTTGTTTTCTTTGGTCTTGCTTTTCTAGACAAAATTATCATTGGAGTTCGTGCAAAATGGTGGTCCGTTTGGGGTCGTGCGTTGGAGTTGGCCTTACAAGTGGGACCGCAGTTAAGGAAACCGACTATCGGCAAACCCCCACCTCGCCCGCCACGCGATGGCTGAAGTTAGAGAAACGACGAGGTTGAAGAGATTGCTCTAGCACGGACTCCAAGAAATAATATGGTGTCAGATGGATGTCGTGGTGGTGGCGTGTGTCATACTCCTGGACGTGAATGCTTGTTCTGGCCCATGCCACCCTACTACTCCTACTACTTACTCCTACTATATAGTACTAGTATCGAGGATTCCAAGTGCTGGTTACGTACGGCGAACACATTAACATATGGCTACAGTAAAAACACCCGCCCGACACGCGAAGCATGTGAAGCTAGTACAAATAGTGTACTACTATTGTTGATTGGCCTCATCCGATAACCTGTTGCAATGCATGTACAATAATGTATTCGGAAAATATTATTTTGCCTCGTCGCACCACTCACTCAGAGAAGCGACTCGAAAGCCATTCAAAAATTTAGTAAGTTTATCACAGGCATGTCATTTTATTACATACAGCAGGTCATCAACCCACATCGACAACGAGGATACATTATAAATACTAAAGTTTTCACCACACAACAAATAACAAGCAATGAAATGAACTTCAACTCAACCATTCCTCGGCGTTGGAAATGCTTGCTTTGAACCACAAGTGATTCTCTGGGACGGGCCATCGATTGTCGATCTGGAAACCAATGCAGGACTGATCATCCAGGCTGAAGCGGCCTACTATATCAGTACCAGGGTAGGGAACCACCCAAATGTCTAAGGTATAGACACAATTGCTTCTCATAAATGGTACTGTTAATGGTGTGTCAATAGCAGTTGGATCGCCTTTTACCGTCATCGGATAGTTTTGTCCAAGGAAGAGCGAGTTTTCTCCAAGACTATCAATTCTGTACCAGGGAGAAGGAGTTGGCGCTAGCACACTAGTATCCATCCCGAATACCATGCAATGGGTGTTGGAATAGGTCCGGAGAGTGCGACCATGGGAGACTACACCTACTTCCTTAGCAGTAACATCATCAGTGGGCTGTGTACACACAAGAAGAGGTGATCCATCGGAATTAGTTGCCAGGCGCCACAGAGTATATGGGCGCTACTCGTCCTCGTGCTCGTGATCATCACCATCGTCATCTCCCCCTTGGTTATAAAAAATTTCAAGTATAGGTGGTGGGATGTTCACAGGACCTTGGAAACACAAGAAGAAGGTTAATTAGTAAAGGGAAACTTGCTAACCCGCATGCATGTGAATGAAACAGTTATAATTACGGTGGAAGACAAACGTACCGAAACTACGAGGATCCCATGCAAAAATAGTGCCACGAGTGGTGGCAGCAAACACAAGGCCCTCGTATTGAATTGCATCACAGTCCTCATCCGTGTACAAAAACTGATTTTTGAGCAATATCCATCGAGTCGAACCACGAAGGACGGCAACAAGCTTGTCGAAGATAGCAACAACTTGATAGTTGTTGTAATTCCGAGAGCGGTTGGGAACTCGACAAATTGCTATCTTCCATAGAAGACAGTCACCATGATTGTATTTGAACATGCGTACAATACCGGTGTGCTCAACCTCTGGGCAGTCTGCTGAGATTTTTGGAAGTGGAACCCGGTCACGAGTGTAAACATTCACAAGTTCCCACTCGCAGTTGGACCCAATGTAAACAACCCAATCTCCATTTTTGCCCGCCCAAGCCTTGCTCTCAAGCGATGGCATCTTAACATCATATGTATCATTATCAAGCGGCATCAACTAGCACACGGCGAGGCTTCCGTCGTGCCGGCACCAGTCATCAGGGTCACGGCGAAGAAGATAGGGGAGATCAAACCGCTCCTTGACTCTTGGGTTCTCTGTAATGATGTTATTAGTTGAGTCGAGAATGGGCTTGAACGAACCTGCCATGCTAGCCAAGGTGATGACGTCGCACCGATCAATGAGTTCCTCCACCACGTCATCTTTCAGATCGGGGCAAGAATAACGGGGTCGTTTTTGGCCTGTTCCCTCCATGGAGAAGACGATCGAACAATGGCAGAAGAAAGGGTGAAGGGCTGAAGGAAAATGGAGGAGGGAGAGGAAGAGCATGCGACAGCAGTTCCAAATCGAGAGGGAAATGAGAAGAGTCGGTGGACGGTTGCGAGTTTGCCACGGTTCACGAAGAGGCGCCCCGGCCTACACGTCCGTTTGGAAATACTCCTACTACTCGCCGTCGTCTCACTGATATGTTGGAATGGGACCACATGTCAATGAAACATGGTGTGTAATTTCTCGTGCAAAATGCGATCTGGCCGCGTTGGTTCGAGGTGCCGCATTAGTTATCGACCTTTATTTTTTTAATGGCGTTCCGATCAGTTTTGAAGCACGACTAACTGGTACTGTACGCAGAGAAAATATAAACTACTCTACCACTACTCCACCTCTAGTACTAGTAGTATAAAAAAGATATATAGGGTGGAGCTTGAGCGCTTTCTTGCTAAGGGCTGCCCACTTGCTTCTCACACTACCACCCTGTCTCTAGATCTAAAAAAGAGGGCCCCTCTCTCCCTCCTCATCGGTGGTCACAGATCCGCCAGGGAAGAAAAGGAGGTGCAGCGTTGACTCACTCGTCGTCGGCGTGCGAGGTCACGCACTGACGACAAGGTCGTCCTCTCAGACCTAGTGCCCGCGCGGGATGGCCTTTGTCCCCAAGCTCGCTGCCGTAGTTTGTGCGGAGGATGACGACCACGAGCGAAGCCACTTCCCGCCGACCCTCAGGTATGCTACCTCTTTTCGAACCATAACCTTGTTCTATTGCCCCATCTGCCACGTCGTTGCATGTGGATCTTTTTCCACTCCACCATCTTCGCAATTTGCTATCCTCTGCTCTGCTGGCCACACAGACGAAAACCATAATTTGCACTATTAAAGGAAACCCTACTTCATGCAGACTAATCCATGTCTGGGTTGAATAAGGAAAGGAAGGGAGAATGTACTGTCCAAGAGAGTAGGCACCGAACCCGCATCTAGGTTGACAAGGGGAAAATCAATAGCTATGGAACGAGTCTCGTGTCTCTTGGTTGAAGAAGGGTAGAAAGGCATGACAACGCAATCGAGAATGACCAGGTCGATCGGTTTGTTGTCTTTGCATAGGAAAAAGGTAGCTAAAGAGAACAAAAATGGGACGTAATCCACATATGCTGCCTAGATATTTGTTGCTCTGGGCAACCATACCTCCCTCACCATGATGCGTCCGTGGAGTTACATCGTACTGGTGCGCCCACTGTTCGAATGGGCCTCCCATGCTCTTATTGCCACTTTTTTTTGCTGTTAGTATAACACTAGCAGTCAAGTCAAGCAATGCTACTGCTACAGTGATGCCACATTTAACTAATGCCGCTCTCAGTCTAATGCCATCGATAAATTTAAGCAATGCCATTTAATGTCACTGGATTATTTTATTGTTAGCTGTAGATTGTGGATGTATTAAAGATTGTTCAGCTAAGGCATTCTAATGCTGTTGCATAGCCAGTATACCAACGATGAAAGTTGTTACTACCTTCAGATTTTTGCACTGTTAATGCTTATAGATTACATACCTCACTTTCATGAGATAAATTATTTTTTTTTGTACAGTGTCACCAAAATGCCAAGGCGCTGATGTCATTTTATTTTAGTTAAACTACACAGACAATTATGAAGACAAGAGGAAAGGTCAAAAGTGGGCACCTCCTCCTCCGGCTGTTCTCTTGATTCGTTTGATCAAGTTTTTATGTTTGATCGATTATCAAGATTGGGATAGCAATTTTTAAGGTCCCCCCCGAGTTCGAAATGATATTTACCTTGGAGGTACATGGTTTGCAATTTTTTATACTGTCATTAGTTAATAATGCTAGTTACCTTCAGACTTTGTGATTTAGTTTAATGCTCATGCACAGCTAGTATACCAATGCTGAAACTTGTTACCCTTACATTTTGTATTGTTAATTCTTATAGAAACCTTCCAGTGCTTGAGTTTATTGAAATCTGTTCAGTAAAACCATTGTAATGTATGTTGTAATAAACTAACTACTCTACTGTTGCACTAGCCACTGGATTAGTGTATATTTGTAGTATTCGAATGGTGTTGCATTAGCGTATGGACATAAATAAAGTGTGGCAAGCTTTCCCAGATATGTGCTCAAGAAAACTACTACCTGTTTTTCTAAATACTAGACGTTTGGGTACTTTAAATTGAACCGCGAAAACGTCTTATATTAAGGAACAAATGGTGTAGAGTTCACTCAAATTATCCCGGTAAAGCTAGTCACACCTTTCTTAAAATTAATGTTCATTATGTTATCGGAGGAGGTCTGTATGTTTGTCTCTAATGCCCGTCGACTACATACATGACATCATGATGTAATGTTAAGTCATTTCCTTTTGTACAGTGTCACTGAATTGTCAAGGCGGTGATGGAATTTTATTTTAGTAGAATTGCACAAAATTTGCTTAAAAGAAGAGGAAAGGTGAGGAATGGCTCAGTTTTTCAGAAAAAACTATGTATGCCTTCCTAACATCATCCGATGTTGCTTTATTTATTCCTTCAAATAGGTGGTTAGAAACAGTCTTGCTACCTTTTCCCATTAAGAAATTGGAATGCTTATATTTGTGAGTCTATGCTTCATCTAGTGCCACTTTTAGAGTAATCACACTTTCAATATCTATCAAACAGGGATGCTCGATTTTAGAGGAACTGCACAAAAAGTCCAACTGGTTCAACATTAGGAGCATGTTTTTTTCCAAACCTTTATATCCAATTGGTGGCACTATGAGCTGTTCATTACGAAGGTACATGGTTTGCTACTATTTTGCTACTCTATTTGTACTGTTATTAGATAGTAATACTAGTGGTTTGCATGTGAATTTATTGGCAGCATGGAACTACATTGGAGGTGCAGGACAGGATTCAATGATTGGATGCTCAATTTCGGTTGTATTGATTTCACCTCTTCCATCATTGCGAACATGGATATCCTTGGTCTAATGAAGAATAGGCGCTATATTTTTGCTCTGAACCAGCAAATCAATTCAGTATGAAATTGTCCAGGGCAAAACATAATTGTATCAGATTGTCCAGTGCAGAACAAGACAGATGCTAAGCGGAAGAGACATGTTGAAACCGAAAATACAAGGTGTGGTATATGTTTACTAGCTGCTTGATATTTGTGCAGACAGATATGTCTGCCCGTTGCTATTTGGCAAACAAACAAAGTGTCCGCAATTTTGGTTGAACTGCACAAGAGAATAGTATAGTACTGCATGCAGTGCCATTTGAAAATAGACACAGAAAGATTGGATAGTCACTTCATGGACTGCAGAAAAGTAGTACTTTACTACTTATTGGCTAACACTAGGTGCTTCATTGCTTTGGTATCATTATACAATGGGCATAATTTTGCCTAAGTTAAAGTTTGTAATCCGAAAATAGTCTCGTGGTGTGATCGAGAGAAGACCAAATCATATTGCAGTGCATGTTCCTCCATCATGTGTGGTTCATTGTCATGGTTCCAGCTGTTGGTGAAACCACTTACGTTTGCAAGAGGAATTGTAGACTTCACAAACAAATTTGTCTTTCAGTCTGTACTGAATGTTGGCCAAGAGAAGCATCCATGTTAGTAGGAAGAACAGATGTTTTTCTAGATCTTTGCTTTTGGAGCTACATATTTGTATATGATCTGTGAATCATTGAGATGAATTAACATGTTGATCTTATTTATGGGAATCATACTAGTTAGTTTTAGTTGCGACACAAGATCCGAAGTGGCTGATCTTTGCTTTTGGGGCTACATATTTGTATATGATCCGTGAATCATTGAGATGCATTAACAGTTACTTATTTTCTGTTCACTCAGTGTTTACAAGTTACTGATCGATCACTAGTTAGCCTACAAATGCGCTCCTGGCAGTTTTATTTGCGACGCAAGATGCAAAGTGGCAGTTTTTTGAATAAAAATGCCTATCTCTGAAGAAACTGACAAGCTACACTATCGATCCTACATGGATAAAAATGCCTACATCTGAACAAGTTTAAGCCTAATTAATTCCATGAGCAAAGCAGCAAGACCAAGGCATGGCAATAATTAACGGCATGCAGAAGTTTAAGCCTAATTAATTCCAGCGATTTAAGTGGATGCATGCGTGCCCTCGGCTGTGACTCATTACATGCTGCTTTGCGTACTGCGTGCGAGTGATTTTGAGTGCCTGCATGCAGCCGGCCGTAATTAAGGCAGCTAACTGATGCGAAAGAAGATACACTTTAATTGTTGCGGGCTTTTTAAATCCGTGGAATCATTATTGACAAGGAGGGAGATGATTCGAGTGCACTCGTTTGACCGCAATGCCGGCATGCGACCCAGACGGGACGGGATAGCACAGTCATAACTTCAGTTTCTCTAGTTTTCCACGGCAAGCTGGCATGCTAAGCCATTATGCATTGAGTTCCGATGACCGCCGCGCTACCTTCCGCCTATAAGTACTGCTTCCCAGCCTTCTCCGGTGCCACCGTGACCCAACTCGCCATATCCTCATAAGCCCCCACCGGCCCGACGTCGCTCGCCACGTCCGCCATGCCCCCGCCCGTCCGTGGTAGGCGACGCCGGAGGCGGTCACCACAGGAACTAGTGTTCGGGTTTTCACCGGAAGGCAAACGGAGGGAGGAGGCATTCTATCTGTCTTTAGATGGCAATACGGAGATAGAGGAGTTGTTGGAGCGCGACCGCATGGCGGAGGAGCAGGATTTGTTGGAGCGCGACCGCCTGGCAGAGGAGCAGTGTATCGCCAATTTGCACCGCCAGCGGGACATGGAGCAGCAGCGCACCGAAGCTCTGAGTCGCGAGCAGAGCGCCTGCAACTGGGCCGACTACGTGGAGGTCGGCACCTGGCAAATAGCCCTGGAGGCTGTCGGGCACGCACGCGTTCGCGACGCCGATTTTTACTACCAGCTCGTCAAGTGGGTTTCCCGTTTGGAAGCCGAAGCTTCGGTGGACCACGCCGGCATGGAAAGGGCCAACGCGCGCGAGCAACGCACCCTATCGCACCTCTTGCAAGTCCGAGGCGAGGCGCACGACACCGGTGCCGGCGTTTAGCGTGTACCACAGATGGCGGCCGGCATCGTCTAGTTAGCTAAGAGTAAGTTAGTACTTGTACGCTACTAGAGTATTAGTGGGAGTAGATAGTTAACTTGACTATGATGGTTGTCTACGTGGAAGTTCAGTACTCTATATCTTGATCAGACTTGTTACTTTGCTCTAAATGTTGAACTTTCCGTTTGAACATATGGAATGGGTTGTTATTTTTTTAAATGGGTTGTATTTGTCCTCCACGTGTTTAGAGGCTGACTTGTGGGCCTAGCAAGTTGACGCGTACACAATCAGGAGATGATTGTACGTGGAGAGGATGACAGCAGGGACATGCCAAGGTCATGGCATTACGCAAGCAAGTGCCTCCTTATTTCAAGCCAATAAAAAATGGCTCCTCCAAGTGGATTTCTGACATCTGGGTCCCATGCCATTGTCAACGTAGTCAATAAACGAGAGAATTGCACAACGAGCGGCTGACACCAGGGACCCAGCAGCTCGCCCAGTTATTTTTGTTTTGGGTTAATTTGATAAATGCCACTCCTAATCTAGTGTATCCGAGAAATGCCACTGCAATTTCCAAACATTGAAAAATGCCATTTCATGCCATTTCCAGTGGCATTTTTCAAAGTTTGGAGTGGCGTTTTTCAAAGTTTGAAAACTGCAGTGATGTTTTTCAAAGTGTGCAAAAATTGCAGTGGCATTTTTCAATGTTTGGAAATTGCAGTGTCATTTTTATGAATCGCCATAATTGTAGTCGCATTTATCTAATTTGTTTTTGAGACGGAAGCAGGGTGTCAACTGGGCTGTGCGGGACACTCTGGCCTGTCTAGACAGCCTTTTCTTTTATGTTTACCACATACCAGCCCAGTAGTTTTTTCTTTCTGAAAATGGCTAGCCTGGTTTTTTTTGTGATTTGTCAAGTAAGTCGCTTTATCAGGCCTGTTGGGCTGCAAATCTTTCAAGACAACGAGAGCTTCATTCGGCTGGCCGAGAAAATGTCCTATTAGTAATGAGAAATGGGTTGTACATTTTTAAAACACATCAAACCGGCAATTAGTTTCAAATATCTTTTTTTCATTTCGAGATTTTAAATTGCATTGATTTTTGTGCATGGACAATTTATTGGATTTTATATTGATATACATTTATTTTTAAAATCAGTCTGAATGTGACTCAAAGTTTCGGGATTAAAAACAGTTCAAACCGCACCGACATATGCAAAATTTCGTATAATTTTTTAACCGTGGCCACAATATGGGCTGTAATGCTAACAAAAAGAATATGGGCTCCAAAAAAACCCATAAGAATTAGCAAATCGGCTGTAAATTATTTGAAATAATGGCAGATGGGTTGTATGCTGTTTTCCACATATTTGAGGCTTTCCACAGATGGCCTGTATACTGTTGGATGTCCATCCAACGACCGTCGTGCTTCTTCAATCTCTGCTCTTCCTGCTCTAGCCACTCAAACAAGCGCTAGCGGGACTGCCTGCTCCCTCCTCCCCGCGGCCAGCTGTGCTGCCGCGCAGGCCTCACCGCCCCACTGTACTCCCATCGCTGGCCTAGCCGTCCCTCTACTCACCCACACCTGCTGTTATTCTCTGGCGACGACAGACGAACCAGTAAACCCTTGTACAGTCGTACTCCCCTCCGCGTGGGAAACAAAAACAACTGTCGAGTCTTCCCTGCCTCCGTGTTGTTCCCTTCCTAGGCCTCGCCGTTGTCCACCGCCCTGGTGCTCTCGGTGTGGCGTGGTCAACGTGGTCAATGCCCGACATGCATCTGAAGTGGACTGTATGTGGAGAGGCTGACACCTGGGTCCACGGCCGCACGCAAGGAAATGCCTCCTTATTACGCGCAAAATAATGATTCCTCCACCTGACATCCGGGACCCACCGAAAGGGCCTCTGTATTTCGCGAAAAAACGTTACTGCCACTGATAGCACGGACCCACCAGCTATATCTTCGCACGCAAGGAAGTGCCTCCTTATTACGCACAAAAAAAATGAATACTCCCCCTGCTAGCTAGGACCCAGTATAGTGGGCCTACTAAGTTGACGGGGACGAAGGGCTTTGTCAACTTAGTCAATATGCACGATTCCAGCTCGACTGACCGTACGATGTCCATCCAACGGCCGTAGTGCTTCTTCAACCTCTGGTCTTCTTGCTCCAGCCGCCCAAAGCAGCGCCGGTCGTGCCGCTTGCTCCTGCCTCCCGTGGCCGGCTGTGCTGCCGCGGAGGCCTCACCGCCCCATACTACTCCCACCACTGGCCAGGCCATCCCTCCACTCCACTCACCCACATCCCCTGTTATTCTGCGGCGACCGCAGCGCAGCCGAACCAGTGAACCCTCGTACTCCTCTTCGCGTGGGCATCCACTACTGCGTCTTCCCCGGCTCCGCATCACCCCTTCCTAGGCCTCACCGTCGTCCACCGCCGTGGTGCTCTCGGTGCGTCGTGGTCAATGTGGTCAACGACCGAATTCCATCGGAAGAATACTGTACATGGAGAGGCTGACAGCTGGGTCCATGGCAGCTGCAAGGAAGTGCCTCCTTATTACGCGGAAAATAATTATTCCTCCACCTGACAGCAGGGACCCACCAGACGCCCACCAGTATTTCTCGAAAAAAACATTTGCCCTGATTGCTGGGACCCACCCGAGGGCCACCGTATTTCGTGAAACAAATGTTCCCCCTACTGTCAGCTCGGACCCACCGGAAGTGCGTCCTTATTACGCACAAAAAAATGAATACCCCCTGCTAGCTAGGACCCACCTTGTTGGGAGACTGACTTGTGGGCCTACTAAGTTGACGGAGATGGTGGGCTTTGTCAACTTAGTCAATATAAACGATTCTAGCTCCAGTGACCGTACGATGTCCATCCAATGGCCGTAGTGCTTCTTGCTCCAGCCGCCCAAAGCAGCACCGGTCTTGCCGCATGCTCCTGCCTCCCGTGGCCGGCTGTGCTGCCGCGGAGGCCTCACCGCCCCTACTATTCACACCGCTAGCCAGGCCCTGCGGCGACGACAGCCTCACACCGCAGCCGAACCAGTGAACCCTCGTACTCCTCTCCGCGCGGGCTTCCACTGCCGCGTCTTCCCCGGCTCCCCGTCGTCCCCTTCCTAGGCCTCGCCGTCGTCCACCGCCCTGTTGCTCTCAGCGCAGCGTGGTCAACGTGGTCAAGGAACGACTTCCATCGGATGTGGACTGTACGTGGAGAGGCTGACAGCTGGGTGCACGTCCACATCAAGGAAGTGCCTCCTTATTATGCGGAAAATAATGATTCCTCCACCTGACAGCTGTGACCCAATGTACGGGCCACTGTATTTCACGAAAAAAGAGTTTCCCACTGACTGCTGGGACCCACCAGCTACATCTTCGCACGCAAGGAAGTGTGTCCGAGCAAAAAAATGATTCGCCCCCTGACTGCTGGGAGCCACCAGCTACATCTTCGCAGGCAAGGAAGTGCCTGACAGTCGGGACCCACCTGGTCGAAGCGTACGTAGCGTTGTCATTCTGGTCGCAAACGTGTACGTGCATGTCGTAGTAGAGGCGCGTACATGTCATAGTAGAGGTGCGCACATAGCATGTACACGTACGTTCAGCGGCCAAGGTGCAAGAAAGAAAATACGGCCACGTATGTGTACATACGGGAGGGGTCTCGAACGCCTACTCGCGCATACGTATGGCCAGGGCTCGTGTACATGGCTGGGTCGGAATGGAGAAACATCGTCGTCGTCTTGTTCATGGGGAGGCAACGGAACGCGTTGTGTTCATGGGGAGGCAACGGAATGCGTCGTGTTCATAGGGAGGCAACGGAATGCGTCGTGTTCATGGGGAGGCAATGGAATGCGTCGTGTTCAGAGGGAGGCAACGGAACATGTGGGAGCCAACTGGCTGGGTCGGAACGGAATGCATGGTCGTGTTCATCGGGAGGGCTTGGACGGAACAGGCGATGGAAACGAGGCCTGGGGTACCGCACAACGGAGGAAACGGACCTCCTACATACGGAACGGGGTCCTGTTGATCGGGAGGGGTCTGGCATACCGCAAAACGGAGGAAACAGACCTCCTACGGTCGAAACGGGGGTCCTATTGATCGGGAGGGGTGTGGCGTACCGCAAAACAGATGAAATGGACTTGTGTTGGAGCTCTACGGTTGAAACGGGGGTCCTGTTCATCGGGAGGGGTGTGGCGTACCGCAAAAAAGGACTCCATGGGATACTGTTCATCTCCACCGTCGACCTCCTCCAGCCTCCACGGGCTACCGTCGACCTCCTCCAGCCTCCACGGGCT
The DNA here is from genome assembly GCF_018294505.1 of Triticum aestivum. Lineage (NCBI taxonomy): Eukaryota > Viridiplantae > Streptophyta > Magnoliopsida > Poales > Poaceae > Triticum > Triticum aestivum. The sequence goes on along the minus strand of NC_057800.1, from coordinate 282,714,519 downwards.
ACCGTCGACCTCCTCTAGCCTCCACGGGCTCTTGTTCATCCAGCCTCCACCGCGCGCTACTCCACCGGCTACTGTTGAACCACCCCTCCACGAGCACACCTCCACTGTCTACTGTTCATCCAGCCCTCCACACCATGGGGTCCTGTTCAACCACCCCTCCATGGGCACCCCTCCACCGTCTACTGTTCATCTAGCCCTCCACCACACCACTGGGTCCTGTTCATCCAGAGGCAACGCCACCGCTCACTGTTCATCCAACCCCCCCCCCGCAACACTCACTGTTCATCCCTGAGGTAGCATCGATCGCCTTCAGTTAGCAGTAGTAGCGAAGGAATCGCTCGATCGGGTTCAGTTAACAGCCATCGATTGATCGCTCGGGTTCAATAACGCGTAGCCTGCAGTGCACTCACTCGGGTTCAGTTAGAGCCCAATGCCTCGCTCGGGTTCAGTTAGAGCCAACGCCTCGCACACACGCGCGTACGTGTACGAGAGAAACGCGCATCGCTCGGCCCCCGACCTCCCACCATAACCGGGAACTCCCCGAAATTTTCCTCCCCCTCGCTTCTACCATGGTTTTTGCCGTCATGGACGGCCCAAAGAATGTCATGCAGCTGCGTCTCCAGCCCGCCCATGACGAAAAGCCCATTTTCTGTCATGATTTTTTGTCATAGAAGTAGGAGCCCACCACATCTATGATTATACCGGGTTTTGCCACAATTATCGTCATAGAAGTGTCATATGTATGACAGAAAAAAAAATTCGTTCGGCCCAAAATGTCACGGATGTGTCTTTTTTTTGTAGTGAGTTGTCTGAGAATCTTGCTCAATTCTCTGAGGGTGGCCCTCGGGATACAAAGGTTCCTGAGTCAATTTACCACCTCTAGTCATAACTCTAACAACATTATCATTCTTCTTATTATTTAATTCATTAAGCAAATCATTCTAGCTTTAAGTACTTGTTCTACTTGAGTGGTAACCATGGAAGCATGTTTATTGATAAGTTTAAGTTCACCTTTAACATTAGCCATATAATCACCCAAGTTTTCAATCATATAAGCATTATGTTTCAATTGTCTACCAACATAAGCATTGAAGTTTTCTTGTTTAACAATAAAATCATCAAACTCATCTAAACATTGGCTAGCAAACTTAGTGGGAGTGATTTCAGCTTTATCATATCTATAGAGAGAATTTACTTTTACTACCTATGTCGGGTTATCAAGACCAGGTATTTCTTCAATAGGTGATGAATTAAGACCATGTACTTCTTCAACATGAGGTAAATTCTTAACATCTTCAGCTTGTATACCTTTTTCTTTCATAGATTTCTTTGCCTCTTGCATATCTTCAGGAGAGAGAAATAGAATACCCCTTTTCTTCAGAGTTGGCTTAGGAGTTGGTTCAGGAAGTGTCCAATTATTTTCATTAGTCAACATATTATTCAATAGCAATTCAGCTTGATCAACAGTTCTTTCCCTATAAACACAACCATCACAACTATCCAGGTAATCTCTCGAGCATCGGTTAGTCCATTATAAAAGATATCAAGTATTTCATTTTTCTTGAATGGATGTTCAAGCAAAGCATTAACTAATTGGAGAAGCCTACCCCAAGCTTGTGGGAGACTCTCTTCTTCAATTTGCACAAAATTATATATTTCCCTTAAAGTAACTTGTTTCTTATGAGCAGGGAAATATTCAGCAGAGAAGTAGTAAATCATATCCTGGGGACTACGCACACAGCCAGGATCAAGAGAATTAAACCATATCCTAGCATCACCCTTTAATGAGAATGGAAATAATTTAAGGATATAATAGTAGCGAGTTTTCTCATCAATAGTGAACAGGGTAGCTATATCATTTAATTTAGTAAGATGTGCCACAACAATTTCAGATTCATAGCCATAGAAGGGATCAGATTCAACCAAAGTAATTATATCAGGATCAATAGAGAAATCATAATCCTTATCAGTAATAAAGATAGGTGAAGTAGCATAAGCAGGATCGTATTTCATTCTAGCATTCAGAGATTTTTTTTAAGCTTAGCTAATAGTTTCATAAGATCACTTCTATGATTGCTGGTAAGAATGTATCTAGGAGTTTCTTCATACATAACATAGCCCTTAGGCACAACAGGCAATTCATATCTAGGGGGAGAATCTTAATCATCACTTTCATCAATATTATCTGTTCCAATAATTTCATTCTCTCTAGCCCTAGCAAGTTGTTCATCCAGAAATTCACCAAGTGGCATAGTAGTATCAAGCATACAAGTAGTTTCATCATAAGTATCATGCATAGCAGAAGTGGGAACATTAATAACATGCGACATATCAAAATTAATAGCAGAAGTAGGATTAGGTGTCGCAAACTTACTCAAAACAAAAGGTGAATCAAGTGCAGAGCTAGATGGCAGTTCCTTGCCTCCCCTCGTACTTGAGGGAAAAATTTTGGTTCTTTGATCTTTCAAGTTCTTCATAATGATAAGCAGATATAAATCCTAAGTGACTCAAAGAATAGAGCTATGCTCCCCGACAATGGCGCCAGAAAATAGTCTTGATAACCCACAAGTATAGGGGTGATACGTAAATTTTGCATCATGCTTTTATATCGATATTTATTGCATTATGGGTTGTTATTAAACATTATGTCACAATAGTTATGCCTATTCTCTCTTATTTTACAAGGTTTACATGAAGAGGGAGAATGCCGAAAGTTGGGATTCTAGACTGGAAAAGGAGCAAATATTAGAGACCTATTCTGCACAGCTCCAAAAGTCCTGAAACTTCACGGAAGCTATCTCCAGAATATATATAAAATACTGAGCGCAAGAAGTTCTAGAGGGGGCCACACCCTGGCCATGAGGGTGGGGGCGCGCCCCCTGCCTCGTGGGCCCCCTGGTGGCCCTCCGATGCCCATCTTCTGCTATATGGAGTCTTTCGTCGAGGAAAAAATTAGAAGCAAGCTTTTGGGACGAGACTCCGCCGCCATGAGGAGGAACCTTCGCAGAACCAATCTAGGGCTCCGGCGGAGCTGTTCTGCCGGGGAAACTTCCCTCTGGGAGGGGGAAATCATCACCATCGTCATCACCAAAGATCCTCTCATCAGGAGGGGGTCAATCTCCTTCAACATCTTCACCAGCACCATCTCATCTCAAACCCTAGTTCATTTCTTGTATCCAATCTTTGTATCCAAACCTCAGATTGGTACCTGTGGGTTGCTAGTAGTGTTGATTACTCCTTGTAGTTGATGCTAGTTGGTTTACTTGGTGAAAGATCATATGTTCACATCCATTATGCATATTAATACCCCTCTGATTATAAACATGAATATGATTTGTGAGTTGTTATGTTTGTTCCTGAGGACATGGGAGAAGTCTTGCTATTAGTAGTCATGTGAATTTGGTATTTGTTCGATATTTTGATGAGAGGTATGTTGTTATTTCTCTAGTGGTGTCATGTGAACATCGACTACATGACACTTCACCATTGTTTGGGCCTAGAGGGAGGCACTGGGAAGTAATAAGTAGATGATGGGTTGCTAGAGTGACAGAAGCTTAAACCCTAGTTTATGTGTTGCTTCGTAAGGGGCTGATTTGGATCCATATGTTTCATGCTATGGTTAGGTTTACCTTAATATTCTATTTGTAGTTGCTGATGCTTGCAATAGGGGTTAATCATAAGTGGGATGCTTTTCCATGTAAAGACAATACTCAAGCATCGGTCCACCCACATATCAAATTATCAAAGTACCGAACGCGAATCATATGATCGTGATGAAAACTAGCTTGACGATAATTCCCATGTGTCCTCGCTTGTCCTTTGCTTCACATAAGAGTTTGTCCAGGCTTGTCCTTTGCTACCAAAAGGATTGGGCGATCTTGCTGCACCTTATTTACTTTTATTCCTTGCTACTCGTTACAAATTACCTTATCACAAAACTATCTGTTTTCGATAATTTCAATGCTTGCAGAGAATACCTTACTGAAAACTGCTTATCATTTCCTTCTGCTCCTCGTTGGGTTCAACAATCGTACTTATCGAAAAGGCTACGATAGATCCCCTATACTTGTGGATCATCAAGACTCTTTGCTGGCGCCATTGCCGTGGAGTGAAGCGCCTTTGGTAGGTGGAACTTGGTAAGGAAAAATTTATATAGTGTGCTGAAATTTACTGTTACTTGTTACTATGGAACATAATCCTTTGATGGCCTTGTTCGGGGTATCTTCACCCCGACCGGTAGAGCAAATAGTTTCTCCTCAACCTACTGAACCTACTAAAAATGAAAATGTTTACTTCGAAATTCCTTCGGGTATGATAGAGAAACTACTAGCTAATCCTTTTGCAGGAGATGGAACATTGCATCCCGACTTACACTTAATCTATGTGGATGAAGTTTGTGGATTATATAAGCTTGTAGGTATGCCCGATGATGTTATCAAGAAGAAGGTCTTCCCTTTATCATTGAAGGGAGATGCATTGACATGGTATAGGCTATGTGATGATATGGGATCATGGGACTGTAAGTGATTGAAATTGGAATTCCATCAAAAGTTTTATCCTATGCATCTTGTTCATCGTGATCGTAATTATATATATAATTTTTGGCCTCACGAAGGAGAAAGCATTGCCAATAGAGATACTATTTCACCAGTTGGGATTGTTAGAGATGTTGAAGTCTTGTGTGGGAAGGTTAAATATCCTGCTGATTTTCTTGTTCTTGGTTCCCCTCAAGATAGCTTTTGTCCCATTATATTTGGTAGACCCTTCTTGAATACTGGCAATGCTAAGATAGACTGCAATAAGGATATTGTTTCTGTTGGTTTAGGGGATATGTCTCATGAGTTTAATTTTGCTAAATTTCATAGACAACCCCATGATAAAGAATTGCCTAGTAAAGATGAAATTATTGGTCTTGCTTCTAATGTTGTGCCTCCTATTGATCCATTAGAACAATATTTGATAGACCGTGAAAATGATATGTTCATGAATGAAAGAAGGGAAATAGATGAATTATTCTTTAAACAAGGACCTATTTTGAAACACAACTTTCCTGTTGAAATCCTAGGGGATCCTCCTCCACCCAAGGGTGATCCTGTGTTTGAGCTTAAACCATTACCTGATACTCTTAAATATGCTTATCTTGATGAAAATAAAATATATCCTGTTATTGAAAACTCTGAAGAAGCACCGTGCTGCTATTGGATATACTCTTGATGATCTTAAGGGCATTAGTCCCACTCTATGTCAACACAAAGTAAATTTGGAGGAAGACGCCAAACCAGTTATTGATCACCAACGCCGGCTGAATCCTAAGATGAAAGAAGTGGTAAGAAAGGAAATATTAAAGCTCCTTGAGGCAGGTATAATTTATCCCATTGTTGATAGTCAGTGGGTAAGTCATGTCCATTGTGTCCCTAAGAAGGGAGGTATTACTGTTGTTCCTAATGATAAAGATGAATTGATCCCGCAAAGAATTATTACAGGTTATAGAATGGTAATTGATTTCTGCAAATTTAATAAGGCTATTAAAAAGATCATTACCCTTTGCCTTTTATTGATCAAATGCTAGAAAGATTATCCAAACATACACAGTTTCGCTATCTAGATGGTTACTCTGGCTTGTCTCAAATAACTGTGTCAGCTGATGATGAATCAAAGACCACTTTTACTTGCCCTTTCGGTACTTTTGCTTATAAACATATGCCTTTTGGTTTATGTAATGCACCTGCTACCTTTCAAAGATGCATGATGGCTATATTCTCTGACTTTTGTGAAAAGATTTGTGAGGTGTTCATGAATGATTTCTCTGTTTATGGATCCTCTTTTGATGATTGCTTAAGCAACCTTGATCGAGTATTGTAGAGATGTGAAGAAACTAATCTTGTCTTGAATTGGGAGAAGTGCCACTTTATGGTTAATGAATGTATTATCTTGGGGCATAAAATTTCTGAAAGAGGTATTGAAGTTGACAAAGCTAAAGTTGATTCTATTGAAAAGATGCCATGTCCCAAGGACATTAAAGGTATAAGAAGCTTCCTCGGTCATGCCGGTTTTTATAGGAGGTTCATTAAGGACTTCTCAAAAATTTATCGGCCTCTGAGTAATCTATTACAAAAGGATATTCCTTTCGTCTTTGATGATGATTGTGTAGAAGCATTTGAAATACTTAAGAAAGCCCTGATTTATGCACCTATTGTTCAGCCACCTGATTGGAATTTACCCTTTGAAATTATGTGTGATGCTAGTGATTATGCTGTAGGGGCTGTTCTAGGGCAAAGAGTTGATAAGAAATTAAATGTTATTCAATATGCTAGTAAAACTCTAGACAATGCCTAGAGAAATTATGCTACCACTGAAAAGGAATTCTTAGCAGTTGTATTTGCTTGTCATAAGTTCATACCTTATATTGTTGATTCGAAAGTAACTATTCACACTAATCATGCTGCTATTAAATATCTTATGGAAAAGAAAGATGCTAAACCTAGACTTATTAGATGGGTTCTCTGGCTAAAAGAATTTGATTTGCCTATTATTGATAGAAAGGGAGCTGAGAACCCCGTTGCAGACAACTTGTCTAGGTTAGAAAATGTTCTTGATAACCCACTACCTATCGATGATAGCTTTCCTGATGAACAAATAAATGTCATAAATGCTTCTCGTACTGCTCCATGGTATGCTGATTATGCTAATTATATTGTTGCTAAATTTATACCACCTATTTTCACATACCGGAAAAAGAAAAAGTTCTTCTATGATTTGATACATTACTTTTCGGATGACCCACATCTTTATAAAGAAGGAGTGGATGGTATTATTAGACGTTGTGTACCTGAGCATGAATAGGAACAGATGCTATGCAACTGTCACTCTGAAGCCTACGAAGGACACCATGCTGGAGATAGAAGTGCACACAAGGTATTGCAATCTGGTTTTTATTGGCCTACTCTCTTCAAGGATGCCCGTAAGTTTGTCTTGTCTTGTGATGAATGTGAAAGAATTGGTAATATTAGTAGACGTCAAGAAATGCCTATGAATTATTCACTTGTTATTGAACCATTTGATGTTTGGGGCTTTGATTATATGGGACCCTTTCCTTCCTCTAATGGGTATACACATATTTTAGTTGCTGTCGATTACGTTACTAAGTGGGTCGAAACTATTCCAACTAGTAGTGCTGATCATAACACCTCTATTAAGATGCTTAAAGAAGTTATTTTCCCGAGGTTTGGAGTCCCTAGATATTTAATGACCGATGGTGGTTCACACTTTATTCATGGTGCCTTTCATAAAATGCTTGCTAAGTATGATGTTAATCATAGAATTGCATCTCCTTATCACCCACAGTATAGTGGTCAAGTAGAATTAAGTAACAGAGAGCTCAAATTAATTTTGCAAAAGACTGGTAACAGATCTAGAAATAATTGGTCCAAGAAACTTGATGATGCATTATGGGCTTATAGAACTGCATAAACAAATCCTATGGGTATGTCTCTGTATAAAATGGTTTATGGTAAAACATGTCACTTACCTCTTGAGCTAGAACATAAGGCATATTGTGCCATTAAAGAGCTCAATTATGATTTCAAACTTGTCGGTGAGAAGAGGTTATTTGACATTAGCTCACTTGATAAATGGAGAACCCAGGCTCATGAAAATGCCAAGTTGTTTAAAGAAAAATTTAAAGATGGCATGATAAAAGGATACAAAAGCATGAGTTCAATGTAGGTGATTATGTATTGCTATACAACTCTCATTTAAGATTTTTTGCAGGCAAACTTCTCTCTAAATGGGAAGGTCCTTACGTTATCGAGGAGGTCTATCATTCCAGTACCATAAAAATCAACAACTTCGAAGGCACAAATCCGAAGGTGGTTAACAGTTAAAGAATTAAACATTATATCTCAGGTAATCCCATAAAATGTTGAAACTAATGTTATTGAAACCGTAACCCCAGAGGAATACATAAGGGACACTTTCCGGATCGTTTCAGACTCCGAAAAGGAACAGGTACGTGGTATGGTAAGTAAACCGACTCCAAAATAGTTCTAATGGCAATATTTCTTCGTTTTGGAATATTTAAGAAAATAGGAAAATAAGAAGCAGACCGGAAAGGACACGAGGCTTCCACGAGGGTGGGAGGCGCGCGCTACCCCCCTGGGCGCGCCCCCCTGCCTCGTGGGCACCTCATGCGCCTTCCGGACTCCGTTTTCTTGCACGATACTTCTTTTGGTCGGTAAAAATTCATTATATAATCTCCTGAAGGTTTTGACCACCGTATCACGCAAATATCCCTTGTCTTTGTTTTGAGCTGTCTTTTGTCAGGGTTGTCAAGGCCAGGCATCATGTCGTCCCCCTTCTCCAACAATGGTGACAAGGATGCTTGGCTAATGAAGATAGATCTGAAGACGGAAGAACATATGGAGATCAACAAGGGTGAAGGGATCAAGAAGGCCATGGAGGACCAAGTTCCGACAGCAGAGGACATCCTTCAACTTGACCACAATCTTCTTACTCCAACTGAGATTGAAGCTTTCAAGATGATTGAGTTATCTCGTATACAAAACAAGTATCTCACACATGAAAATATTTTGTTCAAGGAGCATATCATCACACTCAAGGGCATTATCTGCAAGTTGGAGGACCTCTTACGCTCGATGTGCGACTATCCATCATCAACAACTCCACCTTCTTCACCAACAAAGAAAGAAATATAATCACATGGCTATGGGCACTCCCCTTGGCAACTGCCAAGCTTGGGGGAGTGCCCCGGTATCGTATCACCATCACTTTTATCTTTACTATTTTTCTTAGTTCGATCCTTTTGATAATATCTTGATCTAGTAGAATAAAGTTTTAGTATGATTTAGTTGTGAGTTTTGCTTTATGATCCTTCTATGTAATCGAGTCCGTGAGCTATATATATTAAAGATTAGTGTTGAGTCAAGGGCTTGATTATTTTGCTATTATCTTGAGGGAATAAAATAAAAAATAAAGAATAAAAATAAATAAAGAGATCATATGGATCTTATGGAGAGTAATGAGCTCACATATAAAGAGTATGATGAATAAAAGTTGTTGAGAGTTGACAAACATAGTTTTGGTCATCGTTGCAATTAATAGGAAGTAATAAAGAAAGAGAGGTTCACATATAAATACACTATCTTGGACATCTTTTATGATTGTGAGCACTCATTAAAGTATGACATGCTAAGAGTTGACATTGGACAAGGAAGACAACATAATGGGTTATGTTTTCTTACATCCGAGATAAATTATATTGTCATGGATTATCCAACATGTTGAGCTTGCCTTTCCCTCTCTTGCTAGCCAATCCCTTTGCACCAAGTAGAGATACTACTTGTGCTTCCAAATATCCCTAAACCCAGTTTTGCCATGAGAGTCCAACATATCTACCTATGGATTGAGTAAGATCCTTCAAGTAAGTTGTCATCGGTGCAAGCAATAAAAATTTCTCTCTAAATATGTATGACTTATTAGTGCGGAGAAACTAAGCTTTGTACGATCTTGTGATGTGGAGGAAATAACAGCGATGGACTGCATAATAAAGGTCCATATCACAAGTGGCAATATAAAGTGACGTTCTTTTGCATTAAGATTTTTTGCATCCAACCATAAAAGCACATGACAATCTCTGCTTCCCTCTGTGAAGGGCCTATCTTTTAATTTTATCTTCTACCTTACATAAGAGTCATGGTGATCTTCACCTTTCCTTTTTACATTTTATCTTTTGGCAAGCACAATATGTTGGAAAGATCCTGATATATATAGCTAATTGGATGTGAGTCCCCATGAACTATTATTGTTGGCATAACCCTTGAGGTAAAATGTTGGCAGGCAAAACTATAAGCCCCTATCTTTCTTTGTGTCCGATTAAAACTTCATACCCATAAATATTGCATGAGTGTTAGAAATTGTGAAAAGCTCTTATATTGACTCTTTCCTATGTTATGACAAATTGCAATTGCCTCAATGACTGAGATTAGAGTTTGTTGGTTCTCAATGAAGTTTATGATTCATACTTGAAATTGTGATTGAATTATTATTTTAGCATAAGAGATCATATGACAATATATATATATATGTTGCTGATCTAAGAATGATCATGATGCCCTCATGTCTGTATTTTATTTTTATCGACACCTCAATCTCCAAACATGTAGACATATGTTTCGATTTCGGCTTTCGCTTGAGGACAAGCGAGGTCTAAGCTTGGGGAGTTGATACGTCCATTTTGCATCATGCTTTTATATCTATATTTATTGCATTATGGGCTGTTATTACACATTATGTCACAATACTTATGCCTATTCTCTCTTATTTTACAAGGTTTACATGAAGAGGGAGAATGTCAGCAGCTGGGATTCTGGGCTGGAAAAGGAGCAAATATTTGAGACCTATTCTATACAGCTCCAAAAGTCCTGAAACTTCACGGAAGCTATTTCTAGAATATATAAAAAATACTGAGCGCAAGAAGTTCCAAAGGGGGGCCACACCCTGGCCACAAGGGTGGGGGCGCGCCCTACCCCCTGGGCGCGCCCCTTGCCTCGTGCGCCCCTTGGTGGCCCTCCGATGCCCATCTTCTGCTATATGGAGTCTTTCATCGAGGAAAAAAATCAGAAGCAAGCTTTCGGGATGAGACTCCGCCACCACGAGGCGGAACCTTGGCGGAACCAATCTAGGGCTCCGGCGGAGCTGTTCTGCCGGGGAAACTTCCCTCTGTTAGGGGGAAATCATCACCATTGTCATCACCAACGATCTTCACATCGGGAGGGGGTCGATCTCCATCAACATCTTCACCAGCACCATCTCATCTCAAACCCTAGTTCATCTCTTGTATCCAGTCTTTGTATCCAAACCTCAGATTGGTACTGTGGGTTGCTAGTAGTGTTGATTAGTCCTTGTAGTTGATGCTACTTGGTTTACTTGGTAAGAGATCTTATGTTCAGATCCATTATGCATATTAATACCCCTTTGATTATGAACATGAATATGCTTTGTGAGTAGTTAAGTTTGTTCTTGAGGACACGGGAGAAGTCTTGCTATCAGTAGTCATGTGAATTTGGTATTCGTTCGATATTTTGATGAGATGTATGTTTTTATCCCTCTAGTGGTGTCATGTGAACGTTGACTACATGACACTTCACCATTGTTTAGGCCTAGAGGGAGGCATTGGGAAGTAATAAGTAGATGATGGGTTGCTAGAGTGACATAAGCTTAAACCCTAGTTTATGTGTTGCTTCGTAAGGGGCTGATTTGGATCCATATGTTTCATGCTATGGTTAGGTTTACCTTAATACTTCTGTTGTAGTTGCGGATGCTTGCAATAGGGGTTAATCAAAATTGGGATGCTTGTCCAAGTAAGGATAGTACCCAAGCACCGGTCCACCCACATATCAAATTATCAAAGTACCGAATGTGAATCATATGATCGTGATGAAAAGTAGCTTGACTATAATTCCCATGTGTCCTCGGGAGCGCTTTCCTTCATATAAGAGTTTGTCCAGGCTTGTCCTTTGCTACCAAAAGGATTGGGCGATCTTGCTGCACCTTATTTACTTTTTTTACTTGCTACTCGTTACAAATTACCTTATCACAAAACTATTTGTTACCGATAATTTCAGTGCTTGCAGAGAATACCTTACTGAAAACTACTTATCATTTCCTTCTGCTCCTCGTTGGGTTCGACACTCTTACTTATCGAAAAGGCTATGATACATCCCCTATACTTGTGGGTCATCAAGGGGATCACAACAGTTTTCGAGGGTAGAGTATTCAACCCAAATTTATTGATTCGACACAAGGGGAGCCAAAGAATATTCTCAAGTATTAGTAGCTGAGTTGTCAATTCAATCACACCTGGAAACTAAATATCTGCTGCAAAGTATTTAGTAGCAGAGTAATATGGTAGTAGTGGTAACGGTAGCAAAAGTAAAAAATTTGGGTTTTGTAGTGATTGTAGCAATAGCAACGGAAAAGTAAATAAGCGAAGAACAATATATGAAAAGCTCGTAGGCATTGGATCGGTAATGGAGAATTATGTCAGATGCGATCGACATGCAACAGTTATAACATAGGGTGACACAGAACTTGCTCCAGTTCACCAATGTAATGTAGGCATGTATTCCAAATATAGTCATACGTGCTGATGGAAAATAACTTGCATAACATCTTTTGTCCTACACTCCCATGGCAACGGGGTCCTATTGGAAACTAAGGGATATTAAGGCCTCCTTTTAGTAGAGTACCGGACCAAAGCATTAACAAATAGTGAATACATGAACTCATCAAACTACCGTCATCACCGGGAGAGGTTCGGATTATTGTCACTTCGGGGTTGCGGATCATATCACATAGTAGGTGACTACATACTTGCAAGACAGGATCAAGAACTCACATATATTCATGAAAACATAGTAGGTTCAGATCTGAAATCATGGCACTCAGGCCCTAGTGACAAGCATTAAGCATAGCAAAGTCATAGCAACATCAATCTCAGAACATAGTTGATACTAGGGATCAAACCCTAACAAAACTAACTCGATTACATGATAAACTCATCCAACCCGTCACCGTCCAGGAAGCCTACGATGGAATTACTCATGCACGGCGGTGATCATCATGAAATTGGTAATGGAGAAAGGTTGATGATGACGATGGCGATGGATTCCCCTCTCCGGAGCCCCGAACGAACTCCAGATCAGCCCTTCCAAGAGAGTTTAGGGCTTAGCAGTGGCTCCGTATCGTAAAACACGATGAATCCTTCTCTATGGTTTTTTCTCCCCGAACACGAATATATGGAGTTGGAGTTGAGGTCGGTGGAGCGTCAGGGGGCCCACGAGATAGGGGGCGCGCCCCCACCCTCATGGACATGGTGTGGGCCCCCTGATGTGGCTCTTTTCGTCAGTATTTTTTCTATATTCCAAAAATAATCTCCGTTGATTTTTAGGTCATTCCGAGAACTTTTATTTCTGCACAAAAATAACACCATGACGATTCTGCTAAAAACAACGTCAGTCCGGGTTAGTTCCATTCAAATCATGCAAGTTAGAGTCCAAAACAAGGGCAAAAGTGTTTGGAAAATTAGATACGACGGAGACGTATCAGTATTCGAGGATGGATTAAAGGGAAAGAGGATGGATTAAAGGGAAAGGAGTTTCTCGAAGATGTTGGAGTTGTACATCATGTATGCCTTGACATAACCAACATGTCTCGTCATGGTACTGCCTTGTGGATCCTTCAAAATGAGAGAACATGACAAACACTCAAAAAAACAAATGCGGTTAGTGCAAATGCAACACATATCATTCATGTGGTGAAATACCCAACAAGTGTTTTCATCGCTCTTATTCTAATAAAGGACAAGGGGACATGGCATCGTATGTATGTATATGATGCTAGCACAACCAAATAGATTAAGCTCAATCAAACAAGCATGCTTCACAAGTAATATGTACAAGTCTCCAAGATCAATAAGCATAGCATGGTTGCACTCACTACAAGTGGATATGAGAGAGACAACTAATCGAGACAAGCGACAACGATCAAGATATATCACGTGAGAGGCATGAACATATAGGCTATCAGCCCAATGAAACAAGCAAGAATATATCATGGGTGATGCAACCAAGCAAGTAATGACATGAATCAAGTCAAGCAAGCTAGTAGTGCGAAGATGCAACATACTAGAGGTAATCATGACAGTCGTGTCATGGGCGTAAATAGTGAGCATATATAATGGACATGACATATCACAATCATGAAAACAAGATAGGAACATAGTATCATCATTGCATTGGCGAGAGGTTATATGTAAATGGCAACGGAACATCATGACTCTCCCAACACAACAAGCATCAATAGCATGGGGCACAAAGAAATCTTGTTAATAGCTACTAGCATCTCCACCGAGCATGCAAATACACATAGGAGTAGCATAATGGTGAATCATGGGTAAATGCAAGCAAGGGTCACAATTGCATGGCAAAGTCATGTAAAGAGGCATAACATGCAAAGTGGACACGATAGAATGGGCATAAGGTGACAAGTGGTAAATAGCCCATAGCCGTGTGAGAGCCAAGTAAAAGAAGTGCGCGTAGTAGTTGCATGAAGAGAACGATGGTAAGGACAATCCACGTGATCCCAAATCTTCGTTGCTCTCAAGAGATGGTTTCGTCAACTCATGGGATTGTGAGGTTGACGAGTATTTATGCGTACCTACACAAAACAAAGGCAAAGGGAAAATTGTGTGTGCATGGTATATGTACACATCATCCATCATGATGCGCACGTGTATGTGTTGGTTAGCACAAAATAGACAATGCTCAAATAAATGAGATGCGTGATACAGAAACATGTCATCCATCATGATAGGTTTGTTATTATGTATAGCATAATGGAGACTCAAATTGTGGAATGCATCACGAGAAACATGTAGAGCGTTGTTATTCGTGGAATGCATATGGTGCACACAATCATAGGAATCTTGCAAAGTATGGAATGCATCAAAATGTCCTAATATGTATGAGGAAACTATGGGGGTCTCCTCATGAGCATTAGTGAAAACATAAAATGGAGAATATTGACAACATCAGAAACAAAGCATATCAGGAACAGTGTCATCATAGCATGGCATAGTAGATGAATTGCGCAGATCATGTAAAGCTAGCATGGCAATATCATCACATGGAAAACAAAAGCCAATGACCATCATCTCGTCATCTATGCCATAAGTGAAAATGGGATTTATTATAATGGGGCATGCATAGTTACTATGTTGAGATTGAAATGATGCAATGTGGGAGATCTCACTCATAGCATATGACAAGTTTAAAGGGTTGTCGAACATTGTGTGACCAAAAGAATTTTCACATGATATCCTATGGAGCATAGCATCACAACTAGGAAACTCAACATGCTCATCATCATATTCATCATAAATTGGTAAGTCAAGGCATGAGGAAGTCGCACTAGCATGAAGCATGGAAATAGGTGTGTCAACATCATGCATGCAATCATTGGTAAGATAGTCCGCTCATGGGACAAGAGGAGCACCATCACCTGTTACATTTGGAGCATCGCTCATGTGTTGTAGGTGAGGTGTTGAAGACCAAGTCGTGGTCATCTTCATCTTGATGGAACCATGTGGGGGGTGCATCATCGTCCTCCATGGCCACTGTCATCTCCATTGGAGGTATTGACTCATCGAGGTTAGGCATGTCGTCATGTGGGAGACCTAGCACCAAAGAAGAAAACACACTTGGAGTAGGGGTTAAGTCGCTAGAAATCATAGTGGCCTATCATGCCCATCACCTACCTCACCCACTAAGTTTTGTCACTCTCTCACTCCCAATATGATGCTCTCAATCGTATGGTTGGGGGAGTCACTCAAATGGCTCTCAACCTCACATAGGATGTGTAGCGTGCTCTCAAGTGTGAGGCTAGTGGTGGTCACACTCATCTTCTCATAGGAAATGCTCTCAATGCACATATGGTGGAGTCTCTAATGTCACTCATGTGGTGGTGGCTCTCTGTCACATCCCTAGCTTCTGGTAATGCACTAGGCTAGACCTCTTGTGAGCATCATGTTTTATTTCAAATAAAATTTGAACTGAGGAATTCAGAAGCCTCAAAACTTAAATAAAAGAGGGGCAAGAAACCCTAAAATTGCAATCAGTAAATCCAAAATGCCCTAGAAATAGCTCTGACAATTTTGGCAAGAGTTATATATCAAACCAAAATTTTGGGACATTTCTAAGGAATTATTGGGCTCTGATTTTAAATCAATATTTTATTTGAATTTGGAGTTATATTCATAATATATAATGAATATATTTTCAAATGACCTGAGATATTTTTATTATGTGTGGAGAAGTCCATTAGGTGACTTAAAAAAATATCCAGGGAAGTTTAGGCACTGTTTTCAAATTCTGTTTGAATTAAAATTCAGTGCCAATTAAATAAAACAGAACAAAAATAGAAAACAGTAAAAAAAAAGAGAGAGAGAGAGAGAAGCCCAGCTTACCTGGCCTCACCCGTGCAGTCCACCAGAACTGGCCCAGCTGGCCAGCCCATCTGGCCGGCCCAGCCCACCTCCTCCCCCTTGTCTTCTTCCTCCTCTGCCAGGAGGACGAACAGAGGCGTGGCGCGCGCCCGAGAGGCCTCGGCCACCTCCTGCTTCCCCCCTGGCCACCTCCTGCCTGGTTGCCTCCCTCCTCGACGCCCGGAGACGCCACGCCACCCCCTCGGACCCCTCTCACTCTTCCTCGAGGCCCCGCTCCTCTGCTCTTTCTCTCTCGCCCGAACCCGAACGCAGCCGTCGCCGCCGACGAGAACCACCGCGGCCACCGCCTTTCCCTCGCCTCTCCGACGCGCCCCCGAGCTCCGCCGTGACGTTCCCGTCCCTACCACGGAGCCACAAGACGCCGGATGCCCTGGAGCGCCGTCACCGACGCCATCTTCTTCCTCTGCACCGACGGCCGTCGTCGCTTGATTCGCCGGCCACAGAGCGTCCCCGGCCTCGCCCTCGCGCTCGTTGGACTCGCGGTGAGCCACTGAACCGTTCCCCTCTTCTTCCCATGCCGTTGGGCCGCTCTAGCCATTGCTTCCGCCGGACCCGAGAGCTCGCCGCCGCCGTGCCTCGTCACCACCGTGGCTGGAGCCGTTGCAGCTCGAAGCCGAGCACACCACCGCACTCAACACGTCTCCAGGAGCCCGTAGCCGCCACTAGCTTCCCCTCCCGTGCCCCCGAACGCCAACCCCGACCTCGCCCGAGCTCCGGCCGCCGCCTCGCTCGCTGCCGTTGCTGATTCCGGCCACCCCCGCACCTTCCGTTGGTCCCCCTAGATGCGCACGGGCGCGGGCTACCTCCTGGTGCCCTTGGCGCATCGATCCGATGCCCCTAGCGCAAGTCCGGCGTGCCCCGCCGTGTCCTGTGGTCGCCGCCGGCTGGTCTCCAGTGACGCCGACGTGGCGCACTTACTTAGTCGCTAATGACCATGCTAAACACCCCCACAGACACTGACAGCGGGCCCCGTAGCGGGTCAAAGCCCGAGTCAACGCGGGATTAGCCCCTGTGCCACTGACGTGTGGACCCCACACGTCAGGTTTGACCCTGACCGGCCCGGTTGACCCTGCTGACGTCACTGTGACGTGGTGCTGACGCCATAATCATTTCTGGATTTAATTTAACTCTGAAATTCCAGAAAATGCCTAAAACTTCAATAAATCATAGAAAATTAACCGTAACTCCAAATTAAATAAATTATATATGAAAAATTATCAGAAAAATTCAAGGAATCCATCTGTACCATTTTCATGCATGTTAGAACAACTTATCACTACTGTTTAGGGCAAATGAAGTGAATGACATTTAAATAACCACATACGGAGTTTGAATTTGAATCTTGTATTCAAACCAACTTCATTTAATCTGGTTTTAGGTGCATTAGCCCAAAACACATTCATATTGCCATGTCATAGCATGCATCATATTGTGCATTGCATTGATCGTGTCTTTTCTGTATTTGCCGGTATTTGTCCCCTCTCGATAGACGTGTACCGATGATGTGATCGTTGACACTGATGAAGACTCAATGTTATCTTCAGAAGTGCCAGGCAAGCAAAACCCCCTTGTTCATTCCGATACAATCCTACTCTCTCGCTCCTGCTCGCTTTTAATGCATTAGGACAACACCGATTCATCTGTTACTTGCTGCGGTAGCTGAACCCCTTCATCCTCTGCATGACCTGTCATTGCCACAGTAAATAGATGAAACCCACTAGCATGAGTAGGAGTTGTTTGAGCCCTGTTGTGCCTACTCATTCATGTTTGTTTGTCATGCCTGCTACTACTTAGAGTTGAGTCAGGTCTGATTCATCGGGGATGAATCAGAGGCGTGTGAACATGTCCTACTGTGTGTGAGCTAAGTGTGTGAACACGATTTGGTAAAGGTAGCGGTGAGAGGCCATGTAGGAGTACATGGTGGGTTGTCTCATTGTAGCCGTCCTCAGGAACTGAGTTCTGTGTTTGTGATCCATGATTCAGCTACTACCATACATTGGGCCCTGAAATATGACCCCGCTCGACTTCTTATTCACCCTTGTCCTCTGTCCAGGAGTTGCAAGTAGTTTCTGGTGTTTGTAGTATGCTGGAGGTCGTGGATAGCGCTGACCGTAGGGGTGGGCTGTGATGCGGTAGGCACGTGGCCGGGTAAACCGGGCGCCCGTTTGGTGTCACGGAACCCTGTTCACATCGTTTGGGGCTGTGAGCGAAACTCCGGCCGGATCTCCTCATGGATGGAACCCGAATAGGCGATAAACCTGGACTAGAGACTTGAGTGTTTAGGTAGGTCGTGGTCTACACCCACGTCGGCTTTCGCTTGAAGTCTGCCGAGCACATGTCGTGTGCAGACGCTAAGTGGTGGAAACATGTATGAAGAAGTACACCCCTGCAGGGTTATCATCATCTATTCGAATAGCCGTGTCCGTGGAAAAGGACTTCTGGGTTGCTTATATCAGTTCATAGACAAGTGAAAGTGGATACTCTAAAATACGCAAGATAAGCGTGAGTGCTATGGATGGCGTTCTCGTAGGGAGACGGGAGCGGATCCATAGTGGTGTATTGATATGGTGAATATGTGGACTCGTGTGCGCCACCTCAAAAGAGTTACTCGCAGTCGTAGTTCAGGATAGCCACCGAGTCAAAGCTGGCTTGCTGCAGTTAAACCCCACCATCCCTTTTGTTGATAATGATGCATATGTAGATAGTTCTGATGTAAGTCTTGCTGGGTACATTTGTACTCACGTTTGCCTATTTTATGTTTTTGCAGAGAGACTTCAGTCTCACTAGTATTTCCGCGTGGTCTTCGACGTTTAGCTTGTTACCTCAGCTACGATCTTGTGCCCTCGGCAGGATCTGGTAGATAGTCAGGCTTCTCAGCCTTTTTCATTTATAGATGTCTGTACTCAGACATGATAGCTTCCGCTTGTGCTTTGACTTGTATGCTCTGATTGTTGGGTCATGAGACCCATGTTTGTAATATCTCGCTCCTCGGAGCCTATTGATTAAATTACTTGAGTCATAGAGTCATGTTGTGATGCCATGTTGTGTTTGCACATATCGAGCATATTGTGTGTATGTTATTGAAATGCTTGGTATGTGTGGGTTCTGACTATCTAGTTGTTTATCTTTAGTAGCCTCTCTTACCGGGAAATGTCTCCTAGTGTTACCGCTGAGCCATGGTAGCTTGCTACTGCTCTGGAACACTTAGGCTGGCCGGCATGTGTCCTTCTTCGTTCCTGTGTCTGTCCCTTCGGGGAAATGTCACGCTTTGAGTACCGGAGTCCTGTTAGCCCGCTACAGCCCGGTTTACCGGAGTCCTGCTAGCCCAGTGCTACAGCCCGGACCCACTTGCTGATGACCGACACGTTCGAAGCTGGGTCATGGATGCCTGTCCCTGTAAGTCTGTGCCACTTTGGGTTTACGACTAGTCATGTCAGCCCGGGCTCCTTATCATATGGATGCTAGCGACACTATCATATACGTGAGCCAAAAGGCGCAAACGGTCCCGGGAAAAGGTAAGACGACACCCGTGGAGATACCGTGTGTGAGGCCGCAAAGTTATTGTCACATCCCTAGCTTCTGGCATTGCACTAGTACTAGCCTTTGGTGATGCATCATGTTTACTTTTACAGAAAGTTGAAATGGGGATTGTCCAAACCCTAGCATTTTAAGAATTCACCAGGTTCACCTAAAATATTTTCAGTCAATCCAAGTGGCTTTCAAAAATGTTCATCATTTTTGGAAAAATGCTGGAAACAGTAACCAGAGATGATGCACATTTTTCCATGTCATTTTGGATCTTTGAACTAATATATATTGTATTTGAGTTGGAGCAAATATATGTTATATATATTTTTAATGCTTCAATAATTCTGATATTTTGTGAGGGGCTCTGGAATATTACTTTCAGTCCCTGCAAAAATTATTGGAAGAAACAAAAATGATTTAGTGTTTGAACTAAATCAAAACAGATGAAACAAATAGAAAACAATGATTAAAAAATAAAACAGAGCAAAAATAAAAAGGGAGACGGCCACCTGGGCCACTTACCTGCTTACCTGCCCGGCCCAGCTCCTCCCGCTGGCCCAGCCCACCACCACAGCCTCCCTGTCGTCTTCCTCCCTGGACAGGAGGACGAGGGCGTGTGCCCGACGCTCGCCGGCACGCGCGCGCGCCACCTCCCCCCTGCTGGCCACCTCCTGCTTCCCCCGGACTCCCTTGATGCCCCGGACGAAGCCACGCAGCTGCCCCGCACCGCTCTCACTCTCCCTCGCCCTCCCCTTCTTCCCCTGCTCTCTCTCCCTCTCACCCGAGAACCACCGCCGCCACCGACGCCGATTGCCGCAGCCACCGTGCTCCTCTCGCCTCCCCGACGCCTCCCAGAGCTCCGCAAGTCCTCCCTCGTCCTCCTCGTCGTCTCACGCGACCAGAAGAGCCCCGGAACGCCGCCCCCGACGTTTTCCCCCTCGCCGGCCGCCGAGGATCTTCTCCGTCGAATTCGGCCACTCTGGCGCGCCCCCGAGCTCGCTGACCCTCCCTGCGTGATCCCTGTGAGCTCCACTCCGTTTCCCCTCCTCCATTTTGTTCGTTTCCGTGCCGTAGCACCCCGGCCACATTCCCGAGCGCCGCCGTCCGCCATGGACGCCGGGCATGGCACTGACGTGCTGCTGCGGCCAGACCGACGAGCCTAGCGTGCTCCTAGCTGCCCCAGGAGTCCGCATAGCCCCTCAGCCAGCCCCCTAGCGCCCCGTAACCTCGCTCCGCCCAAACCCGAGCTCCGGCAGCCGCTGCGGCCCCCACTCCGGCGAGCTCCGGCCACCCCCGCACCTCCCGATGGCCCCCCTAGATGCGCACGGGCACGGGCTACCCTCTGGTGCCCTTGGCTTGGCCCAAAACCCCTCGCAGCGCCACTCCGGCGAGCTCCCGCCGCAGTTTTGGTCGTCGCCGGCCGAACTCCGGCGAAGTCGACGTGGCTTAGTTAATTAGTCACTAACCCCCCCACCTACTGACGCTGACAAGTGGGCCCCAGGGCTTAGTCAAAGCTAACCAGCCCGGGTCAACGCGGGATTAGTCCCTGTGTCACTGACGTGTGGACCCCACACGTCAGGTTTGACCTGGGGCGCTCGGTTGACCCTGCTGACGTCACTATTACGTCATGCTGACGCAGTATTTGTTCTAGAATTTAAATAAATCCTAAATGATTTATAAATTCCAGAAAATGACTAAAACTTCCAAAATTCATAGAAAATTAACCGTAACTCCAAATTTAATAAATTATATATGAAAAATTATCAGAAAAATTCAAGGAATCCATCTGTACCATTTTCATGCATGTTAGAACAACTTATAGCTGCTGTTTAGCACAAATCAATTAAAGGGCATTTAAATAATCACATATGGAGTTTGAATTTGAATCTTGGATTCAAACCAACTTCATTTAATCTGGTTTTAGTTGCATTAGCTCAAAACACATTCATTTTGCCATGTCATGATCATGCATCATATTGTGCATTGCATTGATTGTGTTCCTTTCTGTGTTGCCGGTATTTGTCCCCTCTCGATAGACGTGATACCGATGACGTGATCGTTGACACTGATGAAGACTCAATGTTATCTTCAGAAGTGCCAGGCAAGCAAAACCCCCTTGTTCATTCCGATACAATCCCACTCTCTCGCTCCTGCTCTCTTTTACTGCATTAGGACAACAACGATTCATCTGTTACCTGCTGCGGTAGCTGAACCCCTTTATCCTTTGCATGACCTGTCATTGCCACAGTAAATAGATGAAACCCACTAGCATGAGTAGGAGTTGTTTGAGCCCTGTTGTGCCTACTCATTCATGTTTGTTTGTCATGCCTGCTACTGCTTAGAGTTGAGTCAGGTCTGATTCATCGGGGATGAATCAGAGGTGTGTGAACATGTCCTACTGTGTGTGAGCTAAGTGTGTGAACACGTTTTGGTAAAGGTAGTGGTGAGAGGCCATGTAGGAGTACATGGTGGGTTGTCTCATTGCAGCCGTCCTCAGGAACTGAGTTCTGTGTTTGTGATCCATGATTCAGCTACTACCACGCATTGGGCCCGAAACCAATGGACCCTCTCGGCTTCTTAATCACCCTTGTCCTCTGTCCAGGAGTTGCAAGTAGTTTCTGGTGTTTGTAGTATGCTGGAGGCCGTGGACAGCGCTGACCGTAGGGGTGGGCTGTGATGCGGTAGGCACGTGGCCGGGTAAACCGGGCACCCGTTTGGTGTCACGGAACCCTGTACACATCGTTTGGGGCTGTGAGCGAAACTCCGGCTGGATCTCCTCATGGATGGAACCCGAATAGGCGATAAACCTGGACTAGAGACTTGAGTGTTTAGGTAGGCCGTGGCCGACACCCACGTTGGGCTTCCGCTTGAAGGTTGCCGAGTACATGTCGTGTAAACGACGGTAAGTGGTGAGAGCGTGTGTGAAGAAGTACACCCCTGCAGGGTTAACCTAATCTATTCGAATAGCCGTGTCCACGGAAAAGGACCTCTGGGTTGCTTATATCAGTTCATAGACAAGTGAAAGTGGATACTCTAAAATACGCAAGATAAGCGTGAGTGCTATGGATGGCGTTCTCGTAGGGAGACGGGAGCGATTCCATAGTGGTGTATTGATATGGGGAATATGTGGACTCGTGTGCGCCACCTCAAAAGAGTTACTTGCAGTCGTAGTTCAGGATAGCCACCGAGTCAAAGCTGGCTTGCTGCAGTTAAACCCCACCATCCCCTTTGTTGATAATGAAGCATATGTAGTTAGTTCTGATGTAAGTCTTGCTGGGTACATTTGTACTCACGTTTGCCTATTTATGTTTTTGCAGAGAGACTTCGGTCTCGCTAGTAGTTCCGCGTGGACTTCGACGTTTAGCTTGTTACCTCAGCTACGATCTTGTGCCCTCGGCAGGATCTGGTAGATAGTCAGGCTTCTCAGCCTTTTTCATTTATAGATGTCTGTACTCAGACATGATAGCTTCCGCTTGTGCTTTGACTTGTATGCTCTGATTGTTGGGTCATGAGACCCATGTTTGTAATATCTCACTCCTCGGAGCCTATTGATTAAATTACTTGAGTCATAGAGTCATGTTGTGATGCCATGTTGTGTTTGCACATATCGAGCATATTGTGTGTATGTTATTGAAATGCTTGGTATGTGTGGGATCTAACTATCTAGTCGTTTATCTTCAGTAGCCTCTCTTACCGGGAAATGTCTCCTAGTGTTTCCACCGAGCCATGGTAGCTTGCTACTACTCCGGAACACTTAGGCTGGCCGGCATGTGTCCTTCTTCGTTCCTGTGTCTGTCCCTTCGGGGAAATGTCACGCGATGAATACCAGAGTCCTGTTAGCCCGCTACAGCCCGGTTCACCGGAGTCCTGCTAGCCCAGTGCTACAGCCTGGATTCACTCGCTGATGACCGACACGTTCGATGCTGGGTCATGGATGCCTGTCCCTGTAAGTTTGTGCCACTTTGGGTTTACGACTAGCCATGTCAGCCCGGGCTCCTTATCATATGGATGCTAGCGACACTGTCATATACGTGTGCCAAAAGGCGCAAACGGTCCCGGGTAAAGGTAAGGCGACACCCGTGGGAATACCGTGCGTGAGGCCGCAAAGTGATATGAAGTGTTACATGCTAGATCTATGTGGCATCGAGTCAGGGTCCTGACAGCGTTGGTATCAGAGCTTGACTGCCTGTAGGATTACCAAGCCAAACTGGTCGAAGTTGAGTCTAGAAATTCTTTAGTTATATAAGGGAATTGATTGTGGGATGGAACGTAAGGCTCTTTTTACTCCTTATACCTTATGCCTTCTGATCTGAGTCATCTTATCTTTCCTGCGGGGATTAAGAACTAGGCTATCTCTTCTTTCCATCAGGATCACGTGTTACTAATCCGTAGACTTACAAGATTGTTGGACTTAAGCCTCGTTTCAGTTCCTACTACTTCTGTATGTTAATTATTGATCTCGAGACCTTGATATTGTGCTTCTGAGTGGTTATGCCACCATTTTTGTGAATGTCTCAAATCTTTTCTGAGCATTTACAGCCGTTATGCTGTCCGAGTCATCCCAGGTTTCTAAGTAGTCTGATGCAATTGCAAATCCTTTCTTCCTGTTTCAATGTTCCCATGGGCCAGATTAACCACACTAATCAGTGAGTTGAGGTACTCCGTTACCTTGACATATATGTTGGAGATACTATTATGGCCCTAGGTGTTTAGGGAGTCACCTAGTAATCTAGCAATGTTTTGTGATCCCCAGTGTGATGATTCTGGCTTTTATTCTCGAAAGCATCCCGTGATGCCACTTAGTAGTAGGTATTCTATTCCTTGGGCTTTGAACCCAAGATTCACTCTACTTACTTCATGTTGATAGTGTTTGCTAGTTCCTTCAGGATATTAGTAACTTTGCGTTAGTCCTCGAGGTCCGTGGTATTTCCTTCTTCCAAATACTATGAACCGCTTATGGCAGATGTTTATTGGATCAAAAGATCACAATTAGAGTACTCTTGAGGAGTTCTCCATTCATAAATCGTGACTCTGCCAGTTCTACCTTTCTGCATGGGTTATCCGGAAGAAATATGTTGAACTTGGTTCGACATACTAATCTATGCATCCACAACTCAGAAAATTATATGTTCCTTTGAGTTGTTCTCCGTAGTTGCATTCTGACCCTCGTCTATCAATTGATAGTCAAGAGTATGCGTGCGTTCGTTTATCGATGCCTATTACTCTTGTGGTCCGTCAAGCCATTCTGTCTTGAATGACTTGGAGAAACAAACTCCAGTACCTCTTCCATATCCAGGATTGGGTCAAAGAAGTTGTGCTCCGCAGATCTAATTGCTAATCCAGCTTTTGGTTCTGTTCTACCTTGGAGTATTACCTTATTCTATATCGAGATTGTTATAGGAATTGCACACCATCCTATGAACTCTTGGTACAGTGATACTTCTCACCATCATTAGTCATTCCTCGGCCCTCGTGTTGATGCAACCGGAATACCGACAAATGAGTTGTGATGTGTGAGATCAATACTCCCAGCAACCTCGTTGCTTGGTAGTTAAAGGATAATAATTTCATTCTTAGTATGTTGGTTTTTGAATCATCCTTCTAAGACTGATCGTGCTACCTAGTCCTTATTTCGGTGCACCCTTCGATTGATGAATTAGGATCTTGTCAAGCCCTCGCTCACTTGATCATATCATCTTGCCCCGAAAAGCAAGATTGTTCTCGAGCTTAGTAACATATCGGTGGTTCGTGATTTTCCGAAGATCTTCTCGGAAGTACTACCAGGTTGTCACCTGACCGCTATGTTGAGCTTGTGATCAAGTTGGTTTATTGTAAACCACCCTTTCTCCAAGAATCTGTGATGGATATCCCTGAGCTAGTTGGTTAAGCTAGACAACAACTTGGAGAGTTGGAAGGTAAAAGCTTGCCTGACTTAGTTCGTTCCAAAGGGATATTCTTGTGTAGTGTGTGTTGAAGAAAGATGATATCTTCATCGGTTGATCCCTGTGATCAGTTGCTGGACCTATTGCCTTATCAATCCTTTGATTTGAGTGTGGGCTATCGTCAAATCAAATCAATACCAATGATGCTCGTAATGTTGTCTTGTTCGTGGTTGATCCCTCGAGCATACACCATTACATCTTTGGCCTGACCAATGCTATCACTTGTTCACTTAACTATGGAATTCCTTTTAAAAGGAAACCCAGATGAATTGTTGTTGAGCCCATTGACAACATCCTTATCTCCTCCATAATTTTGTTGGACATTAAGCTAGTGTTGGAAACTTTTGAAAGCATTTTCTTCATGCTAGCTCATGAAGTATTTGTTGATGAAAGGAGTGACTTCCTTTTATACACGTGCATTTGGTGAAAGATGCCGCCGTGAATTTGAGAAAGTTAGTTTTGCTTCCTCTGGAATCATCCCAAGTCAGTCATGCATACGTGCGAAGTATTCTGTGGTCTGGAGATTTGCAACCTCCATTCTATATGTATATCCTAGCACACCAAGCCACTGATTGAGTTGTTCCAAGATAAAGGAGTCTGTCCAAGGTGAACTCTTTGGACTTCCACGCGTGGAGACTTCGATGTCATTAATGATGGTTCCCCCTCCTGAACTCGGTAGTGTTTTATTATAAGACTACCTTGTGATCATGCTTGTCTTGGACAACATGTTCACATGTTTGTAGCAGAACCAGCTCATGTTTTGGAGCTTGCTATCGTAGTTCATCTCCCGAGAATCCCGCAACGTCATCTCGTCGATTTGTGTTGCAAACTTTCATTTTCTTCCTAGACTCGATGAGTCTGGAATATCCTGACACCAACCAGATCTGAATCTCAGGCAGATATGATGGTTTGGAACATTTCCCAAGAACTATAATATTGGTCCCTCGATAACCGGTAAAGTGGATGTCGTGGCCAGCACCACCCAGCCGAAGGACCTATTATTGTGGTATCTTGATTGAAGCAGTTGGCCACCTTCCCATAAGGACTTCGTAGGATTTACTTCCTAGTTGTGCCTTATGATTATTGTGTTCCTGATGTCCGACCTTTTACTTGATGTTCTAGTTATCAAACCATATCTATGAATGGGATACACTAGCACGTCAAGGAGAACATTAGAAGCGGAGTGCTAAATGTCTCTCGGTCGATCATCCAGATTTTGTTTCCTTGGCCTCGCTAAGGTGAAAACTGAGAAAGTGTTATCTTCCTTTGCATCTGCATCCTCCATCACCATTCATCATGGTAGTAAGTTGTGCTACCGGACCCTTGACACGGATGTTGGTAAAACCTTGATGAATGTGGAAATGCTTAAGTTCTTGAGAGCACGCACAAGCGCTACGTCTTATCATCGGCACTAGCTGGGATTGCCCCAGATTCTTCGGTTATGCTATAACCACTCCAACAGTGAATTCACTCTTTATTGTTGGGTTCTTCCCCAGTTACCAGAATCATTCCCAGCATTTGCATTTTGTTCCCAGCTTGCACCGCCAATGTGCCATTCTACCACGGGTCTCTTCCATCTCCGGTGATAAGCAAATTCATCCATTACGTTGTCTTCAACAAGGTAATCCACATCATCCAAGTCCGAGTATGCCATTCTACTGACCCCCTCCAAATGATCGCTTGTGATTACCTTAGGCTGGTATAAAGAGTTCCAATGATCTCTGAATCAAAAGTAATTCTTTTTGCCACTTAAGATAATAATCTACGAATCACCCTCCTCCAGGATGTTTCGTCGTGGTATCATGGCAACTCAACTCCTCGCTACGTTGACAATCGTTTACCACCTTCTTAGGTGTGGAATTGTTGTCTACCTAGTGAACCTTCGTCATCCGTTTCTCCCCCCCCCTCTTGATGTGTATCTCGTGTCTCAACCGAGAGATGGTTCTATGTCTCATTCCGTGAGTTAATCCTGAGTTGTTCGACCTTCGAGAAGACCGATCCTTCTAGAGTTTTCCTTTCCTCTTCTTTTCATGATTAGCTGGAGTTCTCAGAGCAAGACGACAAGACAAAGATGGTGTTCGAATCAACGTTCCTATGAAGTGCACCCTGGATCGTGAAGATTATACTAGTCCGCGTTACCCTTCACCTTACCCTACGCTTGAATCTCGAGACGAGATTCTTGTTTAGTGGGGGTGAGTTGTCACATCCCTAGCTTCTGGTAATGCACTAGGCTAGACCTCTTGTGAGCATCATGTTTTATTTCAAATAAAATTTGAACTAAGGAATTCAGAAGCCTCAAAACTTAAATAAAAGAGGGGCAAGAAACCCTAAAATTACAATCAGTAAATCCAAAATGCCCTAGAAATAGCTCTGACAATTTTGGCAAGAGTTATATATCAAACCAAAATTTTGGGACATTTCTAAGGAATTATTGGGCTCTGATTTTAAATCAATATTTTATTTGAATTTGGAGTTATATTCATAATATATAATGAATATATTTTCAAATGACATGAGATATTTTTATTATGTGTAGAGAAGTCCATTAGGTGACTTAAAAAATATCCAGGGAAGTTTAGGCACTGTTTTCAAATTCTGTTTGAATTAAAATTCAGTGCCAATTAAATAAAACAGAACAAAAATAGAAAACAGTAAAAAAAGAGAGAGAGAGAGAGAGAGAGAGAGAAGCCCAGCTTACCTGGCCTCACCTGTGCAGTCCACCAGAACTGGCCCAGCTGGCCAGCCCATCTGGCCGGCCCAGCCCACCTCCTCCCCCTTGTCTTCTTCCTCCTCTGCCAGGAGGACGAACAGAGGCGTGGCGCGCGCCCGAGAGGCCTCGGCCACCTCCTGCTTCCCCCCTGGCCACCTCCTGCCTGGTTGCCTCCCTCCTCGACGCCCGGAGACGCCACGCCACCCCCTCGGACCCCTCTCACTCTTCCTCGAGGCCCCGCTCCTCTGCTCTTTCTCTCTCGCCCGAACCCGAACGCAGCCGTCGCCGCCGACGAGAACCACCGCGGCCACCGCCTTTCCCTCGCCTCTCCGACGCGCCCCCAAGCTCCGCCGTGACGTTCCCGTCCCTACCACGGAGCCACAAGATGCCGGACGCCCTGGAGCGCCGTCACCGACGCCATCTTCTTCCTCTGCACCGACGGCCGTCGTCGCTTGATTCGCCGGCCACAGAGCGTCCCCAGCCTCGCCCTCGCGCTCGTTGGACTCGCGGTGAGCCACTGAACCGTTCCCCTCTTCTTCCCATGCCGTTGGGCCGCTATAGCCATTGCTTCCGCCGGACCCGAGAGCTCGCCGCCGCCGTGCCTCGTCACCACCGTGGCTGGAGCCGTTGCAGCTCGAAGCCGAGCACACCACCGCACTCAACACGTCTCCAGGAGCCCGTAGCCGCCACTAGCTTCCCCTCCCGTGCCCCCGAACGCCAACCCCGACCTCGCCCGAGCTCCGGCCGCCGCCTCGCTCGCTGCCGTTGCTGATTCCGGCCACCCCCGCACCTTCCGTTGGTCCCCCTAGATGCGCACGGGCGCGGGCTACCTCCTGGTGCCCTTGGCGCATCGATCCGATGCCCCTAGCGCAAGTCCGGCGTGCCCCGCCGTGTCCTGTGGTCGCCGCCGGCTGGTCTCCGGTGACGCCGACGTGGCGCACTTACTTAGTCGCTAATGACCATGCTAAACACCCCCACAGACACTGACAGCGGGCCCCGTAGCGGGTCAAAGCCCGAGTCAACGCGGGATTAGCCCCTGTGCCACTGACGTGTGGACCCCACACGTCAGGTTTGACCCTGACCGGCCCGGTTGACCCTGCTGACGTCACTGTGACGTGGTGCTGACGCCATAATCATTTCTGGATTTAATTTAACTCTGAAATTCCAGAAAATGCCTAAAACTTCAATAAATCATAGAAAATTAACCGTAACTCCAAATTAAATAAATTATATATGAAAAATTATCTGAAAAATTCAAGGAATCCATCTGTACCATTTTCATGCATGTTAGAACAACTTATCACTACTGTTTAGGGCAAATGAAGTGAATGACATTTAAATAACCACATACGGAGTTTGAATTTGAATCTTGTATTCAAACCAACTTCATTTAATCTGGTTTTAGGTGCATTAGCCCAAAACACATTCATATTGCCATGTCATAGCATGCATCATATTGTGCATTGCATTGATCGTGTCTTTTCTGTATTTGCCGGTATTTGTCCCCTCTCGATAGACGTGTACCGATGATGTGATCGTTGACACTGATGAAGACTCAATGTTATCTTCAGAAGTGCCAGGCAAGCAAAACCCCCTTGTTCATTCCGATACAATCCTACTCTCTCGCTCCTGCTCTCTTTTAATGCATTAGGACAACACCGATTCATCTGTTACTTGCTGCGGTAGCTGAACCCCTTCATCCTCTGCATGACCTGTCATTGCCACGGTAAATAGATGAAACCCACTAGCATGAGTAGGAGTTGTTTGAGCCCTGTTGTGCCTACTCATTCATGTTTGTTTGTCATGCCTGCTACTGCTTAGAGTTGAGTCAGGTCTGATTCATCGGGGATGAATCAGAGGCGTGTGAACATGTCCTACTGTGTGTGAGCTAAGTGTGTGAACACGATTTGGTAAAGGTAGCGGTGAGAGGCCATGTAGGAGTACATGGTGGGTTGTCTCATTGTAGCCGTCCTCAGGAACTGAGTTCTGTGTTTGTGATCCATGATTCAGCTACTACCATACATTGGGCCCTGAAATATGACCCCGCTCGACTTCTTATTCACCCTTGTCCTCTGTCCAGGAGTTGCAAGTAGTTTCTGGTGTTTGTAGTATGCTGGAGGCCGTGGACAGCGCTGACCATAGGGGTGGGCTGTGATGCGGTAGGCACGTGGCCGGGTAAACTGGGCGCCCGTTTGGTGTCACGGAACCCTGTTCACATCGTTTGGGGCTGTGAGCGAAACTCCGGCCGGATCTCCTCATGGATGGAACCCGAATAGGCGATAAACCTGGACTAGAGACTTGAGTGTTTAGGTAGGTCGTGGTCTACACCCACGTCGGCTTTCGCTTGAAGTCTGCCGAGCACATGTCGTGTGCAGACGCTAAGTGGTGGAAACATGTATGAAGAAGTACACCCCTGCAGGGTTATCATCATCTATTCGAATAGCCGTGTCCGCGGAAAAGGACTTCTGGGTTGCTTATATCAGTTCATAGACAAGTGAAAGTGGATACTCTAAAATACGCAAGATAAGCGTGAGTGCTATGGATGGCGTTCTCGTAGGGAGACGGGAGCGATTCCATAGTGGTGTATTGATATGGGGAATATGTGGACTCATGTGCGCCACCTCAAAAGAGTTACTTGCAGTCGTAGTTCAGGATAGCCACCGAGTCAAAGCTGGCTTGCTGCAGTTAAACCCCACCATCCCCTTTGTTGATAATGAAGCATATGTAGTTAGTTCTGATGTAAGTCTTGCTGGGTACATTTGTACTCACGTTTGCCTATTTATGTTTTTGCAGAGAGACTTCGGTCTCGCTAGTAGTTCCGCGTGGACTTCGACGTTTAGCTTGTTACCTCAGCTATGATCTTGTGCCCTCGGCAGGATCTGGTAGATAGTCAGGCTTCTCAGCCTTTTTCATTTATAGATGTCTGTACTCAGACATGATAGCTTCCGCTTGTGCTTTGACTTGTATGCTCTGATTGTTGGGTCATGAGACCCATGTTTGTAATATCTCGCTCCTCGGAGCCTATTGATTAAATTACTTGAGTCATAGAGTCATGTTGTGATGCCATGTTGTGTTTGCACATATCGAGCATATTGTGTGTATGTTATTGAAATGCTTGGTATGTGTGGGATCTGACTATCTAGTCGTTTATCTTCAGTAGCCTCTCTTACCGGGAAATGTCTCCTAGTGTTTCCACCGAGCCATGGTAGCTTGCTACTGCTCCGGAACACTTAGGCTGGCCGGCATGTGTCCTTCTTCGTTCCTGTGTCTGTCCCTTCGGGGAAATGTCACGCGATGAATACCAGAGTCCTGTTAGCCCGCTACAGCCCGGTTCACCGGAGTCCTGCTAGCCCAGTGCTACAGCCTGGATTCACTCGCTGATGACCGACACGTTCGATGCTGGGTCATGGATGCCTGTCCCTGTAAGTTTGTGCCACTTTGGGTTTACGACTAGCCATGTCAGCCCGGGCTCCTTATCATATGGATGCTAGCGACACTGTCATATACGTGTGCCAAAAGGTGCAAACGGTCCCGGGTAAAGGTAAGGCGACACCCGTGGGAATACCGTGCGTGAGGCCGCAAAGTGATATGAAGTGTTACATGCTAGATCTATGTGGCATCGAGTCGGGGTCCTGACACTCTCCTCACATGGAAACTGGGGCATCTCATCATATATGGGTGTCGGGAGAGATGTGGGTGCAAAAGTCTCCATGCTCAACTCCTATCGCCGCCTTGGTTGAAGGGATAGTCCCATGCTCAACCTCCTCATCCATAACACCTCCAAAGATGAATGTTGTAGGATGTGGCAAAAGATCACTCTCCTCCGATATCAAAGAGAAGATCTCATGTGCGCTCGCGTAGCTTGACTCGAAGTAGGAGTCATATATGGGCGCCATCTTCATGTTGTTGAAGAGGTCCGTGCTTGTCACCGTGGTCGAAGGGGATGGCCCTTGCTCGACCTTCTTTTCACCATATTGTTGTTGGAGGCCCATATGATGTGGCACCTCGCAGCTCGTCTCCATGACCGAAAGGAATTTCCCATGCTTGGTCATCTTCCTTGAGGGTCTTCCAAAGATGGAAGTGTCGCCCTCGCTTGTAGGTGGTCGCCTTCTTGTTGCACCTGTCGATGTATGCGGACTCATGGGAAGTAGGCGAAGATGCCGTATGTCCAAAGGCGAATATGCCTTGATAGCACATGGCAAAGATGACGAAGTGGTGGTGGTAGTCATAGCTTCCTCTTTGGTGGTGCTTGCTTCACGGTCTTCTCTTGTGCTCATGAAGTTTGGTCATAGCTTGATGTACTGCTTGTTGGGACTTGTAGGTTTGCGTGTTTCAAGAATCTTCATGTGGATGGTGTCGTTGTCTTTCTTGAGCTCATAGGATATGTCGTTCATCATCATCGTGTACATGATGCTTGGAGGTGACTTTCCCTTCATGACGATGCGGATAACGACTATGATGGTGGTCGCCATGGAGATGTGGACGTGGCCGAATTGCACTTGCATTGCTTGGGCGCTTCGAGGATGGTCGACTTGATCGGCGCCGCCTTGTAGATGATGAAGGGGAAGAGCAGTTGAACAAGAAGGCCTGAATCTCCTCAATCATTGCATCTCCCTCCTCCTTTTGTGCGGAAAGCTTGTTGTCGAAGTAGTCCCTTCTCCTTACTTCGGAATGTCGTAAGTCGGGGGTGATGTTGTTGATGACTTGCATTGCTCGTTGTAGTCCAAAGTGGGGAGTTTTGGTGTTGTTGTTGTTCGCGTCGCGTTGTTGTGGAAGACCGGAGATGAAATGCCTTGCCTATCCATCACAAAGACTCGAGCAAATATGAGTGGAAGAAAGGAGAGAACTATACCAAACATACCTTGACCAATGTTGAGAATGGATCAATGATCACTCAATAGTGTAACAAGGAAATAGCACAATTGGTACCGATCTCGTCGATTCTCACACCTACACAAGTAAAGCTTTGGGTGGATCTTGGTGAGGATAGTGGCACAAAAATTTGATGAAAAATGTTAGCAAGAGTCAAAAAATGCTGAAAGAGATTCACAAATTTGCCAGCGAAATAAGTAGACCAATAGCAATATGTGGCACATGGAAACACACACAGGGATATATAAATGGGGTCATGCAACAAAGGAATGAGATCAGAATGTGGAATCCACGAAAATGCTCTTGTTGCACAACTCTAGAGAGACGCTAGAATGATTGCTCAGTAGGCGGATACGACACTTGTGCACAACCTATAGGAGACAAATATGCAACGACTTCTATCCCAATTATGCTATGTATATATGGTTCCCGACGTTTCTCTCAAGATGATCGGATATGATAATCTTATATGCAATGTGGTATGATGCTATGGCTCTTTTTTACAAGCTCTTTGCTCTCTTTTTCTTTTGCTTAAATGCTTATTTTTTGTATGGCCACAATGCGAAATGCACGAACTAAGATAGCAATTGTATATATGCGGGAACAAACTTGTGGCACAAGAGATGATATGATGATACCAATATGATATGGTATGTATGTAATGGAAGGTGTAGACCAATGATCACTAATGTGCACAAGTAGCATTGCCGGCAATACTCAATGGCTAGTCTCGATAGGTAAGTGACGCAAAATGGGCTAGGGGTTAACAGTGCAATTGCAAGGAGAATGTACAGTGACGGGATACCATGATACAAAGATGATATGGAGGTTACCATCCGTGGCGATGATGAGTGGTGGTGTGCTTGATGTAGACCCGTTCCTAGTTATCCGTAACACCCTAGGAAACGGAAAAACCACGAACTCAAAATCTCAAATTTCAAATGGTGGTAGAAGTAATGCGGTGGTGGTTGCGAAAGTATTGGTGAAACCCGGTCAAAATGGGTGAAGGTGGCGAAAGGGTACGATGGGATATATACGATGTCGGAGTTGGAAGCACGGTCCCTAAGTAGCCAAAACACAACTCGCAACACAAACAAAATTGGGTTAAGTTGGTGTGGCAGAAGTGTATGGTCAGCAAGGTTATGCAGAAGTTATGGTGGTGGTTGATGAATAAGTAACCATACCTAAGTAGTCGTAACACCTTAGGAGACCCAAATCAGTACTCAAGCAACCACAAATGCTATGGCAAGCAAAAAGGGTTAGGTTGCGGAAGTTGTTGGTGGTAATGTGGATGACGTGGTGAAGGCTCTAGGCAAAGATGCCAAAGTTCCAAAAAATTGATGGATTCAAACTATGTTGGAACCTATCTATATAGATGGTAGGTATCAATAGCTATCCAACGAGCTAAAGAACGTCAAAATTGGACTCCGGATGAATTAGTTATGAACAAGACGGTTAATCGGTCGAGGCTGAAACTGGGAGGGGCGGTTCTAGCGCTCGTGAGGGCGGTTGTACCACCTTGGGGGCCGGTTGTACCGCTTTTATCGGAAATTTCTCAGATTTGGATACCGGATGGATTTGGGGCGGAGATGGATGATTTCGGGGGCAAAATTGCGGAGATTTCATGGATGGAAGGTGGGGAAACTTATGGGGAAACTAGATCCACTCAAAACACAATGACTACATTGTTTAACACTTCGCTGAATCCGCTTCTCCATCATCTCCTTCATGAAAACCACGTATTGCTTCTGCCATTGTTCGGCCTCAAGAGGGACGCACATCGCCTTGGTACATCATGACACGTGGGACCGCATGACAGGCCATGCTCCCCCGCCCACCGCTCGGTAAAATCACCTCATTTTTACTAATCTAGATACTACTATCTTTTTAGATCAATATAGTCAGGATTCACCAAGGAGCAAAACCGAGTGGTAGGCTGCTCCTGTCGCATTGGCGTAGCAACTCAGCAGGGTCAGTCCGCACACGAAATGGCGACACACTTACAGGACCCCTTTGGCTGACATGTGGCTCATAAACCGTCTTGTTCCACATGCGATGCACCAAATTACAGTTCAGAGCTGCGATTGGACTTGGAGGCACCCCGGTTCTAGCGCCGCAATAGTAGTAAATGAGCGTTGAGAGGTCAAATCACAAAGGCCCACCTTTCCCGCATTAAACTGGATGGACGAAGCAACCATCATTTCACTCTAGGGCGCAAGAGCATAAAGAAGAAAGAAAACCACTGATGTGAGTGGCAGCTACCTAGGGCACCCTAGGGTAGGAGCCTCCACTACAAATCCGCTTTTGCCTCGTCCTCTTGAAGAAAATTGTGGATGTAGGTTCCACCAAAACGCAATGACACATGGGCCCCGCATTTTAATATACCCTCGGCCGCGTGAAATTTGCTACCCAACATAATGCATAAAAAGTTCCTCCAAAAACATCTATAACTAATGGGAAGTGAATGTATGCTTAGAATGAAAAAAATATGAAAATGTAATACAAAGAGAAAAAAATATTGCAGTTAAAAGAATGACATTTCTAACAAAAATGTGAATGTGAACTACATATGTGTGAACATGACCAACACATATATTGTCAATACAAAATCTATGCAAGAAATAACTTATGAGTATCATGCACGAATTGATGATGTGGGGCTTGCATGCATAGAGTATAAATACAATGTAATTTATGACTTGCATGCATGACGTGTTCATGTGCCATAGTTGCATCTCCAGAAAAGAGCAAGTGGGTTGTACTAGCTAGGAATAGATATGGAAGTTGTAGGGAAAGACATGACATGTATCTCAATTCCTATGAGTAGGGATTGGAAAAGAGATGTCATTTGGTTCACATCATAGGAACTTCTGTATTGAATCTAGAGATGACATGTATCTCAATTCCTATGACGAGGGATTGGAAAAGAGATGTCATTTGGTTCACATCATAGGAACTTTTCTATTGAATCTAGGCTAATGTTTATTTTTCTTTGAAATTGTGGGAGTATAGGAATCCATTCATATGAACCAAGTGGCTCTAAAGCTACTAGTAACGTACACGTGCATTTGCACGCATGAGATTTGGCAACCAAATTATGAATAAATACCACACTATAGCATTGTAATCTTAGAGTCATATATGCATGATGTAGACGCTTGTTTTTCTCAAAAAGTTATGTTTATCGATGCATTAATTAC
Organism: Triticum aestivum; assembly: GCF_018294505.1. Lineage (NCBI taxonomy): Eukaryota > Viridiplantae > Streptophyta > Magnoliopsida > Poales > Poaceae > Triticum > Triticum aestivum. Next base: position 282,678,186 of record NC_057800.1, on the reverse strand, counting down.
AACGAATGCATGCATGACCACTAAATTTCCATGAACTTCTACATGCATTGGTGAGTTTTCTCTTGATAGTACTTGCATCGGGTGATTTATTGCACCTCAAAATCCAAACATGTGATGGTAAGTACTACTACCTTCATCCTCGTTTATAGGTCACCTTTGTAGTTTGTGCCAAATTTTAACCAAATATTTAGCTAACAAAATGTTAATGCATGTCAACAAAAATTATATCGTTGGATTCATATTTGAACATAGTTTTCAATGATGTAATTGTTTTTAACATGCATGAACATTTTGTTAGTTCAATCTATAGTCAAAACTTGACACATAATACAATGGGGACCAATAAACCATTACGGAGGTAGTAGTAGTAGAATTGAGACTTATAATACGGGAAAACAATTATTTTAGATGATCCCTATAAACTTGAAAGGAGGGAGTAGTAAGTAGTACTACCTCCATAGTGGCTACGTACTCCGTAAAATCAGATTCTCCCAAAACTAAGTCGCTCAACCTTTAGTTGCTTGTTTCCCTTCCTGCCTCATTGCCTCGAATAGACTATGCCAAGCTCCCCTGCCTACCGTGTGGGAAAATACCCACCCTCACCTTTTTAAGTCTGAGTTTGTATCGATGGATCTCGCGAAGCAGAAAAAACCAAGTCGTGTCTTGTACTCCTCCGTCGTACTATATTAAAAGAGTGGGGACACTCGCTTTCATGAATGTTGTACTTCCTCTTGCCGACATGTGGGACATATAGCAACCGGGTTGACATGCCATGCACCAAATAACAGTGCGGAACAGCAGGGGGCGCACCACAGTCGTAGCGCCCCAGTAGTAGTAATGAGCAATGAGACATCAAATCACAAAGCCTCACCTTTCCCCCAGACGGACGAAGCAACCATTATTTAACACTTCATTGAATCCGCTTCTCTATCATCTCATTCATGAAAACCACGTATTGTTTCTGCCATTTTTCTGTCTCAAGAGGGATGCGCATCGCCTTGGTACATCATGACACGTGGGACCGCATGGCAGGCCATGCCCCCCGCCCACTGCTCGGTAAAGTCACCTCATTTTTACTAATCTAGATACTACTATCTTTTCAGATCAATATAGTCAGGATACACCAAGGAGAAAAACCAAGAGGTAGGCTGCTCCTATCGCGTTGGCGTAGCAACTCAACAAGGTCAGTCCACACAAGAAATGGTGACACACTTACAGGACCCCTTTGGCTGACATGTGGCTCATCCACCGTCTTGTTCCACGTGCGATGCACCAAATTACAGTTCAGAGCAGCGGTTGGACTTGGAGGGAGCCCGGTTAAAGCGTCGCAATAGTAGTAAATGGGCGATGAGAGGTCAAATCACAAAGCCTCACCTTTCCCGCATTAAGCTGGACGGACAAATCAACCATCGTATTACTCTAGGGCGCAAGAGCATAAAGAAAAAAGAAAACCAATGATGCGTGTGGCAGCTACCTAGGGCACCCTAGGGTAGGAGCCTCCACTACAAATCTGCTTCTCCCTCATCCTCTTGAAGAAAATTGTGGATGTAGGTTCAACTGAAACACAATGACGCATGGGCCCCGCATTTTGATATACCCATGGCCGCGTGAAATTTGCTACTCAAAATAATGCGTAAAAAGTTCCGCCAAAAACATCTATAACTATTGGGAAGTGAATGTATGCTTAGAATGAAAATAAAATGAAAATGTAATACAAAGAGAAAAAATGAATTGCAGTTAAAAGAATGACGTTTCGAACAAGAATGTGAGTGTGAACTACATATGTGTGCACGTGACCAACACCTATATTGTCAATAATACAAAATCTAATGCAAGAAATAACTAATGAGTAACATGCATGAATTGATGATGTGGTGCTTGCATGCATAGAGTACAAAATCAATGATAATTATGACTTGCATGCATGATGTGTTCATGTGCCATAGTTGCATGTCCAGAAAAAAACTAGTGGGTTGTACTAGCTCGGAATAGGTATGAAAGTTGCATGGAAAGAGATGACATGTATCTCAATTCCTATGAGTCGGGATTGGAAAAGAGATGTCATTTGGTTCACATCATAGGAACTTTTCTATTGAATCTAGGCTAATGTTTATTTTTCTTTGAAATTGTGGGAGTATATGAATCCATTTATCTGAACCAAGTGGCTCTAAAGCTACAAGTAAAGTACACGTGCATTGCACACATGAGATTTTGCAACCAAATTATGAATAAATACCACACTATAGCATGTAAGCTTTGATTCATGTATGCATCTCAAAAAGTTATGTTTATTGATGCATTAATTACAATGAATGCATGCATGACCACTAAATTTCCATGAACTTCTACATGTATTGGTGAGTTTTCTCTTGATAGTGCTTGCATTGGGTGATTTAATGCACCTCAAAATCCAAACATGTGATGTTAAATACTACTACGTTCATCCTCGTTTATAGGTCACATTTGTAGTTTGTGCCAAATTTTGACCAAAGATTTAGCTAACAAAATGTTAATGCATGTCAAAAAAAATTATGTCGTTGGATTCGTATTTGAACATGGTTTTCAATGATATAATTTTTGGTAACATGCATTAACATTTTGTTAGTTCAATCTATAGGAAAAATTTGACACATAATACAATGGGGACCAATAAACTAGGACGGAGGTAGTAGGAGAATTGAGACTTATAATATGGAAAAACAAATTTTTTAGATGTTCCCTATAAACTGGAAAGGAGGGAGTTGTTAGTAGTACTGCCTCCATAGTGGGTACGTACACCGTAAAATTAGATTGTCCGAAAACTAAGTTTCTCAACCTTTATTTGTTTTTTCCCTTCTTGCCTCATTGCCTTGAACAGACTATGCTAAACTACCCTGCATACCGCACAGACAATACACAACCTCGCCTTTTTTTAGTATGGGTTTGTATCGATGGATCACGCGAATCAGCGAAACCAAGCCGTGTCTTGTACTCCTCTATCGTACTGTACTAAAAGAGTGGAGACACTCGCTTTCATGTATGTTCTACTTCCTGTCTCCGACATGTGGGACATATAGTTGTTGGGGAACGCAGCATTTCAAAAAAATTCCTACAATCACGCAAGATTTATCTAGGAGATGCATAGCAACGAGAGGGGATAGTGTGTCTACGTACCCTCGTAGACCGAAAGCGGAAGCGTTTCGTAACGCGGTTGATGTAGTCGAACGTCTTCGTGACCCAACCGATCAAGTACCAAACACACGGCACCTCCGCGATCCGCACACGTTCAGCTCGCTAACGTCCCTCGTACTCTTGATCCAGCTGAGGCCGAGGGAGAGTTTCGTCAGCGTGACGGCGTGGTGATGGTGATGATGAAGTTACCGACGCAGGGCTTCGGCTAAGCACTACGGCAATATGACCGAGGTGGAAAACTGTGGAGGGGGGCACCACACACGGCTAAGAGATTGTCTGTTGTGCCTTTGGGTGCCCCATCCCCATGTACATAAAGGAGGGGGAGGTGGAGCCTGACCAAGGAGGAGGTGCGCCATGGGGGGAGTCCTACTAGGACTCCAAACCTAGTAGGATTCGCCGCCCCCCTTTCCTATTCCAAGTGGGAGAAGGGGAGAAGGAGGAGGAGGAGAGAAGGAAGGAGGGGGGGCACCGCCCTTCCCCTTGTCCAATTCGGATTAAGGCAAGGGGGGCGCGTGCCACCTCCTAGCCAGCCCTCTCTCTTCTCCACTAAGGCCCACGAGGTCCAATAGCTTCCCGGGGGGGTCCAATAACCCCCTATACTCTGAAATGACCCGAACCGTTCCGGTGTCCGAATGTAACCTTCCAATATATGAATCTTTATGTCTCGACCATTTTGAGACTCCTCATCACGTCCGTGATCTCATCCGGGACTCCTAACAACCTTCAGTCATCAAATCACATAAACTCAAAATACAAATCGTAATCGAGCGTTAAGCGTGCGGACCCTACGGGTTCGAGAACTATGTGGACATGACCCAGACACATCTCCGGTCAATAACCAATAGCGGAACCTAGATGCTCATATTGAATCCTACATATTCTACGAAGATCTTTATCGGTCAAACCGCAGAACAACATACGTTGTTCCCTTTGTCATCGGTATGTTACTTGCCCGAGATTCGATCGTTGGTATCATGATACCTTGTTCAATCTCGTTACCGACAAGTCTCTTTACTCATTCCGTAATGCATCACCCCATGACTAACTCATTATTCACATTGCTTGCAAGGCTCATAGTGATATTCATTATAGAGAGGGCCCAGAGAAACCTCTCCGAAACATGGAGTGGCAAATCCTAATCTCGATCTATCCAACTCAACAAACACCATTGGAGACACTTGTAGAGCATCTTTATAATCACCTAATTACGTTGTGACGTTTGATAGCACACAAGGTGTTCCTCCTGTATTTGGGAGTTGCATAATCTCATAGTCATAGGAACATGTATAAGTCATGAAGAAAGCAATAGCACTAAACTAAATGATCATAGTGCTAAGCTAAAGGATGGGTCTTGTCCATCACATCATTCTCTAATGATATGATCCCGTTCATAAAATTACAACACATGTCTATGGCTAGGAAACTTAACCATCTTTGATAAACGAGCTAGTCTAGTAGAGGCATACTAGGGACACTCTGTTTGTCTATGTATTCATGCATGTACTAAGTTTCTGGTTAATACAATTCTACCATAATAATAAACATTTATCATGATATAAGGAAATATAAATAACAATTTTATTATTGCCTCTAGGGCATATTTCCTTCAGTCTCCCACTTGTAGTAGAGTCAATAATCTAGATTACACAATAATGATTCTAACACACAAGGAGTCTTGGTTCTGATCATGTTTTGCTCATGAGAGAGGCTTAGTCAATGTGTCTGCAACATTCAGATACATATGTATCTTGCAAATCTCTATGTCTCCCTCCATGACTTGATCGCAGATGGAATAGAAGGGTCTCTTGATGTGCTTGGTTCTCTTGTGAAATCTGGATTCCTTTGCCAAGGCAATTGCACCAGTATTGTCACAAAAGATTTTCATTGGACCCGATGCACTTGGTATTACACCTAGATCGGTGTCAGGGTAAATCGACACCTATGGGATCACTGGGATCCCTTCTACGGTTGGCGGGCACGGGGTTGTGGAAAGAGAGGGTTTGACAGGAAGCACACGGATCATTTACCCAGGTTCGGGCCCCGAGGATGCGTAAAACCCTAGTCCTGCTTTGGTGGATGTATTGAGAGTGTTCTTGTGTTCTTGAGCTAGCTACAAGGTGCAACTTTGCCCAAAAGATCTGAATCCTCCTCCTGGTCGCCTCGGGCCTACTTTTATAAGAAAAAGGGGTTGCCAAAGTGGCACACAGGAGGTGGAAAGATGTATAGTGGATGAGTCTATCCTCTGGCACCGTTGGACAAACGCATTGAATGCACTACCGACGTGCCCCTCTCACTTTATCGTGGACGGCAAGGAAGCACGTCCGAGCTGTCGCCCCCACGTCTGGCTTCGACATGCGTCTGAGTTGACGAGGTGTCGTGGCGCCATGTTGGATGGCTGCTTGGCTGGCGTGGTGGTGGAGCCTTCAAGAAGACTTGCATGCCACAACGCAGGTGCTTGCTCGGTCGGTGTTGAGGCTGCTCATCGCCATGCAGGTGTCCGCCCAGCTGGTTGAGCTAGCAGCTGCTTTGGGACAATGGTGGAGCTTTGGCAGACGCGGGCCTGGCTGCGGCCTTGTTGGTATCCTCGGCAAGGGTCTTGCCGGGCCCCCGGCAAGGGTCTTGCCGTGGCGTCGCGGTCGTCCCCAGCAAGGATCTCGCCGGGGGTCATCATCTTCTGGTCCTCATCTAATCTTGTGTGTTCATGATCTTGACAAAGATCTGCATGTCACCATGGAGGTGCCTCCCGAGCCTTGGTTGCAATGTAGTCGTTGGTGGTGTTTGGAACTCCTAGGCTCAAGGGTGGCTCGTTTTGCTGGTGTTGGGCAAGTTGTCCCAGGAAGGCTCTTGCCGGGGCCGCGGAGGTCGCCACGGCAAGGATCTTGCTGGGGAGTCCACCTTTCCCCCTTTGTTCTTCAGTGTTTCTGGCCTTGGCGTTGCTTTGTTTGTCTTATGCTTCGGTTTCCCTCCGGCTTCCCTCCTCTGCCTTGTTAAGTGTGGCCGCGGCCGTGGCTCTGACTGCCCGTGCACAAGTAAAGGGGTCAAAAAGAGGAGCCCCTGCTTTTGCACACCGACAGGAGCCCCCCAGGCCTGGACCACACATAAGGGCGTCGCGTTGTTGGGCTCGGCCCAGAATGGTGCGCGGGCAGGTGGGGCGGATTTTATCGCAGTAATTTCTCGCCCGCTGCGCTTCCCCACGACCTGCGTTGAACGTGCGACGTGGAGGGTCATGCATGACGTGGGGGTCATGCGTGGGGTGGTTCCCACAATCATGCGTCACATCGTGGTAAAGAGGCGGCTCGCACCTTCCCCATAAAAAGAGGGAGGCACAGAGGCGCGGCTCATTTAGTTGGGCGTACTCAGGTCGTGGTCTTTAAGGCGTCAGCGCCCCACGATCACGGGGTGGGGAACGGGCGCCCCACCCATCCCTTCGATTCTGCTTGCTCTCCACATGTCCCCCATGCAGGTGGCAGGAGGTGGAGGCGGGAAACCGGGTCGTCGCTGATTGGGGCAGTGGGTCGGTCCTGATCCCCCGCGCCCCCGACAGCTGTATTGGCCGAGTGGGGCGGCCGAGCCCTGACCCCGCTCCTTTATAAGGAGGGGGAGGGGGTGGCATCCCACATCCTTTCATCATCCGTCTCCATTCACTTCGGCTCCTTTCTTCCATCTGCTATGGCGAGTGGAGGCACCGGCCCTTCAACAGTGGCAGCGAGGGTTGCTGCTCGACAGCGCGTCCCTCCTTTCCAAGAGCTCATGGCGGCGGATCCAGCCACGAGAGGAAGGGGGAGGGGCGAGGCCGAGGTCGTCGTGGCGCTCGAGGGAGAGTGGGACGAGGCGGCACACCGGCCTCGCCTCCGCCAGCGATGCCTCCCCCGATGGAGGGCCACGTCGGGGACCAGCCCCGCGAGTTCTTCATCAGGCTACGCCGGCCACCGCGCTGCCGCCTCCATCTTGCTACCCCATTTTCTCGGGAGATGGAGCTCAATCCACCCAGACCCTTAGGTTGCACATGAGGGGCTGCGGGAACGGCGGCACGCGGGTCAATGTCGACTTCCTCGCTCCTCACGCCATGTACCTCCGTTGCGGATGGAAGACGTTCGCTCATGTCCATAGCCTGACGGCGGGGCTTGTCCTCTACTTCAAGTTAATGGAGGGCGGCCTGCTCTCCGTCCAGGTCTTTGGAGATCTTGGAACTCGCCTGAAGTGCTGCGTGGAGAGCTCCTCCGACGATGAAGATTCCTCTTCAAGCGGGAGTGATGAGGAGGGTAGCAACAGCGACGACGAGAGCGTCGAGCGAGGTCACGTCGACCTCGTTTCCGACTAACCGCGTTGCCCCTCCCTATGTCATGCATCCTGCCGAGAGCCTTCCTCATCAAGCTCTCCATAGGCATGTCGCCTCCTTGGGCGGCTGACATAGGAGGGTTGGAGAAGGCAAAGAAGGCGGGTGGCGGCCGTCAAGTTGTACTACGCGGGCACCCACGCCTTCGTCGCGTATTGCCCGCCCGCTACCTCCTGGCACTGGGACGTTCTCTTGGTGCCTTCTGCTCCTCGCACCTTGCCTAGGCGCTCTTTTTGCCGTCCTGCTATCTTGTTCCACCTTCCGAGGAGAGGGACAAGAAAGGGATTACGGGCATCTTATCTCTTTTTAGTTTGTAAGCCTGCGGGCACTTTTTAGATTTAAAATTTGTAATCCCCTTGCTCATGTTTTTCATCCCGTATGAACTGTACCTGTATGGGATGTTTTTCATGAAAAGGGATGCCTGCCGTGTTCTTTCTGCGTGAGCGAGGCTCATGCTAAGGAATGAATCCTTGTTATTTTTAAGGTAAACACTAACGCCTAGCAACAGACCTTGCAGTCCTCTTCCTTCAGCCGACCATCCTCACGCTCTTGGCGGAGGCAGGGGCGAAGTAGAGTAAGGCCCCTTGTTCATTTCGTCGCGACCACGGCTACGTCCCGGTTCCGACCCAGGGACTTGGGTACAGGGAAGAATGGGGAGCACGGTGGTCAAGGGGCAAAACGAGGTTTCATACGCCCCAATCTTCATACGGGAATACACAACAGAGGATGAAAGACTTATCTGAATCTGCAGCCCCTGGTAGCCTTGGCTTGCCGCTGTTGGGTTCTTGTATCTGCAGCCCCTGGCAACCTTGGTTTGCCGAGGCTGGAGCGCCGGCTTGTTCGCTTTCTTCCAAACAGCTCAGCAGAAACGTCCAAGTACCCTGCGAACCTAAGAGGATGTAAAGGAATATAGGAACACACACTCGACCTATATGCTAGGGGTTAGTCTCTAGTAAGCACTATCAACCCTAACCGAGGGAGAGACTTAACCTAGCATGCATGCTAAAACTTTACTCCAATCCTCCTTGGTCTTTTGGTCTACAAACAGTACTCCAAGCCACCATGGCAGGCCTATGATCCTCCAAATCAGGGCCTCTCCAGAGGAAATGCCTCAATAATTTAATAGCTTGACCTTTAATGGTGACAGGTACATCAAGACATCCCATGAGGTAAATCAGCAAAGAGTTCAGCACAGATTTTACCAACAAAAGTCTTCCAGCCATGGTCAAAAAAGTAGACCCATAAGTTTCTTCTGCAGTCTTGTGACCAGAGGTAAGCATTGCTCAACAGTTGGTTTATAAATACCCAGAGGTGCACCCAAATATTGGATGGGAAAGAATTCCCTTTTACATTGAAAAGTATTAGTCAGAATTTCAACTTTCTCCTCTGGTACATTGAGTGGGATGAGGCTTGATTTAGAGTAGTTAACTTTCAGTCCAGTAGCATGTGCAAAAGTATTAAGGACGACTTTGAGGCAGTGTAGTTACTTGGCATCTGCTTGGAGAAGGACCAAAGTGTCATCTGCATATTGTACAATTGGGAAATCAGGGCATGAGTTCACTTGTAGAGGTGAAGAGAGTAAACCCATTTGCATGGCCTTGTTGAGGATTGACTGAAGAAGATCTGCAGCAAGCACAAACAGAAGTGGTGATAAAGGGTCTCCCTGTCTCACACCTCTAAGGCAATAGAATTTTTTACCAGGAACACCATTAAGCAATATGGTAGATGAGGCAGAAGTGAACAACATTTTGATCCAGTTAATCCATCTATCTCCAAATCCTTTAGCTTTTAGAATATCCAGAATTGCCTGATGCTCAATGGTGTCAAAAGCTTTTTCAAAGTCCAATTTCAGCACAATAATCTCTTCCTTGGATTTATGGCACTGATGCAAGTATTCATAAGCCCAACCCAAGCAATCATCGATAGATCTCTCTTTGAGGAAGCCATATTGGGTAATGTGGACCAGCTTTAAGATGACTTTCTGTAACCTGTTTGCCAACAGTTTAGTGACTAGCTTGAGACAACAATTAAGGAGGGAGATTGGCCTGTAATCATTTTCTGTGAGGGGAGAATTTCCTTTTGGAATAAGAGTAATGAATGAGGTGTTCAAACTTTCCAGAGAGATTTGTCCGGCATGAAAGTCAGAAATGAATTTGAGAACATCTCCTTTAATTATGTCCCAACAAGCTTTAAAAAACTCATTATTTAAGCCATCAGGACCAGGTGATTTGTCCATAGGTAATTCTTTTACTACATCATTGATTTCTTCCTCAGAAAATGGCAATTCCAAGGAATCAAAAAGTGTGGGATCCTGTCTCTGGTGAAACAATGACTCCAAGTCAAAATGCATGGAAGTTTTGTGAGAAGTCCCCATTCTTTTCTTATAAGTATCCCATAGTATAGCAGCTTTCCCAGCATGGTTAGATATATCAACTTAATCATCATTTTGCAAGATAGCAATGTGATTGTGCTTGTGATTAATAGAAGCCTTGGTATGAAAGAATTTGGTATTTTCATCCCCAAACTTTACCCCTTTAATTTTGCCCCTCTGCTTCCAATAAATCTTTTGGTTCCTCAAAAGGACTAGTAAATGTTCTTTGGGAAGAATCCTACAATTCCATTCATAAGTATCCAATGCTCCGAACTCCTCAAAAAAGTCCCAAAGGAAAATGCGCTCATTGATTTTAGCAATTTGAGTTTTCAGACAAGATAGTGATCTGGCCCACAACTTCAAAGCTCTCCTTAAATTTTTAAACTTTGCATTCCAACTTTTGACTGAATCAAGATTCCCCACTGGAGTATTCCAAGCAGCATGAACCACCTGTTTGAAGTCTGAGTGATGCAACCAATAGTTCTCAAATCTAAAAACTCTTACTTTGGGAATTGAGGTACCAACTTTTATTACACATGGCAAGTGGTCTGAAATTGGTTTTGCAAGACGTAGAACCATAGTGTTTGGGAATGTGGTCATCCAAGAAGCTGAAGTAAAAAACCAATCAAGCTTGACCAGCAGAGGATTTTGCTGCATGTTACTCCAGCTGAATTTCCTTCCATGCAAAGGTAACCCCAGTAAACCCTGATTACTAATTACTTCATTCAACATAAGCATCTCATTAACATCTCCACCAGGTCTGTTTCTGTCTGATGGGTCCCTCATGAAATTGAAATCTCCCATAAGAATCCAGTCCACATCATCAGGCATATGAATATTCAAAAACCACTCAATGAACTCACTTTTGTCCTGTGGGTCACAAGGGCCATGAATATTGGTTAGAATCCAGTACTGGTTGGAGAGCAAACTTGTGAACTGGATGGATAGTGAAAATCTGTTTTGAGAAATTACTTCTCCAGCAAAGTGAGAGCCATTCCAAGCCACTAGGAGACCCCTTGAAGCTCCAACAGAAGGAAGGAAAGAAAACTTATTGATTCTATTGGGACAGAAATTTTTTATGTAAGCAGCATCAAAGTTTTCTCTCTTAGTTTCTTGTAAGCACAAAATATTACAGTCACTCTCATCAATTTTCTGCCTTAATGCCAGCCATTTGTCCTGTGAATTCATCCCTCTAATATTCCAGTTAAGAATGTTCCAACTTCTATTTGTGCTATTCATGGAGACAAAGAAGTGAACTGCACCAGAGATCAAGCACCAGCACTTGACTCATAATTAAAGTGGAGAAAAGAGTTGCAGAGAGCCTGAACCACAACACATGACAAAACCAGCAATACATCCAAATAGCATACATCACAGAGGTTCCATTAAGATAAAACATCTCCATAGCAAAGAGTTGCTTAAAGTACCAGCACTCCAGGATTACAACATAAAAAGGACTGTCCAAAAGAGCACATGAAGATCCACCCATACTACCCCCAACCACTAGTCCAATGATGTCTAGTAATCATCATGAAGATGTTGGTGTGTTGTCCTCTCCAGTGGCCAAGGGCACCTTGACCAAGTCCTCAGCAATCTTTCTTCTTGGCTTCTTGGCCAGCTTGTCCTCCAGCTCCCCCTCAGCAACCTTACAGAAAGAGGCAGTGAGGTTTCTAACAACTGAATTTTGAATGACAGGAGGAATAGCATGACAAGGCAGACAACTATTATTTGAGCAGGAGTCTCTTTTGTGTCCATCGTTCACTTTCTTAATTTTGTCACTTCTCCTTACCTCAGTTTCCACTAGGGGAGTTTTTCCACTCCTTCTCTTCCTGAGGTTGTCAGTGCCAAAAGGCTGCAGAAAAGCCTCGGACTCCAAATCTTGCATATTGGAAGCCACCTCAACATTCTCCTTGCCCTTATCCTTTGCAAACTGTTCCTCCAGGACAATGGCCTGACAAATAGGAGCATGTGAAGCAGGGCATTTATCAGGTATATGAAAACAGTATAGGTTGTTCCATGTTCTCAACAGCAGAGAAAAGTTCCCACATCCTAGACTTTAGCATGTTTACAGTCCAATCAAACTTATCAGGAGTCAAGAGAAGGTGGACAATGAAATTAAACCAACTTACAGGAATGTTGGCAGAGAATGAGATTTTGTTGTCCACAGACTGCTCTTGAAAGTGTTTCTTCCACAGCAAGAGACCTTCTTCAGATACAAGATTATCACTATTAGCAGTTGCAGCAAACTGAATACATTTCAAACCTAGAAGGGAGGGTGCCATGCTGAAATGCTCATTAATTTGATTTACCCAGTTACCTCCCAGACCAGGCTGAAGATTCTCAATGCTTGTGACAGGATCAAGCCCTCCTCTGAAAGTATTGATATGAGTAGGACTTGACTGAAAGACCTGGTCAGTCAAACCACCAACCATAGTAGCCAAACCATGCTTAGAACCTGGCATCGGATCTCCTTGAGGAAGGACAGGAGATAAACTATTCTCCATAGCAGAACTCATTTGTAGAACATTGGAGTTAGTGCCTAAAACTTGAGCTTCAGAGCTTGCAGCTACCTCTGCACCCCCAGTAGGATTATTAGCAACTAAATGTTGCAGCTGGCTTGCAAGCACTTGGACAGGAAGAGCTACAGCTTCAATTACTGCAACCTCATTTTCCTCAGGCAACGCATTGGGTTCCTCATCATCAGATAGGTATGCTTGAATAATGTTCTGAAGTCCATTTGCAACCACATTGGCGGGAGGAGGCAGAGCAACAGGTTCAATATCTATAGGAAACACATTCCCAGCAAGCACAGGTGGCAGATATATGTTGGAATTATCTCCTTCAGAGAAAGACATGTCTGAAGAAAGGCTGTTGTTACTGAAAGCAGGCAATAACTCCTCACCATCTGCCCAAGCCATCTCCTCCTGTTGCACAGCATCCAGAATGTCTTCAAGTGGTGCATGCACGTTGTCCTGTTGTGGAATGATCCAGTTGTCCTCTTGCTCCCAATTGTCCTCATACTGAACATTTAAATTGTTGTTGTTGAGTGCAGCATTGTGAAAACCAGCACCAGGCTCGGCATTCTCGGGCAAGGGGTGTGGGTCCATGTTGTCTGGTGGAATCGGGTCTTCATCTGCTGGACCCCCACCAAGAAGCTCACTAGCCAACACTTCAATGGAAGAGGACCAACCATCCTCTTCAAACTCATCTCCTTCTGACCATCTCATGCTCTTGGGAATTATATCCAAGTTCATAACACGAGCCTTGACCACAATACGGCCGATGTGGTCATCCTCCTTGTCCCAAGAGATCATGCGACCAAACTTACTGACAGCACAGGCCAAATCTTCAGTATTTCGAAAATCAAAAGGAACTCCGGTCAGTAGCAACCAAACTGTTCTATTGAAATGCACCCACCTATGATTCCTCCCCTCATCATGCTTCACAAAAGAGATGAAAACGTCGCCAAATTCATGCGGGCTATCCAGCACCAGCTTGTCCCTATCTCTAACCCTTGTTAGTCGCACATACGCCTCCCCAAACGGGCAACACTGGATGTCTCTCAGCCCTAACTGCGTATGCTCAACAATAAATTCTTCGAGAACATCTCTTACATAGGGGAAAGGTGCGTCGTCAGGGAGTTGATGGATAGTTGCAATAGCCCAGTCTTCATGGCGACGAGGACGATGCGGGAGCACAACCCGAGCCACTCCATTGCGGCCCGCAAGCTGCTGGATGGCAAACCCATGCGGCACAAATGGCCGCGGGTCGATCAGAATGTTTACCATCGGAGAAGCCGCAGAGGCGCACACCGCCACCGGCGAGCAGGAGGTGACAGGAGCAGAGTATGGGAACTGTGGTGAAGCAGAGGCTGACTATGGATAAGTTGAGGAGGCAAGTGCCAATCGAGGCTAGAAATTAGGAAAAGATCCCGTAGAGAGCTCGCTAAAAGAGGAAACCACTGGAGGGTCGCGGGCCGGGCCAACTGACTTAAACCAATCCTCGACCGCATCCATGTTCCAGGCTTCAATGGGTGGGCTGGCAAACGTAGCAAATCGTAGAAATGGGAAAAGCCCAGGTAGCCGTTGGACGTGACACTCCCTGGCAAAGTGGCCCAGCAAACCACACGAGTAGCATTTAAGAGAGCCATTTGAAAAACCCTGGTTGCCGCCCTGAGAAACCTCAGCGCTAACCTCTCCTGAGGTATTAAGATTTTGCATTGAAGATTTGTTATTGTCGGAGACCACATTATTGCTAGAACTCGGAAAATTCGCGAGACGAGCAAAAACCGATGGCCGGAGTTGATCGCCGGAGGCATTGGCAGTGGCAACAGGTCGAGCACGCGAACCACTAGTAACCAAGGTCGAAGAAAATTCCTCCTCACGATAAAAAATTTGTTCTTCACGCAACCAGTTAGGGCCTCCAAAACCCCGAAGATTAAACACTAAATCAAAATCCTTTTCAACCACGCGGCCATGATTATAGATCTCAAAACCCACATCTTTTGACGCAACCGAAAACTTGAAGGATCTGTCCTTGAGGTGATGAACACGAAAACCTTGTGGATAACCACCAAAACAAGATTGAAGTGTGATGCTAACCGTGTGACAATCCAACCGAAAGCGAGCAAGATAGAAGGAAACCACCAAAGTGAACTCCCGTTGGCGAAAACCAGGAGAGAAAACCACAGGATGAACAACTTTCTCCCTCATGGAACGTTGAAAATCTTTACCTCTTGCAAAGTTGAGAGAAGGAGGATCCATGGCCATTTCCTCGACTCCAGCTCCAAAAACAGAGAGACTAAAGAGGGTGGTGGCTGCCACAGCCAGAGTGGAAGGTGGCAGGGAAAGAGGTGGCCGTCGAGGCCGGAGTGGCCACCGGCGGGAGTGGTGGCCGCAGTGGCCGGAGTGGCCACCAGCGGGATAGCCTATGGAGAGAGCCTAGGGAGAGCCTAGGGGGTTGAATACTCTCGTCTTCTCAAGGAGTGTTGCATCATCTTGCCGCATTTGCTCTTGCTCAAGCTCATCATAAGCGAGCACTCAAGGTGACCCGTATGTGAGTTCCGTGGGGAGAACTGCTTCTTCCCTGTATAACAGGGCAAAGGGTGTCTGGCCGGTGGCTCGATTTGGCGTCATTCTGATCGACCATAGAATCGCTGGCAACTCATCAATCCAGTGCCTTCCGCTCTTGTGCATCTTGTCAAAAGTCTTTCTTCTAAGGCCTCGCAATACTTCAGCATTTGCCCTCTCCGCTTGGCCGTTGCTCCGTGGGGTGTGCCACGGAAGCGAAACAGACCTTGTTGCCGAGGTCTTGGATGTACTGCATGAAGGTGTGGCTTGTGAACTACATGCCGTTGTTGGTGATGACCCTGTTGGGCACACCAAAATGGCAGACTACCCCCTTTAAAGAACTTGACGGCTGACTGTGATGTCACCTTTCTCACTGCCTCCACTTATGGCCACTCTGTGAACTTGTCAATTGCAATGTACAAGTACTCAAAGCCCCCGACAGCGCTGGGGAAAGGCCCAGTATGTCGAGCCCACTGACCGAGAATGTCCAGGAGAGAGGAATTGTTTGAAGGGCTTGAGCTGGTTGATGAAGCTTCTTCGAATGGAACTGACTTGCTTCACACTTGGTTACTAGTGTCGTTGCATCCTGGATGGAAGTAGGCTAGAAGAAACCTTGCCGGACCGCCTTGCCGGCAAGGGCCCTCGACCCTATGTGGGAGCCACATATGCCTCCATGTATCTCAGCCAACAGCTCCAGTCCTTCCTCCCGGGGAATACACTACAATTTCACACCGTTTGGGCTTTTCCTGTATAGGACGTCATCGACAAACTGATACATAGCAGACCGACGGGCTACTTTCTCCACTTATTCCTGCTCCTCAGGAAGCTCCCTGTTTGGAGGACTCAGATGGTATGATGTGCCCATGCCGAAGCCTGGGACTCGACGGCAAGGACCAAAGGCATTTCCTCTGCCATGGGAACGACCGTCTCTACGGCTAGGGCTTGACGCCTTGCCGGAGTCGGCTTCCCCCTTGCAGGCTCAGTATCCATGGCAACATCCTTGCCGACGGCCCCTGGGGGCTAGGCGGGAAAGCACTTGCCAGGGCCTGATTTCCTCCGCTTGTTCTGCTCTGCTGATGGCTCAATGGATAGTCGGCGATATTGTTCTCCGCCCGGGGAACGTGCTCCGCTTGTACACCATCAAAGCGCTCCTCCAACTTCCTCACCTCATCTATGTAGGCCTCCATCAATGGGCTTTGATAATCTTTGTTGACTTGCCTGACGACAAGCTGTGAATCACCCCTGATGATGTGCTTCTTAATCCCGAGGCCTGCCGCGATCCTGAGACCGGCAAGCAACCCCTCGTATTCAGCAGTGTTGTTCATGGACATCTCCCTGGGGAAGTGCATCTGGATTACATACTTGAGGTGCTCTCCGGTGGGTGCGACAAGCAGCACACCAGCACCGACGCCTTGCAGTGAGAAAGCCCCGTCAAAGTACATGATCCAGTTGCGACTTGCCGCCTCGCCGGGAAGTGTGGTCTCCTAGATCTCTTTGTTAGGCATTGATGTACATTCCGCAATGAACTTCACCAAGACTCTGCTCTGGATTGTTGAAGTACTTTCAAACTTCAAACCAAACATTCTAATGCATTCTTCTTCTAGCACTTGAGCACAATTATCGGAATCCTTATTCTCACGATAGATATTAAAAAGATAAAGCGTATGAGGCAAACTTAACTCCTTTTTTTAATTTTCTTTTATAAACTAAACTAGTGATAAAACAAGAAACTAAAAGACTCGATTGCAAGATCTAAAGATATACTTTCAAGCACTAACCTCCCCGGCAACGGCGCCAGAAAAGAGCTTGATGTCTACTACACAACCTTCTTGTAGATGTTGTTGGGCCTCCAAGTGCAGAGGTTTGTAGGACAGTAGCAAATTTCCCTCAAGTGGATGACCTAAGGTTTATCAATCCGTGGGAGGCGTAGGATGAAGATGGTCTCTCTCAAACAACCCTACAACCAAATAACAAAGAATCTCTTGTGTACCCAACACACCCAATACAATGGTAAATTGTATAGGTGCACTAGTTCGGCGAAGAGATGGTGATGCAAGTGGTATATGGATGGTAGATAATAGTTTTTGTAATCTGAAAATATAAAAACACCAAGGTAAAGAATGATAAAAGTGAGCACAAATGGTATTGCAATGCGTTGAAACAAGGCCTGGGGTTCATACTTTCACTAGTGCAAGTTCCCTCAACAATAATAACATAATTTGATCATATAACTATCCCTCAACATGCAACAAACAGTCACTCCAAAGTCACTAATAGCGGAGAACAAACGAAGAGATTACGGTAGGGTACGAAACCACCTCAAAGTTATTATTTCCAATCAATCCGTTGGGCTATTCCTATAGGTGTCACAAAAAGCCCTAGAGTTCGTACTAGAATAACACCTTAAGACACAAATCAACCAAAACCCTAATGTCACCTAGATACTCCAATGTCACCTCAAGTATCCATGGGTATGATTATACGATATGCGTCACACAATCTCAGATTCATCTATTCAACCAACATATAGAACCTCAAAGAGTGCCCCAAAGTTTCTACCGGAGAATCACGACGAAAACATGTGCCAACCCCTATGCATAGGTTCATGGGCGGAACCCGCAAGTTGATCACCAAAACATACATCAAGTGAATCACATGATATCCCATTGTCACCACAGATACGCACGGCAAGACATACATCAAGTGTTCTCAAATCTTTAAAGACTCAATCCGATAAGATAACTTCAAAGGGGAAACTCAATCCATTACAAGAGAGTAGAGGGGGGAGAAAACATCATAAGATCCAACTATAATTACAAAGCTCACGATACATCAAGATTGTGCCACCTCAAGAACACGAGAGAGAGAGAGAGATCAAACACATAGCTACTGGTACATACCCTCAGCCCCGAGGGAGAACTACTCCCTCCTCGTCATGGAGAGCACCAGGATGATGAATATGGCCACCGGAGAAGGATTCCCCCTCCGACAGGGTGCCGGAACGGGTCTAGATTGGATTTCGGTGGCTACGGAGGCTTCTAGCGGTGGAACTCCCGATCTACTGTGCTCTCTGATCGTTTTAGGGTATATGGAGATATATAGGCGAAAGAAGTATGTCAGGGGAGCCAAGAGGGGCCCACGAGGGTGGACGGCGCGCCCCCAGCCTCGTGGCTTCCTCGTTGCTTCCCTTACATGGACTCCAAGTCGCCCGGGTTGCTTTCCTTCCAAAAATAAGTTATGTGAAGTTTCAGGTCAATTGGAATCCGTTTGATTTTTCCTTTTCCGCGATACTCTAAAACAAGGAAAAACAGAAACTGGCACTGGGCTCTGGGTTAATAGGTTAGTCCCAAAAATCATATAAAATAGCATATAAATGCATATAAAATATCCAAGGTTGATAATATAATAGCATGGAACAATCAAAAATTATAGATACGTTGGAGACGTATCAGCATCCCCAAGCTTAATTCCTGCTCGTCCTCAAGTAGGTAAATGATAAAAACAGAACTTTTGATGTGGAATGCTACCTAACATAATCATCATGTATTTCTCTTTATTGTAGCAAGAATATTCAGATCCATAAGATTCAAGACAAAAGTTTAATATTGACATAAAAATAATAATACTTCAAGCATACAAACAAAGTAATCATGTCTTCTCAAAATAACATGGACAACGAAAGCTATCCCTACAAAATCATATAGTCTGGCTATGCTCCATCTTCACCACACAAAGTATTTAAATCATGCACAACCCCAATGACAAGCCAAGCAATTGTTTCATACTTTTGATGTTCTCAAACCTTTTCAATCTTCACGCAATACATGACCGTGAGCCATGGACATAGCACTATAGGTGGAATAGAATGGTGGTTGTGGAGAAGACAAAAAGGAGAAGATAGTCTCACATCAACTAGGCGTATCAACGGGCTATGGAGATGACCATGAATATATATCAATGTGAGTGAGTAGGGATTGCCATGCAACGGATGCACTAGAGCTATAAGTGTATGAAAGCTCAACAAAAGAAACTAGTGGGTGTGCATCCAACTAGCTTGCTCACGAAGACCTAGGACATTTTGAGGAAGCCCATCATTGGAATATACAAGCCAAGTTCTATAATGAAAGATTCCCCCTAGTATATGAAAGTGACAACATATGAGACTCTCTATCATGAAGATCATGGTGCTACTTTGAAGCACAAGTGTGGTAAAAGGATAGTAGCATTGCCCTTTCTCTCTTTTTCTCTCATTTTTATTTTTTTTATTTTTTTATTTGGGCCTTTTCTCTTCTTTTTTATGGCCTCTTTTTTCTCTTTTTTTTATTTTTTGTCCGGAGTCTCATCCCGACTTATGGGGGAATCATAGTCTCCATAATCCTTTCCTCACTGGGACAATGCTCTAATAATGATGATCATCACACTTTTATTTACTTACAACTCAAGAATTACAACAAAATATGACTCTATATGAATGCCTCCGGCGGTGTACCGGGATGTGCAATGATGCATGAGTGACATGTATGAAAGAATTATGAATGGTGGCTTTGCGATGTCAACTACATGATCATGCAAGCAATATGACAATGATGAAGCGTGTGATAATAACAGAACGGTGGAAAGTTGCATGGCAATATATCTCGGAATGGCTATGGAAATGCCATAATAGGTAGGTATGGTGGCTATTTTGAGGAAGGTATATGGTGGGTTTATGATACCGGTGAAAGGTGCGCGGTATTAAAGAGGCTAGCAATGGTGGAAGGGTGAGAGTGCGTATAATCCATGGACTCAACATTAGTCATAAGAACTCACATACTTATTGCAAAAATGTATTAGTTATCGAAACAAAGTACTACGCACATGCTCCTAGGGGGATATATTGGTAGGAAAAGACCATCGCTCGTCCCCGACCGCCACTCATAAGCAAGACAATCAATACATAAATCAAGCTCCGACTCCGTCACATAACGGTTCACCATACGTGCATGCTACGGGAATCACAAACTTCAACACAAGTATTCCTCAAATTCACAACTACTCAAATAGCATGACTCTAATATCACCATCTCCATATCTCAAAACAATCATCAAGTATCAAACTTCTCATAGTATTCACTGCACTTTATATGAAAGTTTTTATTATACCCATCTTGGATGCCCATCATATTAGGCTAACTTCATAACCAAAGCAAATTACCATGCTGTTCTAAAAGACTCTCAAAATAATATAAGTGAAGCATGAGAGATCAATTATTTCTATAAAATAAAACCACCACCGTGCTCTAACAAGATGTAAGTGAAGCACTAGAGCAACAACAAACTACTCCGAAAGATATTAGTGAAGATCAATGAGTAGTGGAATAATTATGCAACTATGTGAAGACTCTCTAACATTTAATAATTTCAGATCTTGGTATTTTATTAAAACAGCAAGCAAAGCAAAATAAAATGTCATTCTAAGAATAGCAAACATCATGTGAAGAAGCAAAAACTTAGGATCATCCGAAACTAATCGATAGTTGTTGAAGAAGAAAGGTTGGATGCCAACCGGGGCATCCCCAAGCTTAGAAGCTTGAAACTTCTTGAAATATTATCTTGGGATGCCTTTGGCATCCACAAGCTTGAGCTTTTCTGCCTCCTTAATTCCTCTCATATCACGGTCTCCCTAAATCTCAAAAGCTTCATCCACACAAAACTCAACAAGGACCCGTGAGATAAGTTAGTATAAACCATTGCAAAAACCTTATCATACTCTACTGTAGCAAATCACTAAAATTATTATTCAACATTGCATACTAAATGCCTCTTCATATTTAATAGTCCTATCCTCAAATATAATCATTAAAGAAGCAAACATATGCAAACAATGCAAACATAACAGCAATCTGCCTAAACAGGACAGTCTGTAAAGAGTGCAGCAAGATCCATACTTTCCTAACCCCAAAAATTATGAAAGGAAATTCCCAGTGTATTAAATTTATCAGATCTTAATATGCAAAAGGTTTCAACATTTTATCACATTCTTACTTTTCTAGGGAATTATTGCAACAGCGGTAAACTTTCTGTTTTCAAACAGCAACATGAAGACTTGTAACATAGGCATAGTAAAGACTATCATTGCAACTTTTATTGAAATAAAAGATGCAAAACATTGTTCTAAATAATAGAAAGAAAATCCTAACAAAACAAATTGACGCTCCAAGAAAAACACATATCATGTGGTAAATAAAAATATAGCTCCAAGTAAAGTTACCGATGAACGGAGACGAAAGAGGAGATGCCTTCCGGGGCATCCCCAAGCTTAAGATTTTGGTTATCATTGAATATTACCTTGGGGTGCCTTGGGAATCCCCAAGCTTAGGCTCTTGCCACTCCTTATTCCATAGTCCATCGAATCTTTACCCAAAACTTGAAAACTTCACAACACAAAACATAACAGAAAACTCGTAAGCTCCGTTAGTATAAGAAAATAAATCACCACTTAGGTACTGTTGTGAACTCATTCTAAATTCACATTGGTGTAATATCTACTGCATTCCAACTTATCTATGGTTCATACCCTCCGATACTACTCATAGATTCATCAAAATAAGCAAACAACACATAGAAAACAGAATCTGTCAAAAACAGAACAGTCTGTAGTAATCTGTATCAAACGTATACTTATGGAACTCATAAAATTCTAAAATAAATGGCTGGACGTGAGGAATTTATCTATTAATCATCTGCAAAAATAATTAACTAAATAGCACTCTCCAATAAAAAAATGGAAGCAATTCTCGTGAGCGCTAAAGTTTCTGTTCTTTACAGCATGATCGCAAAGACTTTCCCCAAGTCTTCCCAAAGGTTCTACTTGGCACAAACACTAATTAAAAGAATAAAACCACATCTAAACATAGGCTAGATGAATTATTTATTACTAAACAGGAACAAAAATCAAGGAACAAAAATAAAGTTGGGTCGCCTCCCAACAAGCGCTATCGTTTAACGCCCATAGCTAGGCATGATGATTTCAATGATGCTCACATAAAGGATAGGAATTGAAATATAAACAGAGCATCATGAAGAATATGAGTAGCACATTTAAGCCTAACCCACTTCCTATGCATAGGGATTTTTTGAGCAAACAACTCGTGGGAACAAGAATCAACTTGCATAGGAAGGCAAAACAATCATAACTTCAAAACTTTAAGCACATAGAGAGGAAACTTGATATTATTGCAATTCCTACAAGCATATATTCCTCCCTCATAATAATTTTCAGTAGCATCATGAATGAATTCAACAATATAACTATCACACAAAGCATTCTTTTCATGATCTACAAGCCTAGAATTTTTATTACTCTCCACATAAGCAAAAAATTTCTCATTCTGAATAGTGGGAGCAAACTCAACAAAATAACTATCATGTGATGCATAATCCAATTGAAAAATAAAATCATGAAAACAAGTTTCATGGATATCATTATTATTTATAGCATACAAGTCATCACAATAATCATCACAGATAGCAACTTTGTTCTCATAATCAATTGAACCTCTTCCGAGAGAGTGGAATCATTACTAAATAAAGTCATGACCTCTCAGAATCCACTTTTATCAATATAATAATCATAAATAGGTGGCATGCTCTCATCATAATAAATTTTCTCATCAAAGCTTGGGGGACAAAAAATATCATCTTCATCAAATATAGCTTCCCCAAGCTTGTGGCTTTGCATATCATTAGCATCATGGATATTCAAGGAATTTATACTAACAACATTGCAATCATGCTCATCATTCAAATATTTAGTGCCAAACATTCTAATGCATTCTTCTTCTAGAACTTGAGCACAATTATCGGAATCCTTATTCTCATGATAGATATTAAAAAGATAAAGCATATGAGGCAAACTTAATTCCATTTTTTAATTTTCTTTTATAAACTAAACTAGTGATAAAACAAGAAACTAAAAGACTCGATTGCAAGATCTAAAGATATACCTTCAAGCGCTAACCTCCCCGGCAACGGTGCCAGAAAAGAGCTTGATGTCCACTACACAACCTTCTTGTAGATGTTGTTGGGCCTCCAAGTGCAGAGGTTTGTAGGATAGTAGCAAATTTCCCTCAAGTGGATGACCTAAGGTTTATCAATCCGTGGGAGGCGTAGGATGAAGATGGTCTCTCTCAAACAACCCTGCAACCAAATAACAAAGAGTCTCTTGTGTCCCCAACACACCCAATACAATGGTAAATTGTATAGGTGCACTAGTTCGGCGAAGAGATGGTGATGAAAGTGGTATATGGATGGTAGATAATAGTTTTTGTAATCTGAAAATATAAAACAGCAAGGTAACGAATGATAAAAGTGAGCACAAACGGTATTGCAATGCGTTGAAACAAGGCCTAGGGTTCATACTTCCACTAGTGCAAGTTCCCTCAACAATAATAACATAATTTGATCATATAACTATCCCTCAACATGCAACAAAGAGTCACTCCAAAGTCACTAATAGCGGAGAACAAACAAAGAATTATGGTAGGGTACGAAACCACCTCAAAGTTATTCTTTCCAATCAATCCGTTGGGCTATTCCTATAGGTGTCACAAACAGCCCTAGAGTTCATACTAGAATAACACCTTAAGACACAAATCAACCAAAACCCTAATGTCACCTAGATACTCCAATGTCACCTCAAGTATCCGTGGGTATGATTATACGATATGCGTCACACAATCTCAGATTCATCTATTCAACCAACATATAGAACCTCAAAGAGTGCCCCAAAGTTTTTACCGGAGAATCATGATGAAAACATGTGCGAACCCCTATGCATAGGTTCATGGGTGGAACCCGCAAGTTGATCGCCAAAACATACATCAAGTGAATCACATGATAACTCATTGTCACCACAGATACACACGGCAAGACATACATCAAGTGTTCTAAAATCTTTAAAGACTCAATCCGATAAGATAACTTCAAAGGGGAAACTCAATCCATTACAAGAGAGTAGAGGGGGAGAAAACATCATAAGATCCAACTATAATAGCAAATCTCGCGATACATCAAGATCGTGCCACCTCAAGAACACGAGAGAGAGAGAGAGAGATCAAACACATAGCTACTGGTACATACCCTCACCCTCGAGGGAGAACTACTCCCTCCTCGTCATGGAGAGCACCGGGATGATGAAGATGGCCACCGGAGAAGGATTCCCCCTCCGGCAGGGTGCCGGAACGGGTCTAGATTGGCTTTCGGTGGCTACGGAGGCTTCTAGCGGCGGAACTCCCAATCTATTGTGCTCTCTGATTGTTTTAGGGTATATGGAGATATATAGGCGGAAGAAGTACGTCAGGGGAGCCACGAGGGGCCCACGAGGGTGGAGGGCGTGCCCAGGGGGTGGGCGCGCCCCTGTCTCGTGGCTTCCTTGTTGCTTCCCTTACGTGGACTCCAAGTCTCCTGGGTTGCTTTCCTTCCAAAAATAAGTTTCGTTAATTTTCAGGTCAATTGGATTCTATTTGATTTTCCTTTTCTGTGATACTCTAAAACGAGGAAAAAACAGAAACTGGCACTAGGCTCTGGGTTAATAGCTTAGTCCCAAAAATCATATAAAATAGCATATAAATGCATACAAAACATCCAAGGTTGATAATATAATAGCATGGAACAATCAAAAATTATAGATACGTTGGAGACGTATCACGGAGTACCTTGACCTAACCCCCTGCAAGAGAGAGCTGACAAAGTAAACCGGGTGCTGCATCATCTTCTTCCTCCGGACCACTTCATTTGGCTGCACGGGACCTGCCCCAACGGC
This sequence comes from Triticum aestivum, assembly GCF_018294505.1. NCBI lineage: Eukaryota > Viridiplantae > Streptophyta > Magnoliopsida > Poales > Poaceae > Triticum > Triticum aestivum. The sequence goes on along the minus strand of NC_057800.1, from coordinate 282,653,437 downwards.
GTCAAACTCTGCCGGGGGCCTTGCCTCGCCGACACTAGGCCCTACCGAGGCAATCTCTAGCTTGCCATCCGCCAGCCCCGCTGTTGCCACTGCCTCTTCGTCTACCTCCCTCTGTGCCACTAGTGCGGCGCTGACCACTTGATTCGTTGCCTCCAGATACAGCAGCAACAGCTCTTGTGGTTTAGGCGCAACTAGTATCGGTGTAGAGGAGAGGTATTTCTTCACATCCTGCAGCGTTGCCTTGGCCTCTTGATCCACTCCATTGGGCCCGCCTTTTTCATGATTTTGAAAAAGGGAAGGGCATGCTTAGCAGAGTAGGAGATGAATCTGCTCATGGCGGCAACGCAGCCAGTGAGCCGACGCACATCCTTGATCCGCTTGGGTGCCTAGATCTGCTCAGTAGCCTTGCTCTTGTCTGGATTTGCCTCGATCCCACGATGTGACACAAAGAACCCGAGAATTTTGCCAAACGGAACGCCAAAGACACACTTCTCAGGGTTCAACTTGAGGTTGATCTTGCACAGGTTGGCAAACATCTCTTCTAGGTCTTGCACAAGAGTTGCCTTGTCCTTTGTTTTGACCACTATGTCATCCATATAAGCTTCCATATTTCTATGTAGCTGGGGCTCAAAACCAATTTGGACTACTCTTGCAAACGTTCAGCCAGCGCTCTTCAACCTGAAAGGCATCCGTAAAAAGAAATACGTACCACATGGGGTGATGAATGATGTCTTCTCTTCGTCTTCTCTTGTCATGAAGATATGGTGGTAGCCCGAGTAGGCGTCAATGAATGATAACAGATCACACCCGGCCATGGAGTCGACAATCTGGTCAACGCGCGGCAACGGGAAGGGGTCCTTAGGACAAGCCTTATTGATATCTGTGTAGTCGATACACAACCTCCACTTCCTGTTTGCCTTGTGCACCACCACCAGATTAGCCAAACACTTCAGATGGAGCACTCCTGTCAGCAAGCCTGATGCTTCCAACTTCCTGATCTCCTCTGTGATGAACTATTTCCATTCCAAAGCTTGCTTCCTGACCTTCTGCTTGACGGGTCACGCATGGGGACAGATAGAAAGATGGTGCTCAATCACTTCCCTGGGAACACGGGGGATGTCGGATGCTTGCCATGCAAACACATCAACATTTACCCACGGGAAAGTGACGAGTGCGCTTTTCTATTTGCTGTCGAGGGTGGAGCTTATGGTGAAAGCCCCTCCTGTGCCATCCTCCTTGTCAGACACCTTCTTGGTCTCTGGCGACGCGGCTTTGGATTTCTTCCTCTTGCCGGTGGAGCTCTCTCGCACGTCCTCGATGGTAGCACAACACTCCGAAGAGGTGCGCTTGCCGGGGTGGGTGCGAGAGGTCCCGCTGGTCTTCTTCTTCCCTCCCGAGACTTCAGCGGCAGGAGCAAGTGCCTTGGTGGCAGCTGCCGCTACTGGTTCCCGATAGAGTAGGTCGGCGCAAATCAGCGCATCCTTCTTGTCACAGGGAACGGTGATGATGGTCATCGGCCCAGGCATCTTCAGCGTGTTGTAGGCGTAATGTGATGCCTCCATGAACTTGGCTAGTGCCCGGCGGCCGAGAATTCCGTTGTAGCGCAAGGCAATCTCGGCTACATCAAAGACAATCCTCTCTGTCCTGTAGTTTAGCTCGCCTCCAAATGTCACAGGCAGCGTGACCTTGCCCTTCGGCTGACTCCTTCCCGGGTTGACCCCATGAAACGTACCCGTCTCCTCGAGGTTCCCATCAGGAATTTGTAGCCTTTTGATCACAACGGGTGAGATCAAGTTCAGACCGGCCCCGCCGTCAACCAGCATCTTGTCCACCTTGAGGTTGCATATCGTTGGTGAAACCAACAACGGCAAACACCCGACCGCAGTTGTGCGATCAGGGTGGTCCTCGGCGTCAAAGATGATGGGCGTGATGGACCACTTCAGCGGCTTCTGAGCGTCGAACGACGGCTCTGTTGCTGTGATCTCACGCGCCCACTGCTTGAGCTGGCAGTGAGAAGTATGCAGCGAGGCACCACCATCGACGCACATGGCCTCTATAGCCTTCTGGAACCCATGCTTGCCGGACTCGTCGTCCTCGTCATGATTGTCGTCTTCCTGCTTCTTGTCGCAGCCCCGAGCGGGCCTCTCTTGCTGGTTGTCCTTGATGTGGCGGCCTCCTTGGCCTCCACGCTTCTTGCCGGATCCTTCGGCACCATCCGGATCCTTCTCCTTGTCCTGCCTCTCATGCTCGGCTTTTTACTTTTCGGCAAGCAGCTCAACTTGTCAGCAGTTCTGGAGGTTGTGGCCCTAGGTGCGGTGGATCTTGCAATACTGCTTGTCAGAGCCCCTGGCTTGTCGGCAGCCGCCAAGGCCCGGCAAGCGGCACACCCGACAATCTCCTTGCCGGCGTCATCTGCCTTGGCCTTCTTGGTGGCGCTGGTGTCGTCGGTTCCCTCGATGGCAAGCACGGCCTTGCCCTTGTGTTTCCTGTTGCGATGCCGACCCTTCTTCGTTGGGGCGGCAGTGTCTTCGTCGGTAGAGTCGGTTTCCGCGCCGACGTCTTCGCCGGGGTACTTCCTTCCCTCTTCAGCCCGGGTGCATCTATCGGCCAGAACATAAAGTTCAGCCACATCCTTGACCTTTTTGATTGCTAGCTCTTCATGCATCTTGCGGTTATGCACATTCTGATGGAATGCGCTGATCACGACGGCACGATGAACATTCGGGATGTTGTATTGCACTCGGCTGAACCTCTCTATGTACTTGCGCAGGTTTTCGCCTTCCTTGTGCGGAATGATATACAAATCACTCACCTGGCCATGAGCTTGGTGGCCTCCAGTGAAAGACCCAACGAACTCATGAAACAGATCCGACCAAGAAGAAATGGAATCCGCCGGCAAGTGCATCAACCAAGACATGACATTGGGTTTTAGGGCCAACGGGAAGTAGTTGGCAAGCACCTTGTCATCATGGGCTCCAACGGCTTGCATCGCGATGGTGTAGTTGCTGAGGAACTCTGACGGATGGGTCTTGTCGTTGTACTTCTCGATGACGTCGGTCTTGAATGTGCGGTGGGACGACCGCTGGAACTGCCGCAGCTCGCGTGTAAAGGCTGGGCAACCCACCTCGTAAGGTAGGCCGTCGGAGCCTCCAGGTGCTGGGTGGTCCACAGCGGGCCCCGCCCGCCTGTCTGACTGGTGGCGCGTATCGCGCCAGCGCTCGATGGTGGTTCGGGCGTCTTCGTGGGCTCGCTCCTGAAGAACTTGGCGCTGGCCGCGGTGGGTTCGTGGATCGGACGATGCTATGGAAATGTTATCACAAGCGTCATCACGACGGATCGACACCCGCGGCGGCTGGCATGGAGGAGGAGAGTGCACCGTGGCCACAGCACCCCCCCCCACTGGCATGCGGTGGTTCGACGGAGCGCCGGCCTGAGGGCCCCATTGGATGTGGCTCATCTTTGTTGGCAACGCCGATGAGGCTCCTGATGGTGGCTCTCCACTCGTCGAGATTTTCTGCGGTAGGAGCGAAGTCGAGGAGCAGCTGTGCGCGCGCCAAAGCTTCTGCTGGCGTGGGTGGTGGCAAAAGCTGCGTGGACCGTGGCGCGCTCCGACTTCTAACCATTTTAGAAGGAGCTCTATCACGGCCCAACGGCTGTGTGCCATTTTCGGCAACACTTTGGCGGGCATCCTGGCTTCCTCCATCCCACGATTGATGCACGAGACTCTTCCCACGGCGGCGCCTGGGGTCCCCAGCATGGTGGCGCTGCTCGTCACGCGCATCCTGAGTAGAGCGTGTCGTGGGCGCCGGTGTAGGCGACTTGGAGGTCGCCACACCGCACGTAGGTGGCACGGCGTCGCCCTTGGAGGGCCCCGCTCCACTTGCGAGGGCCCCGGCTCCGTCTTTGAATTTGGCGGCGTATGGCTCGTCGTCTTGCGCGCGAACAACGCTGCTCGCTAGGCTCTGGCTGCCAGAGCGATGTTGGTGCTCGCGGGCCGTGCCTCGGGTTCTGCCCGCGACCGGCCCGCTACTCGCCCGCACCGGTACGGGCCGTCCGGCTCCGAACAAACCGATCTTTGTGGCCGCCTTCTTCTTGGGAGCCATGATGATGAAGAACGGCTAGGCTGACTGTTAGACCGGATTTTCACAACTACGAATCCCCTACCTGGCGCGCCAAAGATTTGGGGGGGGGGGGGAAATCGACACGTATGGGATCACTGGGATCCCTTCTACGGTTGGTGGGCGCGGGGTCGTGGAAAGATCGGGTCTGACAGGAAGCACACGGATCGTTTACCCAGGTTTGGGCCGCGAGGATGTGTAAAACTCTAGTCCTGCTTTGGTGGATGTATTGAGAGTGCTCTTGTGTTCTAGAGCTAGCTACGGGGTGCAACTTTGCCCAAAGATCCGAATCCTCCTCCTGGTCGCCTCGGGCCTCCTTTTATAAGGAAAAGGGGTTGCCACAGTGGCACACAAGAGGTGGAAAGATGTACAGTGGATGAGTCTATCCTCTGGCACCGTTGGACAAACGCACTTAATGCGTTGCCGACGTGCGCCTCTCACTTTATTGGGGACGGCAAGGAAGCACGTCCCAGCTGTCACCGCCACACCTGGCTTCGACACGCGTCTGAGCTGACGAGGTGTCGTGGCGCCACGTTGGCTGGCTGGTGGGCTGGCGCGGTGGTGGAGCCTTCAGGAAGACTTGCATGCCATCACGCAGGTGCTTGCTGGGTCGGTCTAGAGGCCGCTCATCGCCACACAGGTGTCCGCCCAGCTGGTTGAGCTAGCAGCTGCTTGGGGACGGTGGTGGAGCTTTGGCAGACGCGGGCCTGGCTGCGGCCCTCCTGGTGTCCTCGGCAAGGGTCTTGCTGGGCCCCCGATAAGGGTCTTGCTATGGCGTCGTGGTTGTCCTCGGCAAGGATCTCGCCTGGGGTCGTCGTCTTCTGGTCCTCATCTGATCCTGGGTGTTCATGATCTTGACAAAGATCTGCATGTCACCACGGAGGTACCTCCCAAACCTTGGTTCCAATGTAGTCATTGGCGGTGTTTGGAACTCCTAGGCTCAAGGGTGGCTCGCTCCGCTGGTGTTGGGCAAGTTTCCCTGGCAAGGCTCTTGCCGGGGCCGCGGAGGTCGCCCCAGCAAGGGTCTTGCCGGGGGAGTCTACCTTGCCCCCTTTGTTCTTCAGTGTTTCTGGCCTTGGCGTTGATTTGTTTGTCGTATGCTTTGGTTTCCCTCTGGGTTCCCTCCTCTGCCTTGTTAAGTGTGGTCGCGGGCGCGGCTCTGACTGTCCGTGCACAAGTAAAGGGGTTAAAAAGGGGAGCCCCTACTTTTGTACACCGACAATCGGATATGAACTCCTTAATCCAGACTCCTTCATTTGCTGCTTCCGAAGAAGCTATGTATTTCGCTTCACACGTAGATCCCGCCACGATGCTCTGCTTGGAACTGCACCAACTGACAGCTCCACCATTTAATAAAAATAAGTATCCGGTTTGTGGCTTAGTGTCATCCGGATTAGTGTCAAAGCTTGGATCGACGTAACCGTTTACGACGAGCTCCTTGTCACCTCCATAAACAAGAAACATATCCTTAGACCTTTTCAGGTATTTTAGGATGTTCTTGACCGCTGTCCAGTGATCCACTCCTGGATTACTTTGGTACCTCCCTGCTAAACTAATAGCAAGACACACATCAGGTCTGGTACACAGCATTGCCTACATGATAGAACCTATGGCTGAGGCATAGGGATGACTTTCATTTTCTCTCTATCTTCCGCAGTGGTCGGGCATTGAGTCTGACTCAACTTCACACATTGTGACACAGGCAATAACCCTTTTCTTTGCTTGATCCATTTTGAACTACTTCAAAACTTTATCAAGGTATGTGCTTTGTGAAAGTCCAATTAAAAATCTTGATCTATCTCTATAGATCTTGATGCCCAATATATAAGCAGCTTCACCGAGGTATTTCATTGAAAAATTCTCATTCAAATATCCTTTTATGCTATTCAGGAATCCAACATCATTTCCGATCAACAATATGTCATCCACATATAATAACAGAAATGCTACAGAGCTCCCACTCACTTTCTTGTAAATACAGGCTTCTCCAAAAGTCTGTATAAAACCATATGCTTTGATCACACTATCAAAGAGTATATTCGAACTCTGAGATGCTTGCACCAGTCCATAAATGGATCGCTGGAGCTTGCACACTTTGTTAGCAATTTTGGATTGACAAAACCTTCCGGTTGCATCATATACAACTCTTCTTTAAGATATCCATTAAGGAATGTAGTTTTGACATCCATTTGCCAAATTTCATAATCATAAAATGCAGCAATTGCTAACATGATTCAGACGAACTTAAGCATTGCTACGGGTGAGAAGGTCTCATCATAGTCAACTCCTTGAACTTGCTGAAAACCTTTCGCAACAAATCGAGCTTTGTAGGCAGTAACATTACCGTCAGCGTTTGTCTTCTTCTTGAAGATCCATTTATTCCCTATGGCTTGGCGGTCATCGGGCAAGTCAACCGAAGTCCACACTTTGTTCTCATACATGGATCCCATCTCAGATTTCATGGCCTCAAGCCACTTCGCAGAATTTGGGCTCATCATTGCTTCCTCATAGTTCGTAGGTTCTTCATGGTCAAGTAACATGACCTCCAAAACAGGATTACCGTACCACTCTGGTGCGGATCTTGCTCTGATTGACCTATGAGGTTCGGTAGTATCTTGATCTGAAGTTTCATGATCAACATCATTAACTTCCACACCAATCGGTGTAGGAATCACTGGAACTGATTTCTGTGATGAACTACTTTCCAATAAGGGAGAAGGTACAATTACCTTATCAAGTTCTACTTTCCTCCCACTCACTTCTTTCGAGAGAAACTCCTTCTCTAGAAAGGATCCATTCTTAGCAGTGAATATCTTGCCTTCGCATCTTTAATAGAAGGTGTACCCAACAGTTTCCTTTGGGTATCCTATGAAGACACATTTCTCCGATTTGTGTTCGAGCTTATCAGGTTGAAGCTTTTTCACATAAGCATCGCAGCCCCAAACTTTAAGAAACAACAACTTGGGTTTCTTGCCAAACCACAGTTCATATGGTGTCGTGTCAACGGATTTTGATGGTGCCCTATTTATTGTGAATGCAGCCGTCTCTAAAGTATAACCCCAAAACGATAGCGGTAAATTAGTAAGAGACATCATAGATCGCACCATATCTAATAAAGTGCAGTTACGACGTTCGGACACACCATTACGCTGTGGTGTTCCAGGTGGCGTGAGTTGCGAAACTATTCCGCATTGTTTCAAATGAAGACCAAACTCTTAACTCAAATATTCACCTCCACGATCAGATCATAGAAACTTAATTTTCTTGTTATGATGATTTTCCACTTCACTCTGAAATTCTTTGAACTTCTCAAATGTTTCAGACTTATGTTTCGTCAAGTAGATATACCCATATCTGCTAAAATCATTTGTGAAGGTCAGAAAATAAGGATACCTGCCGCGAGCATCAACACTCATCGGACCGCATACATCAGTATGTATTATTTCCAATAAGTCTGTTGCTCGCTCCATTGTTCCGGAGAACTGAGTCTTAGTCATCTTTCCCATGAGGCATGGTTCGCAAGCATCAAGTGATTTATAATCAAGTGATTCCAAAAGCCCATCAACATGGAGTTTCTTCATGTGCTTTACACAAATATGACCTAAACGGCAGTGCCATAAATAAGTTGCACCATCATTATTAAACTTATATCTTTTGGTTTCAATACTATGAATATGTGTATCACTACTATCGAGATTCAATAAAAATAGACCACTCAACAAGGGGGCATGACCATAAAAGATATTACTCATATAAATAGTACAACCATTATTCTTTGATTTAAATGAATAACCGTCTCACATCAAACAAGATCCAGATATAATGTTCATGCTTAATGCTTGCACCAAATAACAATTATTCAGGTCTAAAAATAATCCCGAAGGTAGATGTAGAGCTAGCGTGCCGACCGCCATCACATCGACCTTGGAACCATTTCCCATGCGCATCATCACGTCGTCCTTGGCCAATCTTCGCTTAATCTGTAGCCCCTGTTTTGTGTTGCAAATATGAGCAACGGAACTAGTATCAAATACCCAGGCGCTACTATGAGCATTAGTAAGGTACACATCAGTAACATGTATATCAAATATACGTTTCACTTTGCCATCCTTCTTATCCGCCAAATACTTGGGGCAATTCCACTTCCAGTGACCAGTACCTTTGCAATAGAACTACTCAGTCTCAGGCTTAGGTCCTGACTTGGGCTTCTCCACTTAAGCAGCAACTTGCTTGCCGTTCTTCTTGATGTTCCCCCTTTTCCCTTTGCCCTTTTTCTTGAAACTAGTGGCCTTGTTAACCATCATCACTTGATGCTCCTTCTTGATTTCTACCTTCGCGGCTTTTAGCATTGCGAAGAGATCGGGAATTGTCTTATCCATCCCTTGCATATTATAGTTCATCATGAAGCTTTTGTTGCTTGGTGGTAGTGATTGAAGAACTCTGACAATGACACTATCATAGGAAGATTAACTCCCAGTTGAGTCAAGTGGTTGTGGTACCCAGACATTCTGAGTATATGTTCACTGATAGAACTATTCTCCTCCATCTTGCAGCTGTGGAACTTATTGGAGACTTCATATATATCAATCCGGGCATTTGCTTGAAATATTAACTTCAACTCCTGGAACATATCATATGCTCCATGACGTTCAAAACGTCGTTGAAGTCCCGATTCTAAGACGTAAAGCATGGCACACTGAACTATTGACTAGTCATCAGCTTTGCTCTTCCAGACATTCATAACATCTGGAGTAGCTCTTGCAGCGGGATTTTCACCTAGCGGTGCTTCCAGGATGTAATTCTTCTGTGCAGCAATGAGGTAATCCTCTAGTTATGGACCCAATCCGTGTAGTTGCTACCATCATCTTTCAACTTAGCTTTCTCTAGGAACGCATTAAAATTCAAAGGAATAGTAGCACGGGCCATTTATCTACAACAACATAGACATGCAAAATACTATCAAGTAGTAAGTTCATATTACTTAAGAACTCCCACTTAGATAGACATCCCTCTAATCATCTAAGTGATCACCTGATCCATATCAACTAATCCATGTCCGATCATCACGTGAGATGGAGAAGTTTTCAATGGTGAAAATCACTATGTTGATCATATCTACTATATGATTCACGATTGACCTTTCGGTCTCAGTGTTCCGAGGCCATATCTGCATATGCTAGGCTCCTCAAGTTTAACTTGAGTATTCTACGTGTGGAAAACTGGCTTGCACCCGTTGTATGTGAACATAGAGCTTATGACACCCGATCATCACATGGTGTCTCGGCACAACGAACTTTAGCAACGGTGCATACTCAGGGAGAACACTTATACCTTGAAATTTAGTGAGAGATCATCTTATAATGCTACCACCATACTAAGAAAAATAAGATGCCTAAAGGATAAACATCACATGCATTCAAAATAAGTGATATGATATGGCCATTATCATCTTGTGCCTTTGACCTCCATCTCCAAAGCACCGTCATGATCACCATCATCACCGGCTTGACACCTTGATCTCCATCGAAGCATTGTTGTCGTTCCACCAACTAATGCTTCTACGACTATCGCTACCGCTTAGTGTTAAAGTAAAGCAATTACATGGCGATTGCATTTCATACAATAAAGCAACAACCATATGGCTCCTGCCAGTTGCCTATAACTTTGTTACAAAACATGATCATCTCATACAATAATTTATATAATCACGTCTTGACCATATCACATCACAACATGCCCTGCAAAAACAAGTTAGACGTCCTCTACTTTGTTGTTGCAGGTTTTATGTGGCTGCTACGGGCTTAGCAAGAATCGTTCTTACCTACGCATCAAAACCACAACGTTTTTTCGTGAAGTGTGTTGTTTTAACCTTCAACAAGGATCGGGCGTAGTCACACTTGATTCAACTAAAGTTGGAGAAACAGACACCCACTAGCCACTTGTGTGCGAAGCACGTCGGTAGAACCAGTCTCATGAACACGGTCATGTAATGTTGGTCTAGGCCGCTTCATCCAACAATACTGCCGAATCAAAGTATGACATGTTGGTAAGCAGTATGACTATTATCGCCCACAACTCTTTGTGTTCTACTCGTGCATATAACATCTACGCATAGACCTGGCTCGGATGCCATTGTTGGGGAACGCATTATTTCAAAAAAAATCCCATGATCACGCAAGAACTATCTAGGAGATGCATAGTAATGAGAGGGGAGAGTGAGTCTACGTACCCTTGTAGACCGAAAGTGGAAGCATTTAGTAACGCGGTTGATGTAGTCGAACGTCTTCTCGATCCAACCGATCAAGTACCAAACGCACGGCACCTCCATGATCTGCACACGTTCAACTCAGTGATGCCCCTCGTACTCTTGATCCAGCTGAGGCCGAGGGTGAGTTCCGTCAGCACGATAGCGTGGTGATGGTGATGATGAAGTTACCAACGCAGGGCTTCACCTAAGCACTACGACAATATAACCGAGGTGGAAAACTGTGGAGGGGGCAGCGCACATGGCTAAGAGATTGTTTGTTGTGCCTTTGGGTGCCCCCTTCCCACGTATATAAAGGAGGGGGAGGAGGAGGCTGGCCAAGGAGGAGGCGCACCATGGGGGGAGTCCTACTAGGATTCCAAACCTAGTAGGATTCGCGCCCCCTTTCCTATTCCAAGTGGGAGAAGGGGGGAAGGAGGAGGAGGAGAGAAGGAAGGAGGGGGGGTTGCTGCCTCTTCCCCTTGTCCAATTCGGATTGGGGCAAGGGGGCGTGCGCCACCTCCTGGCCAGCCCTCTCTCTTCTACACTAAGGCCCAATAGCTTTTTTTTGGGGGGGGGGGGTTCTGGTAACCCCCGGTACTCTGAAACGACCCGAACCATTCTGGTGTCCGAATGTAACCTTCCAATATATGAATCTTTATCTCTTGACCACTTCAAGACTCCCATCATGTCTGTGATCTCATCCGGGACTCCGAACAACCTTCGGTCATCAAATCACATAATCTCAGAATACAAATCGTCATCGAACATTAAGCATGCGGACCCTACGGGTTCGAGAACTATGTAGACATGACCGAGACACATCTCCGGTCAATAACCAATAGCGGAACCTAGAGGATCTTATTGGCTCCTACATATTCTACGAAGATCTTTATCGGTCAAACCGCATAACAACATACGTTGTTCCCTTTGTCATCGGTATGTTACTTGCCCAAGATTCGATCGTTGGTATCATCGTACCTAGTTTAATCTCGTTACCGGCAAGTATCTTTACTCGTTCCATTATGCATCACCCCGTGACTAACTCATTAGTCACATTGCTTACAAGGCTCGTAGTGATGTGCATTACCGAGAGGGCCCAGACATACTACTCCGAAACACGGAGTGACAAATCCTAATCTCGATCTATGCCAACTCAACAAATACAATCGGAGACACCTGTAGAGCATCTTTATAATCACCTAGTTACGTTGCGACGTTTGATAGCACACAAGGTGTTCCTACGGTATTCCGGAGTTGCATAATCTCATAGTCATAGGAACATGTATAAGTCATGAAGAAAGCAATAGCAATAAACTAAACGATCATAGTGCTAAGCTAACGGATGGGTCTTGTCCATCAGATCATTCTCTAATGATGTGATCCCATTCATCAAATGACAACACATGTCTATGGCTAGGAGACTTAACCATCTTTGATCAATGAGCTAGTCTAGTAGAGGCATACTAGGGACACTCTGTTTGTCTATGTATTCACACATGTACTAAGTTTCCGGTTAATACAATTCTAGCATGAATAATAAACATTTATCATGATATAAGGAAATATAAATAACAACTTTATTATTGCCAATAGGGCATATTTCCTTCAATAGCAAATGGGTCGACGTGTAATGCACCAAATAAAAGTGCAGAATAGCAGGGGGGACGCACCACAGTCGTAGCGCCCAGTAGTAGTAATGAACAATGAGACATCAAATCACAAAGCCACACCTTTCCCCAGACGGATGAAGCAAGCATTATTTAACACTTCACTGAATCCTCTTCTCCATCATCTCCTTCATGAAAACCACGTATTGCTTCTGCCATTGTTCTTCCTCAAGTGTGACGCGCATCGCCTTGGTACATCATGACACGTGGGACCGCATGACAGGCCATGCTCCCCCACCCACTGCTTAGTAAAATCACCTCATTTTTACTAATCTCGATGCTACTATATTTTGAGATCAATATAGTCAGGATTCACCAAGGAGCAAAACCAAGTGGTAGGCTGCTCCTGTCGCGTTGGCATAGCAACTCAGCAGGGTCAGTCCGCACACGAAATGGCGACACACTTACAGGACCCCTTTGGCCAACATGTGGCTCATCCACCAACTTGTTCCATGTGTGATGCACCAAATTACAGTTTAGAGTAGCGGTTGGACATGGAGGCACCCCGGTTGTCATGGAATTGTCACGGCAGATGTCCTAGTGTGAGGACTTAGTTGTGGAGCCATCGCATTGAGGTTAGCTTAAAGGGGTTAATCAGGACACATGACACGAGGAGGTTATACTGGTTCGGCCCCTTACGATGAAGGTAAAAGCCTAGTCCAGTTTGTAGTTGGTCCTGCGAGGGTTTCGATGAGCAGGGAGCGAATACGCTTGACCTAGCTCTTCATTTGTTGTTTCTTGTCCTAAGCCGCCGCTTGGTCGTCCCCTTATATACACGGGTTGATGCCCTACGGCCCTCAGAGTCCCGGCCGGCTTATACAACGTATTCAGCTCGGTGACCTTTCACGTATGCCTTACAATACAAGTTTACATACATGGCAGTTTATACTCATGGTACTTAAGCCTCCTTCGGGTCTGGGCCCTCTATTAAGCCTATCTATGAACCGCCATAAGCTCTTGGGCTTCATTGAGATGAATTGTCATAGGGATGACCCGGCCCCTCCTGGGCGGATCATGCCTAATAGTTATATCCCCAACATTAGGCCCCAAGTTGACTTGAACTTGTTCATGTCAATCTCCAAGACATAGAAAAATCCTTCCATATCCGCTGCAAAAACTCTGTAACCCGCCATGACGTCATCTCCAAGAATTTTGGAAACCCGCCACAACGTCATCTTTAACAGATCTTTATCTTAATGTCCTGCCAAAAATCGAGGCATTCAATTAGATGGATAACCAACATTCGACCTCCTTGTCTTTCGCGGCTGCTTGTTTTCCTGTCCCCTTATAAATAGGGCTATAAGGTCATCTCTTGTTCTTCTGCTTCTCCTTTCTTCCTCGCAACGCGTCGTCCCGCACGAACCTCGCCGCCATCGACCTCCGTCTTCGACCCCAACTCCGGCCGCTGCATCGCCCTAAGTGGACCAGAGAACCGCGGCGCCACCCCGCTTTCTAAACAACATCGGTAAGCCTTCCGTTCCTCATCATTGATCCGTCATTAGGGTTTGTTGGTGTTCTTCGGTGTTTATCGGTGTTCGTCACTGTACTTCCTTTTTCTTTGTTTAAATCCATAGGTTAGATCCAAAAGCTATAGGAATCTTGCGCGGTAGCTATTCTAGTGCTTGTTTTAATACTAAAACATATCCCCACCACGACAGATCTCCTCTAGGGCGCCTCTACTCTTCCTCTGTCACTTTTTTAGATGAATTCATCCTCCCTTTTTTTGAACAGCAGTAGATCCAAATTTATAACCTCAATCTGCGGAATTTGTTTGTCCCAATACTAAGCAAATTTTGTTTTTGATAACTCTTGAATACCTTAGTCATGGCGGCTTACTCGGCCGGCTTATCATTATTTCATATACCATTAGCCCACGCTGAAGCCGCCACTATATACATGCACTGTAATTGTTGACTTGCAATCCTACCAACTAACTTAAGCCGGTAAATTATTTCCATTTGGATTGTCCTTTCACCATGCCACCAAAGACGATGACAACTTGCAACTGGGTCCCTTCCACAGTCACCGAGAACACCTTGAAACACTTTGTCACTTTTGGATATTTACCAGAAAAAAGTGTCATGTCTTACCGCGCTCCTGACCCGTCTAAAGAGAGACCTCAGCCGAAGGACGGTGAAATTATTGTCTTCACCGATCATATGGACCAGGGCTTCTCGCCACCCGGCTCAAAATTCTTTAGAGATGTTATGCATTTTTTCAAACTTGACTAGCAAGATATCGGACCCAATTTCATATGAAATATCTGCAACTTCCAAGTTTTCAGGGAGGTTTATCTTCAAGAAGAACCTACTGTTGAACTGTTTAGAGAATACTTCTACTTGAACCGCCAGAATGAATATACCAACGTTCCTAGCTTGGAACTTGGCGGGATTTCAATTCAACACAGATGAGATGCCATCTTCCCTCTTGCCAAGCCATCCTAAGGACTGGAATCAAACATGGTTTTATTGCAAGGATACCTCGCCGTCTGATGAAAATCCAATGCCGGGTTACCGCGCTGATCGTCTTGACACCAAATACAAACTCCCTGATAAACTTACTACCGCCGAATGCAAGAAACTTGTCCCCACAATCAGGAAAGTTCAATCCTTGTTGGGAAACGACTTAACTGGAGTTGACTTAATCCGTTGTTGGGTCGTGTGGCAGATCATCCCTCTAAGTCGCTGATCCGGCTTGATGTGTAACTATACCAGAGCAACACTGACGGCCTAGCTATTAGCAGCCACATATAATAACAAAGGCTCCTTATCAATAGGGGATGCGAGTACTGGCGGCTCAACCAACTGCTTCTTGAAATCGTCAAACGCTGCATCAGCAGCATCACTCCAGACGAAGTTATATGTCTTTTTCATCATCTGATATAGAGGGATAGTCTTCTCCCCCAACCAGCTTATGAACCGGCTTAAAGCTTCAATACGACCTGCTAGATGCTGCACATCATTGATACACACCGGCTTAGCCAGAGAGGTGATAGCTTTGATCTTCTCTAGATTAGCTTCAATTCCTCTGTTAGATACCAAAAACCCAGGAGCTTGCCCGCCGGCACACCAAAAACACACTTGGCCAGGTTAAGCATCATCTTGTAAACCCGGAGATTATCAAAGGTTTCCTTCAAATCATCTATCGGTGTCTCTTTCTCTCTGGATTTCACCACAGTATCATGCACATAGGCATGAACATTATGCCCAATTTGGTTATGAAGGCAGTTTTGCACACACCTCTGATAAGTCGTCTGGGCACTCATGAACCCAAAAGGCATAAACACATAAAAGAGGGCTCCAAAGGTAGTTATGAAAGCCATCTTCTCCTGGTCCTTAACTGCCATCTTGATCTGATGATAACCATAATAAGCATCTAGAAAACTCAAACGCTCACAACCCGCCGTAGCATCAATAATCTAATCAATACGAGGGAGAGCAAAAGGATCCGCCGGACAAGCCTTCTTTAAATTTGTTTAGTCCACACACTTACACCAAGTGTCGTTCTTCTTAAGTACCAGCAAGTAACACCCACGATGCGGCTATGTCTCCCACGTGTAACACCCACGATGCGGCTATATCTCCCACGTGTCGGAGCACGAGTTAGAGGCATAACCGCATGGTAGGCATGTCGCAAGAGGGGTAATCTTTACACATCCCATGTACTGAATAAGAAAGGGATAAAGAGTTGGCTACAATCGCCACTTCACACAATACATAAATATATCATACATCATCAAGAATACAAACAAGGTCCAACTATGGAAGCAAACATAAATAAAGGCAGCCCCAAATGCTAGATCCCCGATCGCCCCAACTGGGCTCCTCTACTGATCATCTGGAAAAGAAACATAGTAACGGCCCGAATCCTCGTCGAACTCCCACTTGAGTTCGGTAGCATCCCCTGCACTGGCGTCATCGGCACCTGCATCTGTTTTGGAAGTATCTGTGAGTCACGGGGACTCAGCAATCTCACACCCTCACGATCAAGACTATTTAAGCTTAAAGGTAGGAAAAGGGGTAGTGAGGTGGAGCTGCAGCAAGCACTAGCATATATGGTGGCTAACTTACGCAAATGAGAGCGAGAAGAGAAGCAAAGCACGGTCGAGAAGCTAAAATGATAAAGAAGTGATCCTGAAACTACTTATGTTCAAGCATAACACGAGACCGTGTTCTCTTCCCGGACTCCGCCAAAAAGAGACCATCACGGCTACACACCCGGTTGATTTATTTTAATTAAATTAAGTTTGAAGTTCTCTACAACCGGACAATAACAAATTCCCATCTCCCCATAACTGTGGGACTGGTTTTCGAAAGTTCAAATCCTGCAGGGGTGTCCCAACTTAGCCCATCACAAGCTCTCACGGTCAACGAAGGATATTCCTTCTCCCAGGAAGACCCGATCAGACTCAGAATCCCGGTTACAAGACATTTCGACAATGGTAAAACAAGACCAGCAAAGCCACCCGAATGTGCCAACAAATCCAGATAGGAGCTGCACATATCTCGTACTCAGGGCACACCGGATAAGCAATCTGCACAACAAAAACCAAACCTCAAGTTTCCCCGAGGTGGCGCTGCAAGGGGCTCTAGTTTGGACCAACACTCAGAGGAGCACTGGCCTGGGGGTTTCAAATAAAGATGACCCTTGAGTCCGCAGAACCCAAGGGAAAAAGGCTTAGGTGGAAAATGGTAAAACCAAGGTTGGGCCTTGCTGGAAGAGTTTTATTCAAGGCGAACTGTCAAGGGGTTCCCATAACACCCAACCGCGTAAGGAACGCAAAATCAAGGAAAATAATACAGGTATGTCGGAAACTAGGGCGGCAAGAGTGGAACAAAACACCAGGCATAAGGCCGAGCCTTCCACCCTTTACCAAGTATATAGATGCATTAAAGTAAACAAGATATAATAATGATATCCCAACAATATCCATGTTCCAACATGGAGCGAACTTCAACTTCACCTGCAACTAGCAATGCTATAAGAGGGGCTGAGCAAAGCGGTAACATAGCCAAACAACGGTTTGCTAGGAAAGGTGGTTTAGAGGCTTGACATGGCAATATGGGAGGCATGATATAGCAAGTGGTAGGTATCGCGGAATAGCAAAAGAGCGAATAACTTGCAAGCAAAGATAGAAGTGATTTCGAGGGTATGGTCATCTTGCCTGCAAAGTTCTCAGAGTTGACGAAAGCTTGATCCTCGTTAGCATACTCAACAGGTTTCTCGATCACGTACTTGTCTCCCGGCTCTAACCAAATCAAGAACACAAGCAAAGGGCCAACAATCAATCATGGTGCAATGCACAAGCAACATGATGAAAACATGGCTTGATATGCAAGATGTGATAGCTATATCTCCCACGTGTTGGAGCACGACTTAGAGGCATAACTGCATGGTAGGCATGTCGCAAGAGGGGTAATGTTTACACATCCAATGTACTAAATAAGAAAGGGATAAAGAGTTGGCTTACAATCGCCACTTCACACAATATATAAATACATCATACATAATCCAGAATACTAACAAGGTCCAACTACGGAACCAAACATAAATAAAGACAACCCAAATACTAGATCCCCGATCGCCCCAACTAGGCTCCTCTACTGATCATCCGGAAAAGAAACATTGTAACGGCCCGAATGCTTGTCGAACTCGCACTTGAGTTCGGTAGCATCCCCTGCACTGGCATCATATGCACCTGCATCTGTTTTGGAAGTATCTGTGAGTCACAGGGACTCGGCAATCTCACACCCTCGCGATCAAGACTATTTAAGCTTAAAGGTAGGAAAAGGGGTAGTGAGGTGGAGCTGCAGCAAGCACTAGCATATATGGTGGCTAACTTACACAAATGTGAGCGAGAAGAGAAGCAAAGCACGGTCTAGAAGCTAAAATGATCAAGAAGTGATCCTGAAACTACTTACGTTCAAGCATAACACGAGACCGTGTTCTCTTCCCGGACTCAAGCCGAAAAGATACTGTCACGGCTACACACGTGGTTGATTCATTTTAATTAAATTAAGTCTCAAGTTCTATACAACTGGACATTAACAAATTCCCATCTGCCCATAATCGCCGGCATGGCTTTCGAAAGTTCAAACCCTGGAGGGTTGTCCCAACTTAGCCCATCACAAGCTCTCACGGTCAACGAAGGATATTCCTTCTCCGAGGAAGACCTGATCAGACTTGGAATCCCGGTTACAAGACATTTCGACAATGGTAAAACAAGACCATCAAAGCCACCCGAATGTGCCGACAAATCCCGATAGGAGTTGCACATATCTCGTTCTCAGGGCACACCGGATAAGCAACTTGTACAACTAAAACCAAACCTCAAGTTTCCCCGAGGTGGTGCTGCTAGGGGCTCTAGTTTGGACTAACACTCAGAGGAGCACTGGCCCGAGGGTTTAAAATAAAGATGACCCTTGAGTCCGCGGAACCCAGGGGAAACAGGCTTACATGGGAAATGGTAAAACCAAGGTTGGGCCTTGCATGAGGAGTTTTATTCAAGGCGAACTGTCAAGGGGTTCCCATAACACCCAACCGCGTCAGGAACACAAAATCAAGGAACATAACACCGGTATGATGGAAACTAGGGCGGCGTGAGTGGAACAAAACCCCAGGCATAAGGCCGAGCCTTCCACCCTTTACCAAGTATATAGATGCATTAAAGTAAACAAGATATAATAATGATATCCCAACAATATCCATGTTCCAACATGGAACAAATTTCAACTTCACCTACAACTAGCAACACTATAAGAGGGGCTGAGCAAAGCAGCAACATAGCCAGACAATGGTTTGCTAGGAAAGGTTGGTTAGAGGCTTGACATGGCAATATGGGAGGCTTGATATAGCAAGTGGTAGGTATCGCGGCATAGCAAAAGAGCGAATAACTAGCAAGCAAATATAGAAGTGATTTCGAGGGTATGGTCATGTTGCCTGCAAAGTTCTCAGAGTTGACGAAAGCTTGATCCTCGTTAGCGTACTCAACAGGTTTCTCGATGACGTACTCGTCTCCAGGCTCTACCCAAAGCAAGAACACATGCACAGGGCCAACAATCAATCACGGTGCAATGCACAAGCAACATGATGCCAAACATGGCATGATATGCGAGATGTGATACGCAATGCATATGCGTGCTCCGGAAGGAAAAGATTGAACCAAGCATCAACTTGGCAAACCAAGTGTCCCGCTGGAAAGATGAGATGATTTTGGTCGAAATCGATATAAAGATCACTGGAATCGGATGCACGATTTGCAAATGGCAAGCAAAACAATAATGGCACAAATCTGCGATTAACAGCACAATGCCATCTAGAATGCAACAAGAAACTAAGCTACTGCACTCCAACATAGCAACAAAGCATATTCCAGTGATCTACTCAAGATGCTTGACAAAAATTAACACTAAGCTACGGCTAAATCACACAAGAGCAGGTTCAAACAAGCATGGCAAAAGTGCAAAAGATATCAGCTTCACAGACTTAGTGAAAATAATAACATGTCAGGAATTAACATCAGGAAGCAATGTTTAGAGCAAGCAAACAACATGCTACAGGTACAGATCATAGCAGAAAAAGGCATGGAATGAATCTAATCAAGGCATAGAACAAAAGTCCCTTACTGATCAAGATCTAAAAAGGCACATAAGATATTATGGCACCCATGTAAACATAGCAAGTTTCATTAATAGATTCAGACTTAGCAGAAAACTGAGCATGGCATCAATAGAATTATGAAGGCATCTTTGCGAGCTTGATTCACTCATCATAAAGCCTTTCATGACAAACTAAGCATTCTATCAGTAAGAATACATGTTCATGAAGCTAACCATGGCAAGAGTGAGCTCATAGCATGCACAGATCGACTACAACAACCTTGGCAAAATTGATTAACATGTAAACAATCTGCCAGGAACATTTTGTAGCAAAAGTAGAGCAAGATTAAGGCATGCTAGGACACTCCATAATTGCAAACAGGGGCATGGATGGATAGAGCACAACCATATGTCCAAAACATCCTTACTGAATATACTCAAAACATGCATGGATCACTCTATAGCAACATGAATACATGGCATAAAAATAACAACAGAGCAATGACTTTGTGAAATTCTAAGTCTCTGGAATCAGCAATATCACGAGAGCTACTTTGCATGCTTGTGCTAGTCACCACAAAGATCACAAAAATACATGGCATGCACCCCTGTAAAGATTGCATGGCATAGACCAAAACACATGTAGAGCTGACGCCCATATGATGCACACAACAAATGTGACAAAAATGACAAATCAACATAATATGCTAAGTAACGGGAGCAAACATTTTATAGCACTCTTGCATCAGTGATTTAGGCATCAAGATGGACTCAAACAAGCATGGCATAGAGGAATGCAATGAAGAGCATTTCCCAATGAACATTTTGATATATCATGCGCATGAAACGGAGCTACGGTCATGGAGTTATGGCATGATGAACAGGGGCACAAAATAATGCAGAAAAAGGACTTAGTGAAAAATATACCCCTCCGGATCTAGGATTTCGGGCGCGTGGATCGAGGTTGGACGGAATCCTCGCCAGAGTTGGGGAAGGAGGAGGCCGGAGCATGGAGGTGGCTTGCCGGAGCTGGATCTGCAGAGGTGCAGCGAGGCGGCGCCGGTCGACAGAGAGGCGCGGGGCGACGCGTCGGGCCGAGCTGGGCGGCGCTGGAGCGTAGTCGCCGGAGTTCCACGGGCGGGCGGGGAGCCAAGTGATGTGGCAAGGCGGGCGGCGCTGGAGCGCGTGGTGGCGGCGGCGTGGGCGCGTGGAGGCGGCGGAGCAGGCGGCGCGCGTAGGGCGCTTCGGGCGGCGGTGGGCCGGCGCGGATCCGCAACGGGCCCGGCAGGCCGGAGGTGGGTGGCGGCGAAGCGGGATAGTTGGCGGCGTGCAATAGGCGTCGGGCGGCGGCACGATGTGTCCGGCAGGACCCGGACGTGTCCGGCGCCGGCGGGGGCGATTGCTAGTGTTTTTTGACTGCGAAATTTGGAGGGGTGCACATATTTATAGCTAGGAGGAGGTAGGAGTGTCCAAATGAGGTGCAGTTTTTGCCCACGCGATCGTGATCCGATGGCGGAGGACATGGGAGTGGTTTGGAAGGGTTATTTAGCAGTTTTGGAGGGGTGTTGGGCTGCAACACAAAAAAGGCCTTCCAGGTTCCTCGGTTAACCATTGGGGTATCAAACGGACTCCAAATGGCACGAAATTTGACAGGTGGTCTACCGGTAGTGTACCAAGGCCACTTGGCAAATCGCGGTCCATTCCGAGAATGTTTAACACCCGCTCACGAAAAGAGACAAAAGGGGTACGCCGGAGGACGTAGGAGTGTCGGATTGCAAAATGGACAACGGGGAAAATGCTCGGATGCATGAGACGAACACGTATGCAAAAGAGATCCACATGATTACATGATATGAAATGCATGACATGAACAAAATGAAAAATGAATACAAAACCCAACCACGAAGGGAAACTCATAACTTAAAGCCGGAAATGGCAAAGTCGGAGTTGCAAATATGGCAAGTTGTATCCGGGGTGTTACAACACTCCACCACTACGAAAGGATCTCGTCTCGAGATCTAGGATGGCACCGGAGGGAAAAGGAAGAGGAAGAGAAGAGGTAAAACTAAGTTGCTTCTATGACAAACCAGTGATACCAAAGAACCTTGAAAGGTTGAACAACTTGGGAGAAAGAATACCACGAAGGTGATCAAAGTTGAAAACACTCCGTTAGGAAAGGGGAACAGGGAAGAACAAATTCGGATAGCACTCCTATTGAAAAGAGATGCAAGATTTGATAAGGCGAAAAGAACTTGAGCAGAGGGCACAACACTCCGGTTAAATGGATAAGCACGAAAAGAACACGATCCTCACCATTGGAGATGATGAGAGAAAAGAGCAACATCACAATGCCTTCGGAAGAAAGAAAAAATGGAATAAAAAGAACGGAGGGAAACAAGATCTTGAGAGAGCACGCTTACAACAAATGCTAGAACGGAGTTGTTGGATTATCAACAACGAAAGGATACGCTTGATGTGGGCTTATAGAGGACATATCAAAATTATGAGGTGACAACCTGCCACTCACAGAAAAGATTTGATTGGGAGCTAGAAAACATAAAAGCTTCTCCCATTGAGGTGATAAGAAAACTTGGATCATAGGTGATCACCACAAGGAGCAACATTCCCAAAGGAAGGCTTTAGGTGAAAACTATACCAAGATAACTCCAAGGAAGAAAATGATGGGTTTAAATATCTCATTCCTGAACTTGTGAATCATGAAACACAAAGAAATTGTCAAGAATGACATAACACCACCTCAAAAGATAAGATAGGAAGAACTGCACTCCGGATTGCAAGATGAAGAAAACTTGAGCTCCTTTGAAAAGAATCTTGGTGAACACTTCAAGAAGGAAATAAATCCTTGATGAGCCTCATGTAGAGCCTCCCTGAAGAACTCCGGTAATAAAAGGATAACGAAAAGAAAGAGAAGTTGAAAACACAAGGTAAAGCCTTGCGATGATTTAAATGGAGCTTCGCGATGAGATAATGCGGAACACCTGGAACTCCGGAAAAGAAAGATGAACAAATGAAATCAAGAATTTGATGAGCCTCCTTAATAAGGAGTTAAACATTTGGATGAAACAAGAATAAGAATTATGTTATGCTCATCCCTCACCAATTTAAATTGATGACAAGGAACGGATTTGATATACTACTTATTCTCGTTGAAAAGGATTAAGATAGATATAGCGCAAACTTGGGAAGGTCTTCTGTGAACCACCGGTAGGACTGAAACAACGGATAAATTAAGATGATAAAGAAGGAAGAAAAATCTTGAACGAAACACTGAAAGAATTGAAAACGAACGTAGCAAAGGCACAATTCACCGAGAAGAATTGGAAAAAACGAATGAAGATACATGATGGAATTTAGATACCTGAGAGGGAAGAGATCAAGCGCTGATTAGAGAACACTTGCATGATGCACCGGTAAGATTTGGAGAACGAGAGCTGAAAGCTGAGAATGAATAAACCCAAAATGATGGTCTTCGAAGAATCGAACTGAAAAGAGTCATCAATTGCTCCGGATGGTTGAAAAGAATTCTCACAATCGAAAAACGATTATGAGAGGATGGCAAACAAGCTAGAACCATGAATCTTGGAGAGAATGGAGCAAGATTATGAAAAAAAAATTCTTCTTTGGTCTTCAAATCCGAGAATGACGACGAGAAACACCACCATGAATTGTTGAGATACTCCGGGATGACGAATAGAAAGGTTGAGCCAACAGTGAAAAGAATTTGACAGATTTTGGAGAAAGACATTTGACTGATGATAACTCATTCTTACGTCAAACTTGGAAAAGAATTTGAGAGCAACTCCGGAAAGAAAGATGAGTCAGGTAAGATCCTAGGAAAAGACCTGTGGGTTAGGGCCCACTCAAAAGAAACATCGTTGAATGATTTGAAAGAGATATTGCGCCGTTTGAATTAAATGGCTTGAAGCTTGAACGGATGCAGAGTGGAAACATGAATCTTCGAGATATCTTCAGCACTCCGGAACAATTGAATAGCAAGCTGGGAATGATTATGAGGTGCACCGGCATGGGAAAAGCATTTGAAACGAGGAAAAGGATGTGATCGACAAGTCTTGACTTGAATCCACTGGAGAAGAAAGATTTCGAAGAATGAAGAACTTGAAGCTCCATTAGTATCTTCCTGAGAATCACCGGATAAGAACATTGAAAGAAAATAATGAAGAGACTTCGCATGAATAAAAGGATACTTGATTAAGAAATCTGAGTCCTTGAAGAAACAAGGGGTGGGAGGACGGGAAAACAAAGGCAACTTGGGGACGGATGAAACGAGCAACGTTGGGAAAACTGAGAGGTGATCTTGTGAATGTTGAAATGATCGGATCCACTTGAAAGAAAACGCACCGGTTGAGAGGGAGTGAAATGACAATCTAGATTATCATGAAGGATTAGCATCCAAAGAGAAATATAAGGACACCACTTAGGGAAGGTATGGAATCCACACTTGACTTCAAAGCAACTCGAATACCACAAACCAAAACAAAAACAAAGAATTGGCTTGCAAAATAAGCCAGAACAAACATATGATAGATCCCATATCGTATCATGTGTCTGTTGGAAAGATTATTCTAGGAGCTACTTGAATTCCCACTTATAAACTCCCAAAACTTTCTGGTTATGCAATCAGGTGTTGGGGATACAAGGGAAGCATAATATCTCACCCAAAACTAGCAAATCCTACATCCAGCTGTATCCATCCTTCAACACATAACTAAGAAACCTTCGGAAATCATTTACCTCAATCATCGAAAAGCATCCGTTATATGAGTTATGGCAATACTCCCGAACTCCCGCCCCAGTACTGGGTGGCGTCGAGGTTATCTCACCAACAACTGCATAAAGGAGATTTTCGATGTCGGCGAACTCAGGTATTCCAAAACTGCAACGATAAAATTGTGACAACAACACCTCGGAGCTCAACTCTCCGGGACACTGCCACAACCCCTAAATGTCAGGAGGCACCAAGAACAATGTTCTCATCACAAAACCATCGAAACAATTCAAAGATACTCGTGTGATCCTAATTTTTTTTCATGAAATTTGTGGAGAGAAGAGTCAACACTCTACTTCAGGAGGCCTCACTAGAGCGACGAAGGGACCAGGGAGTAAAAAGAATCCTAATCTCCGATATATATAATCCTATAAGACTCAAAACATTTTTTAGACTCAACAACGTCAGCGATTCGATCAAGCAGGGGGGCTCCTAAATCGGGGAAGGCTCTGATTACCAACTTGTAACACCCACGATGCGCCTATATCTCCCACGTGTCGGAGCACGACTTAGAGGCATAACCGCATGGCAAGCATGTCACAAGAGGGGTATCTTTACACATCCCATGTACTGAATAAGAAAGGGATAAAGAGTTGGCTTACAATCGCCACTTCACACAATACATAAATATATCATACATCATCCAGAATACAAACAAGGCCCGACTATGGAACCAAACATAAATAAAGACAACCCCAAATGCTAGATCCCCGATCGCCCCAACTGGGCTCCTCTACTGATCATCCGGAATAGGAACATAGTAACGGCACGAATCCTTGTCGAACTCCCACTTGAGTTCGGTAGCATCCCCTGCACTAGCATCATCGGCACCTGCATCTGTTTTGGAAGTATATGTGAGTAACGGGGACTCAGCAATCTCACACCCTCGCGATCAAGACTATTTATGCTTAAAGGTAGGAAAAGGGGTAGTGAGGTGGAGCTGCAGTAACCACTAGGATATATGGTGGCTAACTTACACAAATGAGAGCGAGAAGAGAAGCAAAGAATGGCCGAGAAGCTAAAATGATCAAGAAGTGATCCTGAAACTACTTACATTCAAGCATAGCACGAGACCGTGTTCTCTTCCCGGACTTCCCCAAAAAGAGACCATCACGGCTACACACGCGGTTGATTCATTTTAATTAAATTAAGTTTCAAGTTCTCTACAACCGGACATTAACAAATTTCCATCTGCCCATAACCACGGGCACGGCTTTCAAAAGTTCAAACCCTGCAGGGGTGTCCCAACTTAGCCCATCACAAGCTCTCACGGTCAACAAAGGATATTCCTTCTCCCAGGAATACCTGATCAGACTCGGAATCCCGGTTACAAGACATTTCGACAATGATAAAACAAGACCATCAAAGCCACCCGAATGTGCCGACAAATCCCGATAGGAGTTGCACATATCTTGTTCTCAGGGCACACCGGATAAGCAACCTGTACAACTAAAACCAAACCTCAAGTTTCCCCGAGGTGGTGCTGCAAGGGGCTCTAGTTTGGACCAACACTCAGAGGAGCACTGGTCCGGGGGTTTAAAATAAAGATGACCCTTGAGTCCGAGGAACCCAAGGGAAAAAGGCTTAGGTGGAAATGGTAAAACCAAGGTTGGGCCTTGCTGGAGGAGTTCTATTCAGGGCGAACTGTCAAGGGGTTCCCATAACACCCAACCGTGTAAGGAACGCAAAATCAAGAAGCATAACACCGGTATGACGGAAACTAGGGCGGCAAGAGTGGAACAAAACACCAGGCATAAGGCCGAGCCTTCCACCCTTTACCAACTATATAGATGCATTAAAGTAAACAAGATATAATAATGATATCCCAACAATATCCATGTTCCAACAAGGAACAAATTTCAACTTCACCTACAACTAGCAACACTATAAGAGGGGCTGAGCAAAGCAGTAACATAGCCAGACAATGGTTTGCTAGGAAAGGTTGGTTAGAGGCTTGACATGGCAATATGGGAGGCATGATATAGCAAGTGGTAGGTATCGCGGCATAGCAAAAGAGCGAATAACTAGCAAGAAAATATAGAAGTGATTTCGAGGGTATGGTCATGTTGCCTGCAAAGTTCTCAGAGTTGACGAAAGCTTGATCCTCGTTAGTGTACTCAACAGGTTTCTCGATGACGTACTCGTCTCCAGGCTCTACCCAAAGCAAGAACACATGCACAGGGCCAACAATCAATCACGGTGTAATGCACAAGCAACATGATGTAAAACATGGCATGATATGCGAGATGTGATATGCAATGCATATGCGTGCTCCGAAAGGAAAAGATTGAACCAGGCATCAACCTGGCAAACCAGGTATGCCGCCGGATAGATGAGATGATTTCGGTCAAAATCGATATAAAGATCACCGGAATCGGATGCACGGTTTGCAAATGGCAAGCAAAACAATAATGGCACAGATCTGCGATTAACACCACAATGCCATCTAGAATGCAACAAGAAGCTAAGCTACTATACTCCAACATAGCAACAAAGCATATGGCAGTGATCTACTCAAGATGCTTGACAAATGATGAACACTAAGCTACGGCTAAATCACACAAGAGCAGGTTCAAACAAGCATGGCAAAAGTGCAAAAGATATTAGCTTCACAGACTTGGTGAAAATAATAACATGTCAGGAATTAACATCAGGAAGCAATGTTTAGAGCAAGCAAACAATATGCTACAGGAACAGATCATAGCAAACAAAGGCAAGGCATGAATCTACTCAAAGCATAGAACAAAAAGTCCCTTACTAATCAAGAGCCAGAAAGGCATAGAAGATATTATGGCAACCATGTAAACATAGCAAGTTTCGTTAACAGATTCAGACTTAGCAGAAAACTGAGCATGGTATCAACAGAATTATGAAGGCATCTTGGCGAGCTTGATTCACTCATCAAAAAGCCTTGCATGACAAACTAAGCATACTACCGGCAAGAAGGAATGTTCATGAAGCTAACCATGGCAATAGCAAGCTCATAGCAAGCATGGATCGACTACAACAACCTTGGCAAAATTAATTAACATGTAAACAATCCGCCAGGAACATTTTATAGCAAAAGTAGAGAAAGATTAACACATGCTAGGACACCCCATAATTGCAAACGGGGGCATGGATGGATAGAGCACAACCATATGTCCAAAACATCCTTACTGAAGATACTCAAAACAAGCATGGATCACTCTGTAGCAATATGAATACATGGCATAAAAATAACAGCAGAGCAATGACTGAAATTCTAAATCTCTGAAATCAGCAATATCACGAGAGCTACTTTGCATGCTTGTGCTAGTCACCACAAAGATCACAAAAATGCATGGCATACACCCCTGTAAAGATGGCATGGCATAGACCAAAACACATCTAGAGCTCATGCCCATATGATGCACACAACAAATGTGACAAACATGACAAATCAACATAATCTACTAAGTAACAGGAGCAGAACATTTTATAGCACTCTTGCATCAGTGATTTTGGCATCAAGGTTGACTCAACCAAGCATGGCACAATGGAATGAAATGAAGAGCATCTCCTAATGAACATTTTGATATATCATGCGCATGAAACGGAGCTACGGTCATGGAGTTATGGCATGATGAACAGGGGCACAAAATAATGCAGAAAAGGACTTAGTGAAAAATATACCTCTCCGGATCTAAGGTTTCGGGCGCGTGGATCGAGGTTGGACGGAATCCTCGCCGGAGTTGGGGAAGGAGGAGGCCGAAGCATGGAGGGGGCTCGCCGGAGCTGGATCTGCGGAGGCGCAGCGGGGCGGCGCCGGTCGACGGGGAGGCGCGGGGCGACGCGTCGGGCGGAGCTGGAGCGGAGTCGCCGGAGTTCCGTCGGCGGGCGGCGAGCCAGGTGATGCGGCAAGGCAGGCGGCGCTGGAGCGCGTGGTGGCGGCGACGCGGGCGCATGGAGGCGGCGGAGAGGGCGGCCCGCACAGGGCGCTTCGGGCGGCGGTGGGTGGCAGCGGAGCGGGACATGTGGCGGCGTGCGATAGGCGCGGGGCGGCGGCATGATGTGTCCGGCAGGACCCGGACGTGTCCGTCGGCGGCGAGGGCGATTGCTAGGGTTTTTTGACAGTGAAATTTGGAGGGGTGCACATATTTATAGCTAGGAGGAGGTAGGAGTGTCCAAATGAGGTGTAGTTTTCGCCCACGCGATCGCGATCCGACGGCAGAGGACATGGGAGGGTTATTGGGCTGTCTTGGAGGGGTGTTGAGCTGCAACACAAAAGAGGCCTTCCGGGTTCACTGATTAACCGTTGGGGTATCAAACAGATTCCAAATGGCACGAAATTAGAAAGGCGGTCTACCGGTAGTGTACCAAGGCCACTTGGCAAATCTTGCTCCATTCCGAGAACGTTTAACACCCGCTCACGAAAAGAGATAAAAGGGGTACGCCGGAGGACGTAGGAGTTTCGGATTGCAAAACAGACAACGGGGAAAATGCTCGGATGCATGAGGCGAACACGTATGCAAAAGAGATGCACATGGTGACATGATATGAAATGCATGACATGAACAAAATGCAAAATGAAGACAAAACCCAAGCACGAAGGGAATCTCATAACTTAAAGCCGGAAATGGCAAAGTCGGAGTTACAAATATGGCAAGTTGTATCCGGGGTGTTACACCACGTGTCGAGGCACGACTTAGAGGCATAACCGCATGGTGGTTTAGTCGCAAGAGGGGTAATATTCACACAATCCCATGTACTGAATAAGAAAGGGATAAAGAGTTGGCTTAAAATCGTTACTTCACACAATACATAAACAATTCATACATCAACCAAATACACTCAAAGACCGGCTACGGTCAAATACATAAACCTCAAATGCTAGATCCCCGGTCGTCCCAACTGGGCACCACTAATGATCAACCGGAAAAGACACAAAACAATGATCAAGATCTTCTTCGAGATCCCACATGAGCTCGGTTGCGTTACTTGCACTGGTATCATCGGCACCTGCAACTGTTTCGAAGTATCTGTGAGTCACGAGGACTCAGCAATCTCACACCCGCGAGATCAAGACTATTTAAGCTTATGGATAGGGGAACGTAGTGAAGTGGAGCTGCAGCAAGCACTAAGCATATATGGTGGCTAACATACGCAAATAAGAGAGAGAAGAGAAGCGACGCAATGTTCGAGAAGCTAGAAGTGATCCTGAAACTACTTACGTTCAAGCATAACACGAGAGTCGTGTTCACTTCTCGGACTCCGCCGAAAAGAGACCATCACGGTTACACACGCGCTTGATGTATTTTAATTAAGTCAAGTGTCAACTTCTCTACAACTGGATATTAACAAATTCCCATCTACCACATAACCGCTGGCACGGCTCTCGAAATTTTATACCCTGCAGGGGTGTCCCAACTTAGCCCACCACAAGCTCTCACGGTCAACGAAGAATATTCCTTCTCCCGGGAAGACCCGATCAGTCTCAGAATCCCGGTTACAAGACATTTCAACAATGGCAAAACAATACCAGCAAGGCCGCCCGACTGTGCTGACAAATCCCGATAGGAGCTGCACATATCTCGTTCTCAGGGCACACCGGATTGTCCAAACTTCCGGTAGGCCAGCCCAGAGTTGCCCCTGGTGGCCACCGTCGGTTGACAGGTTGGACCAACACTTAGAGGAGCACTGGCCTGGGGGTTTAAAATAAAGATGACCCTTGAGTCTGTAGAACCCAAGGGAAAAAGGCTTAGGTGGCAAATGTTAAAACCATGGTTGGGCCTTGCTGGAGGAGTTTTATTCAAAGCGAACTGTCAAGGGGGTCCCATTCCCCCAACCGCGTAAGCAATGCAAAATCAAGGAACATAACACCAGTATGACAGAAACTTGGGCGGCAAGAGTGGAACAAAACACCGGGCATAAGGCCGAGCCTTCCACCCTTTACCAAGTATATAGATGCATTAATTAAAATAAGAGATAGTGTGATATCCCAACATATCCATGTTCCAACATGGAACAAACTTTAGCTTCACCTACAACTAACAACGCTATAAGAGGGGCTGAGAAAAAGCAGTAACTTAGCAAAGCAACGGTTTGCTAGGAAGGTGGGTTAGAGGCTTGACCTGGCAATATGGGAGGCATGACATGACAAGTGATAGGTAGCGCGACATAGCTATAGAACCAACAACTAGCAAGCAAAGATAGAAGTGATTTCGAGGGTATGGTCATATTGCCTGAAATCCCGCAAGGAAGAAGAATGAGTCCATGAAGAAGGCGAACGAACGTAGTCGAACGAATCCTCACAACTCCGGAATGAAACCGAAGCTAACAAGAGAAGCAACCCGGAAAGAAGCAAGCAACATAGTAAACAACCATCACATAAACATGGCATGATGCACAACCAAGTATGATGCATGTCCGGTTTAAAGAGGCTTGGCAAAGAGCATCAAACAATACTGTTGCATATTGAAGAAACACCACATTCGATTATTTAGTTCACACCCGGTTAGGCTACTCAACAATATTAAATGTTGTTAAACATGGCAAGAGGTGAGGCAAAAGTACTACACAATCTAAACAATCTAAATGGGGCCGGAAACATCAAACAACAATTCCGGTAAATCCCCATATGCATTAGCAGTTTAATGCAAACAACAATTTAAACATTATTGGTGTTGTTATCATGATGTGGATGATATTTGCAAGTTTTATGCAATATGTATGAAAATGTTGATAAGAGCATGTTATGAAGCATTTGTCATCGTAGCGGAAATGAAAGGGGTGCCACGGCAACGACAACGGAAATGGTGCCATGGCAACATTCCGATGATCCGACAACTCATCGAGATGTCGGTGCAAAAGAAAAAGCGACGGGAGCGTGTCATGCAAGGATGGTGGGGTGATCCCGGATACCGGGTTCCCACGTGTCGAAGGCTCAGAAATGGGTAACGCGCAAGAGATACATCATACGCGGTGAGAAACGGTTACATGAAACCATCTCATACACAATCACAAGCATTCGTCAACGGGCGGTCGTTTCGACGTTATACCTTTGAAGCGTGCATTTTCAGAGCGGTTCGAGTTCGTTGAGGGAAGTAGTGGTTCATGTTTTGAAGAGGAACTTGATGAATTCGAATCCCTTCGGGGTTGTCATGGTAATAGGGGTTTTCGGACTCATCGATCTCGTTCTTGCGACGGTAGTGGTACACGATTGTCGTGGAAGTAGTTGTACACATTGTATTGTCGAACCCACATCGACGCTAGTTGTTCACCCGACGGTCTTTGGCAATGGTCGTCGTACAGGGTTCGTACATGTTCGGGTCGAGGGTAGAGGTACTTGGTATCTTGTGGAACTTCACGGTTCGTCATGGGATTTGGTGGTCTCGAATGGGGCAGCAACATGTAGTCGAACTTGGGGTCTCGGTCCTGGCGATCAAAAGGGTACTTGCGGTCTTGACAAATCCATAATGGTACTGGGCGAGATCACGGCCACGATAGTCTTCGGACTTGGTTTTCATGTACATGACTCCAGGGGTCCTGGGGGAACTCGGCGATGGCCATGGCAAAGAGGCGACAGTAGATAGTGAAGCCGGGAGCAGCAGCTCGAGTCGCGACAGTAGCAGCTGCCACGGGCGGAGGTCAGGGGTGGAGCATGGACGCAATGAGGACAAGGGTTGTTGCTGCTGCCCCATGGCGGGCGGGGCACCTGGACGAGGAGGAGGTTGCGGCCTCGGTGACGAAGCCTTGCTGGTGGTCGGCCGGTGACGGAGGTTGTGCGCGCGGAGGTGTGATGGAGGGTTGCGGAGTTGAGCGTGAGCTCTCCTGCGTGACCTAAAACCCTCGCTTCTAGGCACCGGCTGGCCGATGACGAGGAAGAAGCAGGGGCAGCGGAGCGGAGCCAAGAAGTAACTTGGACGGCGAGGCGAGGAGAAGTAGAGGACGGGGAGGCGAGGAGAATCAGAGGATGGGGAGGCTGGCTAGGCTTTCCTGGACGGGCACCAGCGGAGGTTGTAGGTTGGCGAAGGGCTCACCGGAGCATCCAGTGCTTGCGGAGGCCGAGGCATGGTGCAGGGGAGCGACGGAGGCGCTGGGAACGAACCCAAAGAGGAGAAGGGAGGGGCGGAGCAGAGCAGCTCGGACGCGAAGGCAGCGCACGCCGGAGTTGATGGTCAGCGTGGCGGCAAGTGAAGGAGGAGCGGGAGAGGGGGTGGCTGTGGCGTGGAGGAGGAGCAACACTCGGGACTAGAGGAAGGCCATGGCACCATGGGGAAGGAGGCGTAGAGCCAGTGCTTGCCGGCGGTGGAGTCATGAGGTGGAGCAGGCGATGGAAATGGAGTGGCTGCGGGGTGCGGTGTGTGTGTCTCTGGCGGCATAGGAGGAGAACGAAGGGAGAGATGGGGATCGAGCGGAAGGGAATCGAGGCGGAGGTGGTGCTGTGGAAGAAAGCGGAGGGGGGCCGATCGGGAGATGGGGGTTAGGGTTAGGATGGGCCTCGAGGATGGTCCAAGTGACATGGGGGTTTGGTGGGCCTAGGGAAGCCGGCCTGGGCTGGGCTTCTCTCTCCCTCTCTCTTCTTCTTCTGAAAACAGAAGAAAAGAAAGAAGAAGAAAAAACAAAGAAGAAAAAAGGAGAAGAAAGAAGAGATAGGACAAGAATTTGCGCAAGCAGGTAATTTTCCCAGACTCGTAAAAATGAGCCTGATCCCAGAAAAATAAATGTGGGCACGCGGTTGAAGTTGAATTCAAACTATTTGAAATTAAATCCAAAAGATTTGAATGGGAAGTGAGGTTAGGGAAGGTCCAAAAATATTGAGACTTTTGGAGGAGCCACAACAAAAAAATGGAGAAAGAATTATCGGCAAGGTTTGGAGACGTGGAATTGAGAAAGAAAAGGCATGGGGTTATCTTTGCACGTGTGTTAGAATATCTATTATAGCTCCCGAATATATTGGGAGGATATGTTATATAGAGAAATCACCATGTGAGTTCCCTCAATTTAAATAGATCAAAGATCTATGCATTTTATTTAGTTGAGTTTTAAAAAGGGACGCAAGATGACATGATGCAATGCACATGTTGCAAAGATGAATGCAATGAACCAAACAAATCACACGACGAAACTCGGAATACAAGGAAGGCATCTGAAGCGCTGGTCTCGGGGCGTTACAACACTCCACCACTACGAGAGGACCGCGTCCCGACATCTAGGATGGCACCGGGGAGAAACGTAAGAGGAAGAGGTAAAACAAAGTTGCTTATTGGACAAACGAGTGAAACCATGAACCTTGAGAGGTTGCACAAATTGAAAGAAAGAATACAACGAAGATGAACAAAGATGAAAACACTCTGTTAGAAAAGAGGAACAAGGAACCTTAGTAGAACCTTGTAGGTTGAAAGACATAAGAAAAGGGTTGCAATGGACAAGAAGTATATGCAAGCACTACTGTTGAAACGAGATGTACAAGGAACGATAAAGATCAAATACGACAACACTCTGTTGAATGGATAAGGAAATGAAAGAACATGATCTTTGACAAAAATGAGATGATGAGTCGAAGAGTGCAACATCACAATACCTCCGAAAGAAAGAATAGATGATAGATTGTTGGAATAAAAGAATGGAGAAGCAAATGCCAACTTCTGCCACAACTAAGCTTGCAAAGCACCCTTCAAAGAAGATTATAACGGAATTGTTGGAAAACCAACAATGAAACGAGTAAGCTTATAGTGGGCTTATGGAAAACTTCTCAAACTTATGAGGTGAAATTCTGCCACTAACGGAAAAACAATAGATTAGATTGACATGAACATGGAAACGAGAAACTTATTTCATCGCTAGGATAAATGAAGAACTTGGATCATCTATGCGAACCATAAATAGCAACAATCCTAATGGAAGGGTTTAGGTGAAATATAACCCAAGATAACTCCAATGAAGAGATTGATGGGTTGCAACGTTGTAACACCCTCGATGTGACTATAGCTCCCACGTGTCGAGGCATGACTTAGAGACATAATCGCATTGAAGGCATATGTCGCAAGTAAGGTAATTTTTACACATCCCATGCAATATAATAATAAAGGGGAGATAACATAGTTGGCTTACACTCGCCACGTCAATCAAGGTACATAAATAACATTACATCATCCAAACACTCATGGCCCGACTACGACCCAAAATAAAAGATAACCCAACACGCGACACGGTCCCGATCACCCGCAACTGGGCACCACTACTGATCATCAGGAAAGGAAACATAATAACGTTGAGAGTCCTCGTCGAACTCCCACTTGAGCTCGAGCGCGTCACCTGGAGCGGAATCATCAGGCCCTCCATCTGGTGTAATAGTAATCTGTGAGCCACAGGGACTCAGCAATCTCGCACCCTCGCGATCAAGACTATTTAAGCTTATAGGTAAGGCAAGGTAAATATATATGTGGAGCTGCAGCAAGAGGCTAGCATATATGGTGTCTATCCTGTTCGCAAAAGAGAGCGAGAAGAGGGGGCAAAGAGCGAGCGAGAAACTAGAGAGCAACCTGCGGCAAACATTACTCCAACACCGTGTCCACTTCCCGGACTCCGCCGAGAAGAGGCCATCACAGTAACTCACACAGTTGATTCATTTTAATTAAGTTAATGTTAAGTTATCTACAATCGGACATTAACAAATTCCCATCTGCCCATAACCGCGGGCATGGCTTTCGAAAGTTGAAATCCCTGCAGGGGAGTCCCAACTTAGCCCATGACAAGCTCTCACGGTCAACGAAGGAATAGACCTCCTCCCGAGACGTTCCGATCAGACTCGGTACCTCGGTTCTTCAAGACACTTTGACAGGTTAAAACAAGACCAGCAACACCGCCCGAATGTGCCGACAAATGCCGATAGGAGTTGCACATATCTCGTTCTCAGGGCACACTCAGATGAGACATCCTACGAGTAAAACCAACCCTCAAGTTGCCCTGAGGTGGCCCCGCAGTCTACTCGGTTCAGACCAACACTCAGAGGAGCACTGGCCCGGGGGGTGGGGGGGTTTAAATAAGATGACCCTCGGGCTCCAGAAACCCAAGGGAAAAAGAGGCTAGGTGGCAAATAGTAAAACCAAGGTTGGGCATTGCTGGAAAAGCTTTAATCAAGGCGAACTATCAAGGGGTTCCCATTATAACCCAACCGCGTAAGGAACGCAAAATCCGGGAACATAACACCGATATGACGGAAACTAGGGCGGCAAGAGTGGAACAGAACACTAGGCGAGAGGCCGAGCCTTCCACCCTTAACCAAGTATATATATGCACTAAGATAACAAGATAATATAGTGATATCCCAACAAGTAAATAAATGTTCCAACAAGGAACGGCCTCCAATCTTCACCTGCAACTAGCAACGCTATAAGAGGGGCTGAGCAAAGCGGTAACATAGCCAATCAACGGTTTGCTAAGACAAGGTGGGTTAGAGGTTTGACATGGCAATCTGGGAGGCTTGAAGTCAAGGGGTAGGCATCGTAGCATTGGCATAGCAAAAGAGCGAGCAACTAAGCAAGCAAAGATAGAAGTGATTTCGGGGGTATGATCATCTTGCCTGCAAAGTTGTCAGAGTTGACTGGACCTCAAAAGCAAACTCAACGGGCTCCTCGTTAGCGAACTCGTCTCCCGGCTCTACCCAAACAAGACAAACAAGCAATAAGGACACAATCAACCACGTGCAAGGATCAAACAATATGATGCAAGAATGGTATGCTATGCGGGATGCGATGCGGGATGCATATGCAAGATGTGACAGGAAATGCAAGATCCTGGCCTCAACTTGGAAATCCAAGTGTGCCACTAGAAAGATGAGATGAAATCGCTTGAAAACGATATAAAGATCACCGGAACCGGAGTTATGGTTTGGAAAACGCAAGCAAAACAAATGACACTGGTCTGCGATTTGCAGCAAGTAGCCATCTAAATGCAATGAGATGAACATGCTACAGCACCCGAACATGGCAACAAAATACATGGCAGGGATGCATTCATGATGCCTAACAAAAGTCTAGCACTGAGCTACGGCCAATTCATCCATTAATAGGTTCAAACAAGCATGGCAAAAATGCATATGGCAAACAGATTTCAGACTTAGTGAAATTAACACTTGTCTGGAATTTTAGATCAGATAGCACTCTTCGGAGCAACAAAACTACATGCTACAGGACCTAACCATGGCAAAGTAAAGCATGGCATGGAGCTACTCAAAGATCTTAACGAAAGTCCCTTAGTGACCTTGAGCCAAAAGGGGGTCAGAAAATACAATTGCAAGCATGTGAACGTGGCAAAAATATAATCAGATCACAGACTTAGTGAAAACTGGAGCATGCTGAAAACAGATATCAAGTAGGCATGTTTACGAGCTCGATGCACTCACTACGGAGCAAGTCATGACAATCTAAGAATACACCCATCAAGAATACACAAAATTGAAGCTAGACATGGCAAGAACAATAGCATAGCATACACGGATCAACTACAACATCATCGGCAAAATTGCAAACAAGTTGACAATCTGCCCAGATTCACAAAGTAGCAAAAGTAGAGCTCGATTGACTCAAGCTAGGGTGCTCCATAATTGCAAACAAAGACATGGATGGATAGAGCACTACAATATTAACAAAACATCTTTACTGACCATCCTCAAAAGAGGCACGGATCACTAGGAAACAACATGAACATATGGCATCATGAACTAATCAGCTCAAGGACTTAGTGGAAATGCTAAGTCCCTGAAAACAGAATTACCAAGTGCCTCACTTTGCAAGCTTGTGCTAGTCACCACACACATCACAAAAATACATGGGTTGCACCTCTGGAAAGATGACAAAACCCTTAACAAAACATATGTAGAGCTCATGGGCATATCATGCACACAATAATCATGGCAAAAATGACAAATGTCTAAAATAGATTAGCAGATCTGACAATTATCTCAAGTGGCCTCCTTCTAACAGCATCTCGGGCATCAAGATGAACTCAAATGAAAATGATGCAATGGAATGAAATGATATACTCTCTGAGACGAACATTTTGATATGCTATATGCCCAAATCGGAGCTACGGATGAGGAGTTACGATGCCATGAACAGGAGCACATGGATCTGAGATTCGGGGACTTAGTGCAAAAACAACCTCAAGATAAAAGTCAACGGTTGCACGGAATCCGAGGCGGTGGCAGATCTCGCCGGAGAAGACGAAGATGGCGGCCGGCGAGGTCGGGGTCGCCGGATCCGGTCGCTCCTTGACCGGATCTGGCCGGAGGAGGGAGGCGCCGGCGGGAGCGGCGCGCTGCGGCGGTTTGCGCGGCTGCGGCGGCGGGGACCCGTGGTGGCGCGGCGGCCGGTGGACATCGGGCGGCGGCGGCTCGTGCGCCGGCGCGGAGAAGGAGGCGGCGGGCGGTGCGCTCGGGCGGCGGGGAGGCGCCCTGGCGCGACGGCGGCGGCGGATGGGCCTCGGGGGCCCTGGGTGGGCTTCCCGGGCCGGCGGCGGAGGGAGTGGCGGCTGAGGCGCGGGGCCAATGATGGTGTGCCACGTGGCGGCGGAGGGAGTGGGCGGACACGTCCGTCGGTGGCGAATTTTGTCCGGCGCGCGCGAGGTGGCAGATCTAGGGTTTCGGGGGGAAGAAGAAGAAGAAAACGGAGGGGGTCTTTATATAGGCATAGAGGGAGCTAGGAGAGTCCAAATGAGGTGCGGTTTTCGGCCACGCGATCGTGATCGAACGCTCTAGATGATGGAGCGGGTTTAGGTGGGTTTTGGGCCAAATTGGAGGGGTGTTGGGCTGCAACACACATGAGGCCTTTTCAGTCCCTCGGTTAACCGTTGGAGTATCAAACGAAGTCCAAATGATACGAAACTTGACAGGCGGTCTACCGGTAGTAAACCAAGGCCGCTTGGCAAGTCTCCGTCCAATCCGGAAATGTTTAATCCCCACACACGAAAGAAATGAAGAAATGACCACCAGAGGAGAATGAAGCGCCGGAAGGCAAAACGGACAACGGGGAAAATGCTCGGATGCATGAGACGAACACGTATGCAAATGCAATGCACATGATGACATGATATGAGATGCATGACAACGAGAACAACACACGGAGACAAAAACCCGAACCCGAGAAAATAAAATAACTTAATGCCGGAAACGGCAAGAGTTGGAGTACAAATTGGGAAAGTCATATCCGGGGTGTTACAAACGTGTCTCATGAACGAATTGAAAATGATGGGTTTAAAATATGTCATTCCAGACACCTTGTGAATCATGAAACACGAAGGGAAATTGTCAAGAGTAACATAACACCACCTCAAAAGATAAGAGAGAAAGAATTGCACTTCGGAATGCAAGATGAAGAAAGCTTGAACTCCTCAAAACAAGACATGTGTTGAACACCATGTTTATTTTAGAGTATTGTTTGGCGGTTCATGACTCCGAGAGAGATCTTGAAGAACTATTGAAGAATGAATAGAATCCTTGACGAGCCACCATGAAGAAACTCTCGAAGAACTCCAGTAATAAAAGGATGATAAAACGGAAGGGAAGTTGAGAAAACAAGGAGAAGCCTTGCGATGATTTAGATGGAGCTACGAAATGTGAAGACTTTGAACCCCGGACAAGAAAGATCAACAACTTGGAACCAAGAATTTCAATGAACCTTCGCAATAAGGAATTGAATTTTACCGATGAAACAATAATAGGAATTACATTATTCTTATCCTTCATCAATTATATTGATGACACACAATGGATTTGGCATACTACCCATTCTCATTGAAAAGGATTAAGGAGAGATATAGCGTAATCTTGTTACGGTCTTCAACGAACCATCGGTAGGATTTAAAAACAAACAAAGAAAAGATAACAAAACACCGGGAAGAAATAGAAAAATGAACGAAGATACTTGAGAGAATTTAGATGCAAGTGAACATAGAGATCCCGAGCTGATTAGAGAATACTTGAATGATGCACCGGTATGATTTGGAGAACGAGTGCTGAAAGTTGGAACGAATAATTCTGAGATGAAAAGACTCCTGAATTACTCCGGATGGTTGAAAAGAATTCTCACAATCGAAAACAATTATGAGAGGATGGCATGTAGCTAGAACCATAAATCTTCAGGAGAATGGACCAAGATTTTAGGAGAAATCTCTTGCTCGGTCTTCAAAATCGGGGAATGACGACGAGAAACACCACCATGAATTGTTGAGACACTCCAGAAGGATTAAAAGAGGAAAGGTTGAGCCAAAGATGAAAAGAATTTGAAAGCGATATTGGAGAAGGCAATTGACTGATGAAAATTCATTCTTACGTCAAACTTTAGAAGATTAGAGAATAGCTCCGAGAAAATTAGAAGAGTCAGGTAAGATCCTGGGGAAAAGACCTGTGGGTTAGGGCCCACTCAAAAGATACACCATTGAATGATTTAAAAGAGAGATTGCGCCGGTTGAATTAAATGACTTGAATGAGATAACATCCTCGAAATAGCTTGAAAGGATTACGAATGGAAACTTGAATCTTCTATGATATCTTCAGCGCTCCAGATAAACAAGAATAGCAAGAGGTGGATGATTAAGAGGGGCACCGGCATGAGAAAACATTTGAAACGAAGAAAAAGATATGATCAACACCGAAAGCTGAATTGAATCCAACGAAGAAGAAAAGAGAACGAAGAATGATGGACTTGAAGCTCCGTTAGTATCTTCATGATAGATCACCAGATCGAAACTTGAAAGAGAAGGATGAAGGGACTTCACATGAATAAAATGGATAGTTGATTAAGAAATATGATTCCTTGAAGTAAAAGGGTGAGAGGGTGGGAAAAGCAAAGACAACTTGGGCAGATGGAAAGGATACCGTTGAGAAAACTTAGAGTTGATCTTGGGGATGTTGGAAATGATCGGATCCACTTGAAGAGAAGCACGTCGGTTGGGGAAAAGAATTGGCATGACCATCTCAATTATCATGAAGGATTAGCATCCACATAGAAATATGAGAACACCGCTTAGAAAGAGGCATGTAATCAACATTTGACATTGAAGCAACTCGAATACCACAACAAAAACAAAACAAAGGATTGGCTTGCAAAATAAGCCGGAAACAAACATATGATAGATCCCATATCGTATCACGTGTTTGTTGGAAAGATATCCTACGAGATACTTGAATTCCCATCTATAAACTCCCGAAACTTTCTGGTTATGCAATCAGGTGTTGGGGATACAGGGGAAGCATAATATCTCACCAAACTAACAATCCCTACATCCAGTTGTATCCATCCATCAACACATAACCAAGAAACCTTCGGAAATCATGTACCTCAGCCTTCGAAAAGCATCCGTTATACGAGTTATGGAAATACTCCCGAACTCCCGCCCCAGTACTGGATGGCGTCGAGGTTATCTCACCAACAACTGCATAAAAGAGATCTTCAATGTCGGCGAACTCAGGTATTCCAGAACTGGAACATTAAAATTGTGACGACAACACCTCAGAGCTCAACTCCCCAGGACACTGCCACAACCCCTAAATGTGAGGAGGCACCAAGAACAATGTTCTTGTCACAAGTCTATCAAAACTTCTACGTCAAGAGGCCTCACCAGAGCGACGAAGGGACTGAGGAGTAAAAGAATCCTACTCTCCGATACATATAATCCTAAGACTCAAAACATTTTGTTCTAGACTCAACAATATCAGTGATTCGATCAAGCAGGGGGCTCATAAGTCGGAGATGTCTCTGATACCAACATGTAACACCCACGATGCGGCTATATCTCCCACGTGTCGAGGCACGACTTAGAGGCATAACCGCATGGTGGTTTAGTCGCAAGACGGGTAATCTTCACATAATCCCATGTACTGAATAAGAAAGGGATAAAGAGTTGGCTTACAATCGCCACTTCACACAATACATAAACAATTCATACGTCAACCAAATACACTCAAAGACCAACTGCGGTCAAATACAAAAGAAAAGGAAGATAAACCCCAAATGCTAGATCCTAGATCGTCCCAACTGGTCACCACTATTGGTCAACCGGAAAAGACACAAAACAATGATCAAGATCTTCTTCGAGCTCCCACTTGAGCTCGGTTGCTTCACCTGCACTGGTATCATCGACACCTGCAACTATTTGGAAGTATCCGTGAGTCACGAGGACTCAGCAATCTCACACGCGCGAGATCAAGACTATTTAAGCTTATGGGTAGGGGAAGGTAGTGAGGTGGAGCTGCAGCAAGCACTAAGCATTTATCCAGCAAATCAGTTAAAGCCTTAGTCGGCGGGCGCTCAGGGCCTCCTGCCCTGGCAGCCGCTTCCGCCCCTGAGCCGGAAACCAGCTTCGCCGTAGTTGATAAGTGCTGCATGGGCTGTCTACCGGCCATGAAAATTGCAACTCGATTCGGCGGCTCACAGGGTCCTATCGGGGATATACCCCGCGGTATAAACCGCCGGATGTATGACCCGGCTAGAGTTTGGCGATTCACTGACGACCCACTTGGTCATGGCGGTTTACGGTTCATTGGTAATCCGGCAGGCGGGTCAGAGGAGCGACAAGACCCGGTGGCCCAATGGGCAGTTTATGGAAGGCCGGATCATGCTATGGTGGGCCGGTTTAAGAGAAAAGGCGTGAGGAATATTTACTTTACAAGGAAGACCCGAACTTGTATCCGGTTTGTATTAGAGATAGACTAGTCCTAAT
The DNA here is from genome assembly GCF_018294505.1 of Triticum aestivum. Lineage (NCBI taxonomy): Eukaryota > Viridiplantae > Streptophyta > Magnoliopsida > Poales > Poaceae > Triticum > Triticum aestivum. The sequence goes on along the minus strand of NC_057800.1, from coordinate 282,611,318 downwards.
CCTAATAGAACTCCACATGTAACAGCCCCTTCAACATATATAAGGAGGGGCAGGGCTCCCCAAAGAGGGACAAGCTACAAGCAAGAAGAAACAATCTTAGGGCTAGACACAAAGAGGAGAGCCGGTTTACGGCGACTCCCTCGTGATGATAATGAGACCTAGCCTCAAACAGCATGTAGGGTTTTTACCAGATGATGTTTCCCGGGGCTCGAAGCTGTCTAAATCCCTGTCTTGTGTTGCGTCTCTCGATTCCACTCAACCCCTCTCAAGCTATCACATAGATGCGTTGGCCTCGCGACTAAGTCCTGACACTAAGGACATCTGACGTGACAATTCCACGACAGTTGGCGCCCACCGTGGGGCTCGCGCACGGTGGTGTTGAGTTCTTGGAGGGATCTCTCTTAGGGATCGAGAAAGCTTGGCATTGACAGGATGAAGGAAAACCGTCATAGATGATCCGCATGGTTTGATCCGGCTTACGGGGATCAACGCCTGCTACTAGAAACCGGTGATGAGGAAAAATCCAGAAGCGCATCAGACCCAATACGTTTATGGTTTGCTCGCATATATAAAAGGAAACCAGAAGAAGATTAGTATATCCGGCCAAAAAAGAACAGGTGATCAGATCGGATGTTACAAGCGATGAGGAAAAACAATTCAAGACAACAGTACTATACTACGGCAGCACCAGACAGGGTATTGAAATTTCTTTTTTGCAGAGTACTCGTATGGCCAATAATTATCCGGATTCAGCCAAGAGATTGCCTTCGGGTATGACTTGCTTACGCAAAGATGCGACTGCCTTATCCGTCATTACAAAAAAAGGGAAGTCTATGGCCTAGAGAAAAATGCGGACGCGGTTTCATCCGACTGACCGTGACTCGGAGCTGGATTGTGATCTCCGCCTCTGAGCAGGTTCCTGGGATCTCCTCTGCTGCAGTGTCTTCACCCGCCTGTCACCACAGTCATCGCCAAGGAAAGTCACCACAGTCAACATCTAGCCCCTGATGGCTGTCAAAGCCAATTAACTCCATATGGCCGGCACCTGCGACGCGTGCCTTCAGGCGATCACAGTGGGGGCTGCCTCGGGCATACAAAAGTGTTTTGGATTAGTACTGCCTCATGTGAAACTCCTACAGGGTTCTCAAAGATTTACTGATTGAAAAATAATAATGATCCGCTCTCATTACATCACGTGGAGCCAAGCTACCAAGTGGGTCAATGCAATCGCACGTACTCCAGCATACAACACGCAAAGGCCTCGCCGCCGTGGTCGTCGTTTGCAGCGCCGCCTCGGAGCCAGCGGCCGTCGTTGCAGGAGCCTCCAAGTCTCCCTCGCTGATGGCCATCTTCAAACTGGCCCCGTCTTTGAGTCTGCAAGTCAAGCTTTTGCTGTATGTTGCTATGGCCCTGAGCCGATGTTTCGCTCTGCTCCATTGATGTGACTCGCCTTCGCCCCGGTTCGCGAGCAGTCGCCGCCCGTGAGCTGCCGTTTGCTTAAATCGCTGCTACGAGCCTCCGTAGATGAATCCTCCCACGCCTACAAGCTGCCCCGCTGTTCAAACCGCTGCAGTCTACGCCAGCTCCCAGCTCCTCTCCGGCGTCCCATTTGGGCTGCCCCACCGGCTCGCTGCGCCGGACTCCGCCTTACCCGAGCCACCTCGCTACCGAAGACCCGTTTCACGGCCTTGTTTCGCTGCTCACCTCCGTCGGTTTGCCTGCTCTTAACAACAGAGGAAAAACTGAGTCCAACAGCAACCTATGGAAGAAAGAGAAGTCCCTGTAATACTGCTTTGGACGAAAACTGAAGCCAAAATCAGCTACCCCGAGTGCTACCTCCACTGGCTTTCAAGCCGCTCGTCACCGGCTCCCGCACAAACCGCCGCCTTGAGTCGCCCCGAGGTGCCGCCGCTGCGGTCCCTGCCTCTGCCGCGGACCGGCGTCGCCGAGCCGCCCTGGCTACATTCCTCCTCTGCCATCTGAAGAAAAGATAGCAGCACATGAAAAGAAGGGAGCATTGCATGCATAAAAAAAATATAGGAAAAATTCAAAGAAAGGCACGTGGGTGCTACTGCTTGATTCGACCTGTGTCTAGGCGGTCATCTGACGCTGACGCAGTCCAGCATTGTCTAATACCAGCATCTGTGTTCATTCCACAAAAATCAGGTGCTATATTTCCAAAGTTTTTTCATCACATATATTAATTCATCAAAACAATTGTTTGGTCTTGCGATATTTTACGCAGGATAATTGTTCATGACAAAGGGGTTGTTATACCGTTGTTATGGATCGCGCGCCACCAACATCTTGCACAGACGTTTGTCCGTGCCATGCTGCCCCGCGGGCGTGCGCAAGCCGCCACCCCTGCGGTCCAATTTACATCAACACGAGCGGCTGACTCTCCCATCCGCTTGGCTTACCGCGCCTGCGGTCGACTCACCCGTCCGCGCGGTTTACCGCGCCTGCGATTGACTCGCCCGTCAGCACCAGCTTACAGCGCCGCGGTTATCCGGACGAGTCAGGTGATATCCATCTAAGTTTATTTTTCTTAGCACATTGTTTTTATCAAAGAACAATTACTTGGTCTCTGCTATTTCTTCACAGGACCATTATTCCACACAAAAAGGTGTTGCAAAAGGGGGTGTGAGCAGATATTATTTTTTGCACTACCGCTCATCCTGCGCAGGTTGCTACCCCCGCTACATCAACACATGCGATTGACTTATTGTTCGCCTCTGCGGCCGATTCTCCCGCCCGCACCAGTTTATAACACCGCGGTCGGCTCGCGCCGGCTTACAAACGTCACCCGACTCACCCGTCTGCACCGGTTTACCACGCCGCGGCCGTTTCATCCGTGAGCGACTTCAATTTCACCGAGCGATCATCAATTTCATGGCGGGTCATTTCCGGCCTGGCACATTAGGTGACATCCGTCTAAGGTATATTTTATTGGCATATATTATTGTTGTCAAAGAGCAGTTTATCTTTGCCTTGGTCTGCACTATTGTTGATGCAGGACAACGTGGTTGACTCGCCCGCGTCGGTTTATCGCACTGCGGCCGACTCATCTATTTTTGAGCCACCTCTGATGCGGCGGTCATTTTTTACTGTCCGTCTCTCGCGGCCCGGTTTACATCAACGCACCGGGCCGCACTTGTCTGGATGAGCTGTTTATTGAGTATGAACAAATCACTACTTGGGAAGCCCGGTTTTCTTCCAACAAATTGGAGGCAAATTATCATATATTATCAGCCGCCGTCTGCACTGGATGTTTCAATGGGCAGGCGCACCAGTCGCCGCTACTACATTTTGGTTAACTTCAAACATCCAATTGGAAGGAACCATTGGCCGAGTTGCTGACACGGCTCATACGGGATCATTTATAACCCGCCACAGTCACCTCAACCTTCTGTGGATTCACATCATGCTATCAACACCAATGATATACAAGTTATGCCGGTTTATATGACGGTCAAATATGGAGAATCTCAAGCCAACTCTTCGAGTCACCTTGAGACTCGGGGGCTACGATGATAATGATGCAACAAGTCTTGCTAGTTTCAGCAAATTTAAAAACCCCAGGACAATGGAGGGGAAGATAACCCGGTCCCAGAGGCTACTGTTATTTGAAGGCTGTCAGAAAATTTCCGGCTTAGAAAGTATATGACAGTTACAAAAACCCGGCTCAATGAAGAAGTTCCGGGTTATCAGAAAAGATTCCGGTTTAAAATCCGGTTCAAGGGAAAGATGTCTCCCACAAAACTTTGAAGCTCTCCATATCCGGTTCAAGAAGAATTTATCTCTTGCAAAAAAGTTAAAAATTACCGAAGAGGACCTGCTGCCATGATGCGCGGTTCAAACATGGGTATCCTGCCTTATTGGCCTAACATATTATTGATCACATGGGGGCTTCTACTTCATAAAGCGGGGTTCCTGTCTTTCTCATCATGCGAGGTTACACGGAGTGGTTCTGTTTAAAGCGGCCTCCGGTTCACCCCTTGACATTTGTTTTTTATATATCACTGGGGGCCTTGGTCGTGTTCGAACCAACGAACACCCTTTGATAGGCGACAGCCACCAGATCATTTGGGGACATGGTCAAGTCTGAACCAGTCACGCCTCTTGGTCGGCCTAAGGCCACAAAATCACTTGGGGGCATGGTCGAACCCGAACCATTGCCACGCCTCTTGATCTGGCATACATGCCACGAATCATTTGGGGACCTGGCTGACTTGAATCATTGTCACTCCTATTGGGGGCCTTGATCTTGTCCGACCATGGTAATACCATCTGATCAGCTCAGTATAGCATATTTTTGCAAACGGTTTTTATCATTGCCTTTGCTTCCATATTTTTTTCATAACTGTTATTTGATTTTTGTTGTGTTTTTTAAACCGACAATGTTTTAATCCGGTTCAATTGTCAATTACAAATTGATGGAACACGGTCAAATCTTAATCCGGAGGCCATCTGCCCGGTTTGATTTTCTGTTACCATCCTATTATGGAGTAAACCGGTGTTTATCAACCCGGCTTGACCTTCAATTACAAGTTGTCAATACAGGATCAAGTTATAATCCGGAGACTATCAGCCCGGTCTGGTTTGACTACGAGTCGCCAGTATTATATATGGTTAAACCGGTGTTTATCACAACCCGGTACGGTTTATCATCAACCGGCACAGTATGAAAGGAGTTATCATTACTCAAGATTGGGGTTATCACTCTTACTACAAAAAATTGGTAAACCAATGATGTGATTCAATATCACAGGTATGATATATTTCATTGATTATTCTTAAGTGCAGCCTTGGTTATAAACCTGGGTTATATGTTGGGCATTATGACCCGTCCGGCGGTAAACCACCAGGACACTTTAAACTTGTTGTATGCAGAGACAGGTTGAATAAAGCATGATGATAAATTATCCGGTGTTTATTAAACCGGCCTGGCTTTAAGACGATAAGTCGCCAGTATATGATGGGAAATTATCCGGAGTTTATTAAATCGGCCGGGCTTTGGACTATACGTCGCCAGTATATATTTGGATTGCGCCATTGGAATCATGCGCTTATAAATGATTGGGTTATATTATTCAAATAGCCAAATTTGGCTGAATTTTCATTATGATATTGGATGAATTTTTCATACCGGATTATATTATCTTGAATAGCCAACATGGTTGGATTTTTATGGTTATTAGTAACCTGTATTATTGAGTTTTCAAAGTCGCTTTAGTGCAACAGTTATTATTTTATCAAAGGATATGATTTATTCTACAATGGAAGGAATAGTCCCGAGTCGCTGCAGGCTTACGACCCGGCACTTGGGGGCTACATTATTCAAATTGAGATTACATGCAAGTCTCATGTCGCTGCAAGCATGCACCATGACACTTGGGGGATAATGCAAAGTAATTTTCTGCTCATATTATTGAAGACCCGACTCATCACATTATAATGAGTCGGCCCTTGGGGGCTACCAATTGCTCCTGTCAACAGTTGAAGGTACAAAGCTTTTTATTCATTATATTGAAGAGTCCACTGCTCAGTTGGTAAAGCACAAGGCTCTTAACCTTGTGGACGTGGATTCAAGTCCCATGATGAGGGTTACATCATATGATGTTATTTTCATTGAAGTATATATTAAAGTCCCAGCTCAATATTATCTTACTGAGCCGGCCCTTGGGGGCTACACATCATTGCTCAAATCTACATGATTATACCTACAAAGTCCCTGCTCATTATTGCATAATGACCCGGCTCTTGGGGGCTACACTGGTTGAAGTTTTTATGAGTATAAGACAATTGCAAGTCCCAGGTTGCTGTAAGCATGATAACCCGGCACTTGGGGGCTACATAGTATGGAGTATTCAGTTTTTACTAGTCACTGGGATGAACAACATGGATTTCTTCTTAAGTGGCAGTATTTATATTGAAGCAAGTCTTAAGCCATCACTTTGTTCTGCTCAAGACTTGGGGGCTACAGGTATTATATTATTATTAAAGAACTATTTCCAAATTCTCTGTTTTGAGCAAACTGGATTAACCCAGCGTCACCAATCATTATGACCCTGTGTCTGTAACCCGGCGTCATCAATAATCATAAACCGGCAAGTTTTACATATTCAAGCCGGCTGGATATCAGTTGAATATTTCAGAGACTAATATTTTTGTCAAGTCAAAGCATTGAAGGCCGATTCAAATGGATTCTTTATTTACAAATATCTTCTGCAAGAAAATTGATTATGAAGATGGTTATTAACTTGGAAGGAAGAAATGACAAGGATTTAAGGATGATTAAGTGTCGGCTTACAAGTATATTTAAACCGGAGCACAACCCGACAAATTTGTTCTTGTTGCAGATCAGTTTAACATGGATGAATCCAAATTAAACTGGGGGCTAATGTCGGGGATATACCCCGCGGTATAAACCGCCGGATGTATGACCCGGCTAGAGTTTGGCGATTCACTGACGACCCACTTGGTCATGGCGGTTTACGGTTCATTGGTAATCCGGCAGGCGGGTCAGAGGAGCGACAAGAGCCGGTGGCCCAACGGGCGGTTTATGGAAGGCCGGATCATGCTATGGTGGGCCGGTTTAAGAGAAAAGGCGTGAGGAATATTTACTTTACAAGGAAGACCCGGACTTGTATCTGGTTTGTATTAGAGATAGACTAGTCCTAATCCTAATAGAACTCCACATGTAACCGCCCCTTCAACATATATAAGGAGGGGCAGGGCTTCCCAAAGAGGGACAAGCTACAAGCAAGAAGAAACAATCTTAGGGCTAGACACAAAGAGGAGAGCCGGTTTACGGCGACTCCCTCGTGATGATAATGAGACCTAGCCTCAAACAGCATGTAGGGTTTTTACCGGATGATGTTTCCCGGGGCCCGAAGCTGTCTAAATCCCTGTCTTGTGTTGCGTCTCTCGATTCCAATCAACCCCTCTCAAGCTATCACATAGATGCGTTGGCCTCGCGACTAAGTCCTGACACTAAGGACATCTGACGTGACAATTCCACGACAGGTCCGGAATACTATCGCTTTCGGAACAGCCCCCAAGCCGACCCTCTTGAAGTTGATACAATGATTCGGTCTCACCAGTACATGACTCGTCATAAGAATAAATGACGGTCTCACCACCAGATGCCGATTTATCCTCAGGTTCCACTCCATGGATACATCCCACGAAGGCACGATTCATGGTGGGCCGAACCCGGGCGGATCTCACACGCTGAGCCGTGTCGATGATGTGAGTGCAGATGTCCTACTCAGGGTCCAGTTCGCCGACCTTGCCAATGAAGATGTGAATTCCGCTGAAGGGGACCCGATACCCATACTCAATTGAGCCGGCCTTGGGGCCCCAGCCTGTGTCGTCGATGTAGAGCTTTCCATGACGACTCTTGGTCATCTGGCCCACGGCGTATCCCTTGATCCCTTCAAAGTTTCCCTTTAAGAAATCAAAACCATTGTGCGATAGCCCCATGGTGGGCGCCAACTGTCGTGGAATTGTCACAGCAGATGTCCTAGTGTGAGGACTTAGTCGTGGAGCCATCACGTTGACGTTAGCTTAAAGGGATTAATCAGGACAAAGGACACGCGGAGTTTATATTGGTTCGGCACCTTACGATGAAGGTAAAAGCCTAGTCCGGTTTGCAGTTAGTATTGGTAGGGTTTCGATGAGCAGGGAGCAAATATGCTTGACCCGACTCTCGATCCATTGTTTCTTGACCTAAGACGCCGCTAGGTCATCCCCTTATATACACGGGTTCACGCCTGCGGCCCTCAGAGTCCCGACCGGCTTATACAACGTATCCGACTCGGTGACCTTTTACATATGCCTTAGAATATAAGTTTACATACATGGCGGTTTATACTCATGGGCCTTAAGCCGCTTTTGGGTGTAGGCCCTCTATTAAGCCTATCTATGAACCGCCGTAAGCTCGTTGGCTTCATTGAGATGAATTGCCATAGGGATGACCCGGCCCCTCCTGGGCGGGTCATACCTAATTGTTATATCCCCAACACCGGTCCTCGTGTTGCAATAGTAATAAATGAGCGATGAGGGTTTAAATCACAAAGCCCCACCTTTCCCGCATTAAGCTTGACGGACGAAGCAACCATCATTTTACTCTAGGGCTCAAGAGCATAAAGAAAAAAGAAAACCAATGATGCGTGCGGCAGCTACCTAGGGTGCCCTAGAGTAGGAGCCTCCACTACAAATCCACGCCTCCCTCGTCTTCTTGAAGAAAATAGTGGATGTATGTTCAACCGAAATGCAATGACGCATGGGCTCCGCATTTTGATATACCCTCGGCCGCATGAAATTTGCTACTTAAAATAATGCAAAGTTCATCCAAAAACATCTATAACTAATGGGAAGTGAATGTATGCTTAGAATGAAAATAAAATGAAAATTTAATACAAAGAGAAAAAAATGAATTACAGTTAAAAGAATGACATTTCTAACAAAAATGTGAATTTTAACTACATATGTGTGCACGTGACCAACACATATATTGTCTATAATACCAAATCTAATGCAAAAAATAACTTATGAGTAACATGCACGAATTGATGATGTGGTACTTGCATGCATAGAGTAGAAAATCAGTGTGATTTATGACTTGCATTCATGACGTGTTCATGTGGCATAGTTGCATGTCCGGAAAAAAACTAGTGGGCTGTACTAGCTAGGAATAGATATGGAAGTTGTAGGGAAAGAGATGACATGTATCTCAATTCCTATGAGTAGGGATTGCAAAAGAGATGTCATTTGGTTCACATCATAGGAACTTTTCTATTGAATTTAGAGCTGACATGTATCTCATTTCCTAGGACGAGGGGTTGGAAAAGAGTTGTCATTTGGTTCACATCATAGGAACTTTTCTACTGAATCTAGGATAATGTTTATTTAACTTCGAAATTGTTGGAGTATAGAAATCCATTCATATGAACCAAGTGGCTCTAAATCTACTAGTAAGGTACATGTGCATTGCACGCATGAGATTTGGCAACCAAATTGTGAATAAATACCACACTTTAGCGTGTAAGCTTTGAGTCATATATGCATGATGTAGACACTCGTTTTTCTCAAAAAGTTATGTTTATCGATGCATTAATTACAACGAATGCATGCATGACCACTAAATTTCCATGAACTTCTACATGCATTGGTGAGTTTTCTCTTGATAGTGCTTGCATTGGGTGATTTAATGCACCTCAAAATCCAAACATGTGATGGTAAGTACTACCACCTACATCCTCGTTTATAGGTCACTTTTGTAGTTTGTGCCAAATTTTGACCAAAGATTGAGCTAACAACATGTTAATGCATGTCAACAAAAATTATATCGTTGGATTCGTATTTGAACATAGTTTTCAATGATATAATTTTTGGTAACATGCACTAACATTTTGTTAGTTCAATCTATAGTCAAAAATTGACACAAAATACAATGGGGACCAATAAACTAGGACAGAGGTAGTAGTAGAATTGAGACTTATAAAACGGAAAAACTATTTTTTAGAGGATCCCTATAAACTGGAAAGGAAGGAGTAGTAAGTAGTACTACCTCCATAGTGGGTACGTACTCCGTAAAATCAGATTTTCCCAAAACTAAGTCGCTCAACCTTTATTTGCTTGTTTCCTTTCCTGCCTAATTACCTCGAACAGACTATGCCAAACTCCCCTTCCAACCGTGCGGGAAAATACCCACCCCGCCTTTTTTACTCCGGGTATGTATTGATGGATCGCGCGAAGCATCAAAAATCATGCCGTGTCTTGTACTCCTCTGTCGTACTGTACTAAAAGAGTGGAGACGCTCACTTTCATGAATGTTGTACTTCCTCTCGCCGACATGTGGGACATATAGCAACAAGGTCGATGTGTCATGCACCAAATAACAGTGCAGTACAGCAGGGGGGCGCACCACAGTCGTAGCGCCCCAGTAGTAGTAATGAGCAATGAGATATCAAATCACAAAGCCACACCTTTCCCCCAGACGGACGAAGCAACCATTATTTAACACTTCGCTGAATCTGCTTCTCCATCATCTCCTTCATGAAAACCACATATTGCTTCTACCATTGTTCTTCCTCAAGAGGGATGCGCATCGCCTTGGTACATCATGACATGTGGGACAGCATGACAGGCCATGCTCCCCCGCCCACTGCTCAATAAAATAACCTCATATAGTCAGGATTCACCAAGGAGCAAAACCAAGTGGTAGGCTGCTCCTATCGTGTTGGCATGGAAACTCAGCAGGGTCAGTCCGCACACGAAATGGCGACACACTTACAGGACCGCTTTGTCCGACATGTGGCTCATCCACTGTAATGCCCCGAGACAGATGCGCCAGGTGTCTTCTGTTTATTCTCTATTGTTGCCATGTCATCTGCTTGCGTGTTGTATCTTGTCATGTCATCATGTGCACTACATCTCATGATTTCAAAACTTGCATCCGGTCTCTTTCTCCTTTGTCCGTTTCGGAATCCGTTGCACCTCTCAGACCTTGTTTCATGAGCGGGAGATAAATGTTTTCGGAATGGGATGAAAGTTGGCATGCAGTCTTATTATAGTGTAGGTAGACCGCCTGTCAAATTTCATCGCGTTCGGAGTCCATTTGATGCCCCAACGGCTGACTATAGCGGCAATATAGCCAGTCCTTCGTCGGACATTTTTGGTCTCTGGAAACAGTCGCCGGGCTGCATTCCTCCTCTTTCCTCTCAGCCCAACCCCTCTTCATAGCCCACTAATCCAGCCCACTAACCTCCCCTCCGACCAGAACCGTTCGATTGCAATCGGAGGGTCCTAAACGGCCTCAAACCCCCCGAACCCTAGCACCTACCCTATATAAACAGTCCCTAGTCAATTTTTGGACAAACCTAGCTCTTCCCCTACCCCTAGACCCCCTTCTCCTCGGATCCACCACCACCAGCCACAGCCATCCCCCTCCACCTAGATTTCCTGCGCAGCCCAGCCGCCGCCGCCGCGCCTCGGACCAATCCGGGCGTGCCACGTCGCCACCCCGCGCCCGCCAACCACTCCCACGCCGCCACCTCGCCTCCCCAACCGGCTCCCCCACCACGGCCCTAGGAACCCAAGCCAGGCCCGCCCGAGCCCATCTGGGGCCCGAGGGAACCCGCGCGCCGCCGCCACTCTATGCCTGGCCCCAGCTCGCCCGCTCCTCTGGAGCTCCTCTGCGCCACCTACCTCGACCTTGTCGGAGCCAACACCGGTGACCCCAGCTCGTCTCACCGCCAGGCCGGGGCTCCATCCCTCTCCTCTCACTTTCTCTCTCTTCTCCTTTTCTCTCCCTAACCTCTGCCCTCCTCCATGGTCAGCGCCGCCGCCAGGGCTCCCTCGCTGTCGCCCCACGACGAGCGCCGCCGGATCTGGCCGAAATGGGCCGGTGCGACCAGATTCGGCCATCGCTAATGTCCCCGCGGCCTCCCCGCCGTCCTTGCATCCTCGCTGGTGGAGCCGCCGCCCCTGCATCCTACTCATGCGCGAACACGAGGGCAAGACGACGACCGGCCTCACCTCGGCCTCGTGGGCTGGCCTTCTGCGACCTCCCCGCTGGCATGCATCCCGTCCGCGTAGTGGGCCGAAACCCATCGAGGTGAGCACCCCTACCTTCCCTATCCATCGCCCTAGGCGCTAAATACTATATGATGCTCGCTTGGATTTTTCGGTTAAAAATCGGCTAAGTCTGTGAATCCCAGCATCATGCATGCATGTTTGCCATGTGTTAACTTTGTGCATGCTCACCGTGTGATGATGATCCTTATATGCAAATGTTTATCTCTGAGAGCTCTACATGATGGTGTGATTAGCATGCATGTTAGGATGCATTATGACATGTTAATCCCTGTTGCAAGAGTGCTATATGATGTTAACCTACTGAGTTTGTTATAATTTGCTGTTTTGCCTTTTTCATTGCATTTTGTGTGTTGATCTTTTTGCGCATTTTGGGAAGTGTGCTACTTAATCTTGTTGATTTGTGAGACTTGGTGGATTTTGCTAAGTTTGTAACTTTTACATTGTGATGCTATGTTAACTTGAAGCTACTGTCCATTCCATGCATAATCTGGGGTTGCTTACTTGAGATGTTTTGACGTCCATGTTATGCTCTATCATTCCATGCCTTCTGATGCCTCATATATGTCATGTAGCATCTGTTTTCATTGCCTTGAACATGCTTATATGATGTTCCAGTTTTCTGTTAACTTCATGATGCCATGTTGTGTGAGTTTGACGTTGAGTAATCTATGACTCTTTTGGTGATGCTCCTTTTACATGTTTTGAAGTATGCTATGAGTACTTTGTCAACATGCTAAGTTTGATAATTTTGGACCTCATATGACCTCTGTTATAAGCTTGCAAACATGTATGTTATTGCTGCTGTTTTACACTTGCTGAAACTATTATAACATGCAATCTTCTCTTGATGGCTCCCACTAGTCCATGCGTCATATGTATATGATGCCTTGATGTTATTTGCTAATTGTTATGTGTACTTTGATGCCATGCCCTTGGTTGTCATTATATCTTGCTGTTTTTTGTCTCTTTCTTGCTCTCAAGTTGCCATCATGCTAAATTTGTCATCATGTTAACAACATGTTCCTTTTTGCACGAATCATTGTGATTACTCCATGCTTCATATGAACATGTGCCCATGGATTAAGTTGATGTATATCATGTCTACTACATGTCCATGTCTTTTGCATGATTATTAAAGTTTCTATTTGATAATCCCCAAGTGCATGAAATCATCATAGCAATTCCCAAAGGTGGAAGTGATAAGTATGGAGTGTCGAACCCACAGGGAGCTAAAGGTAAGATAAATATTCTCTCAAGTCCTATCTGCCATTGATATGAATCTACATACACCAAACGTTTGCTTCCAACTAGAAATGAGAAATAAAACTATATTGTGGGTATGAAGAGGGTAACTTTGCATAATATCAGAGAGCTAAAATATGAAAGTAGGTGCTGTTATCATAAAGTTAGAATATATTACTAAACATTATAAATAGCGAGTGTGGAATAATGATGGATCCGTGTGCGGAATTGTCCTAGGCAATTGTTAACAAGACCGATAGTCGTCATTGCAATTTCATATGAGGGAGAGGCATAAGCTAACATACTTTCTCTTCTTGGATCATATGCACTTATGATTGGAACTCTAGCAAGCATCCGCAACTACTAATGATCATTAAGGTAAAACCCAACCATAGCATTAAAGTATCAAGTCTCCTTTATCCCATACGCAACAACCCCCTTACTCGGGGTTATGCTTCTGTCACTCAAGCAACCCACTATAAGTGAATCATGAATGTATTGCAACACCCTACAGCGGGAATCCCTCACGCTTGCGCGACATGGAGAGCACAATAGGACAGCACCAAAATAAAACATAAAAATCATACCAATCTAGATCATCAATCAACCCAAAGACAAAGGATATCTACTCAAAACATCATAGGATGGTAGCACATCATTGGATCATAATATCTGGCATAGAGAACCATGTTCAAGTAGGGATTACAGCTGGGTTGAGGAGAGTGGACCGCGTTAAAGAGATGAGGATGGTGATGTTGATGAACACGATCACTGCGGCGATGATTCCCCTCCCGATGGCACTCCGGTGCCACCGACAGAGTGGAGGAAAGGTTCTCCCCCTTGTGCTCCCTCCTCCATGGCCTCCCCCCTAGATGGGGAGAGGTTCTCCCTCTGGTCCTTGGCCTTCATGACGATGATGGCCCCTCTGGGATCCTCCTCCATGCCCTCCGGTGATGATGGCCCCCTCCGGCAGGGTGCCAGAGAGGGCCTAGATTGATTTCTCATGGCTACAGTGGCTTGCGGTGACAAAACTTCCGATCTAGGTTATTTTCTGGGGGTTTCTATATTTATAGGAATTTTTGGGATCGTTTCAAGTCAGGGGGGTCTCCGAGTCGTCCACGAGATAGGGGCCCAGGCCCACGGGGTGGGGCGCACCCCCACCCTCGTGGATGGCTCGGCATTCTTCTGGCCCAACTCTTTTACTCCGGGGGCTTCTTTTGGTCCATAAAAAAACTATCAAAAATTGGCATGTCAATTGGACTCTGTTTGGTATTCCTTTTCTGCAATACTCAAAAACAAGGGAAAAACAGAAACTGGCACTGGGCTCTAGGTTAATAGGTTAGTCCCAAAAATGATGTAAAATAGCATATAAATGCATATAAAACATCTAAGATGAATAATATAATAGCATGAAAACTTCATAAATTATAGATACGTTGGAGACATATCAGCATCCCCAAGCTTAATTCCTACTCGTCCTCGAGAAGGTAAATGATAAAAGAAATAATTTATGAAGTGTGAATGCTAGCAAGTGCATAAGTTTCATCAATGATAGTTACAATCACTTTTTCTAGCATGATTATATATCATAACAGTAGCTCAACTAATGAAACTTCTCCTGATCAAGTAACAAGCTAGTCACATGTTTAAGTATAGATCATAAACTTTCTTGAAAACTAACAAACTGTGCTCTTAGTCATCAAACAATTGCAATTCATCTTATTTTCGGGAAGGGTATATGTAAGAGCTTTGATTTAGGAAACTCCACATACTCAACTATCATTTAACCTTTCACAATTGCTAACACTCATGTGATATTTATGGGTTCAAAGTTCTAATCGGACACAGAGAAAGATAGGGGCCTATAGTTTCGCCTCCCAACCTTTTACCTCAAGGGTAATGTCAACAATACTAATTTATGAGAACCTACATCCAAGTGGATATATATATATATATATATATATATATATATATATCCGGATTTCTCCAACACAAAGTGCTTGCCAAAGGAAAAAGTGTAAAAAGGAAAGGTGATGATCAACGTGACTCTTGTATTAAGGGTAGAAGATAAAAGTAAAAGATAGGCCCTTCGCAGAGGGGAGCAGAGGTTTTCATGCGCTTTTATGGTTGAATTCACAAAATCTTAATGCAAAAGAACGTCACTTTATATTGCCTCTTATGATAAAGACCTTTATTATGCAGTCCATTGCTTTTATTTCTTCCCTATCACAAGTTCGTATAAATCTTATTTTCTTCGCACTAATAGATCATACATATTTAGAGAGTAATTTTTATTTCAGGCACCGATGACAACTTACATGAAGGATCTTACTCATTCCATAGGTAGGTATGGTGGACTCTCATGGAAAAACTGGTTTAAGGCATGTTTGGAAGCACACGTAGTATCTCTACTTGGTGCAAAGAATTTGTCTAGCATGAGAGGGAAAGACAAGATCAACATGTTGGATGATCCAAGACAATATAACATTTGGGATATAGGAAAACTTAACCCATTAAGTTTTCTTCCTTGTCCAATATCAACCTTTTAGAATGTCATATTTGAATGAGTGTGTAACGCCCCGGACACACCCGCCGGTGGTCGTTACTCCTGGCGGGATCTAGACTGGCCCAACAAATTAATACTAGTCTTTTCTGTGCACTTTGTCCTCACTCGTGCGCACCCGGGAGCAACTTCCCGGTCGGTCACCCATCCTGAAACTACTCCAAGCTGAGCATGCTTAACTTGGGAGTTCTGTCCGGATGGGCTCCCGGAGAAGAAGGAATTCCTTATTGATATGAGTATTCTATCATCCCTAATAAGCCAGGCTATCACATACACCCCCACTCAGAGGAACCGACGTCCTCGTCGGGCCACAGGAACATTCCCTCATGGCACATACGTCTGTGCGTCCAGTCCGATACATGTGCCATGTCGTGTGCCATGCCTGGTCACAAATGTCATGAACAACATGACCGCGCACCTGTCCGCAAACATCCGTGTAACCGCTAGGATCGGCTCTGATACCAACTTGTAACGCCCCGGACACACCCGCCGATGGTCGTTACTCCTGGCGGGATCTAGACTGGCCCCACAGATCAATATTAGTCTTTTCTGTGTACTTTGTCCTCACTCGTGCGCACCCGGGAGCAACTTCCTGGTCGGTCACCCATCCTAAAACTACTCCAAGTTGAGGACGCTTAACATGGGAGTTCTGTTGGGATGGGCTCCCAGAAAAGAAGGAATTCCTTATTGATATGAGTAGTCTATCATCCCTAATAAGCCAGACTATCACAGAGTGCTCACAATTGCAAAAGATGTCCAAGATAGTATATTTATGTGTGAAATCTCTCTTCCTTCAATATTCTTTCATGAATTGTCCAAGCGACCAATTCTGAGTTTGCTAACTTTCAATAAGTTTACTACCTATACTTGTTATGTCTGAAGTCATTACTCCTCATGTTATAAGCATATGAAACATATATAAATTCAGATTTATGATATTCAATTCATTCAACCATTTGCTCATAGGATATACGTGAAGCACGTGAGTAAATGACAAACTACTCCAAAAAGATATAACTGAAGAACACTGAGTAGTCAAATAATTAACTAGCCATGGGAGGATTCTTTTTTATTCAAGATTTCAGATCCAATGATTTTATTCAAACAGCAATTAAAATTGAAAATACACTCCAAGCAAAACACATATCATGTGACGAATAAAAATATAGCTCCGAGTAAGGTATACCAATAGTTTTGAAGACGAAAGAGGGGACGCCTTCCGGGGCATCCCCAAGCTTAGGTGCTTCAGTATTCCTTGAATATTACCTTCGGGTGCCTTGGGCATCCCCAAGATTAGGGTCTTTCCACTCCTTATTCTCCTCATATCGATATCTCACCCAAAGCTTGAAACCTTCAATCACACAAAACTTAACGGAACTTCGTGAGATAGGTTAGTATGATAAAGAGTAAACCATTCACTTTGGTATTGTCAAAGAACAGGTTCATAATTGTTCTCACACAATGCCTACTGTACCATATCATTTCTACAATTTATATTGAGAAATATAAGCCATAGAAACTAGAAAACAAGCAAACTATGCAATGAAAACAGAATCTGTCAGAAACAGAACAGTCTGTAATGATCTGAACACCAACCATAGTTCTGCTACTCCAAAAATTATGAAATAAATTGCTGGACGTGCGGAATTTGACTATTAATATTCTAAAAAAAGAATCAACTCAATCACACTCTTCTGTAAAAAATGACAGCTAATCTCGTGAGCGCAAAGTTTCTGTTTTTTACAGCAAGATCACATTAACTTTCACCCAATTCTTCCTGAAGGTCTTACTTCGCACTTTATTGGAAGAAGAGATATAGTACATGATTACTACATTAGCTTAATCATTAGAATATACAAAAACAATAAGGGTAAATATTGGGTTGTCTCCCAACAAGCACTTTTCTTTAATGCCTTTTAGCTAGGCATGATGATTTCAATGATGCTCACATAAATGATAAGACTTGAAACATAAAGAGAGCATCATGAAGAATATGACTAGCACATTTAAACCTAACCCACTTCCTATGCCTAGGGATTTTGTGAGCACACAATTTATAGGAACAAGAATCAACTAGCATAGGAAGGAAAAACAAGTATAACTTCAAAACTTTAAGCATATAGAGAGGAAACTTGATATTATTGCAACTCCTACAAACATGTATTCCTCTCTCATAATAATTTTCAGTAGCATCATGAATGAGTTCAACAATATAACCAGCACATAAAGCATTCTGTTCATGATCTACAAGCACACAAATTTTACTAGTCTTCTCATAAGCAAAATTCCTCTCATTCGGAATAGTGGGAGCAACCTTCTTCTAAATCCACTTTAGATGATAGTATTATCCATACTCCAAAAGATATAAGTGAAGTTCATGTAGAATCCTACAATTAATATAGACTAACCAATATCCAAGCTCAAAATATATAAGTGAAGCACACGAAGCATTCTATAAAACCATACTCAAAAGATTTAAGTGAAGCACAAAGAGCAATTCTATAAGATCATACTTAAAAGATATAAGTGAAGCACATGAAGTATTCTATAAATCAATAAAGGTCTATCTCATACTATCATAGTTCTTAAAGGAAAAACAAAAACACAAAGAACACAAATTATGTGAACAAAACAAAAACCGAGGTATACCGATAATTGTTGAAGAAGAAAGATGTGATGCCAACCGGGGCAACCCCAATCTTAGATTCTTGAGTATCCTTGAAATATTTACTTGGGGTGCCTTGGGCATCCCCGAGCTTGAGCTCCTGCCTCTCTTTATTCTTCTCATATTGATAACTCCTCGATCTTCGAACACTTCATCCACACAAAACTTTAACAAAAACTTTGTGAGATCCGTTAGTGTAATAATGCAAATCACTACCTTTAGGTACTGTTGCGAACTTATTAAAATTTCATATTAGAACTATATCTACTGTATTCCAACTTCACCATGGTTCATACCCCCCCCCCCGATACTACCCATAGATTCATCAAAATAAGCGAACAACTCATAGAAAACAGAATCTGTCAAAAACAGGATAGTCTGTAGTAATCTGGATGTTTAGTAAACTTCTGTAGCTCCAAAAATTTCTAAAAAATTAGGAAAATTTAAAAAATTTATATAAAAGTAATGTGCAAAGAGTTTCAGACCCATTCGACTTTCCAGTAAAAAATGTAAAATCACGCGCTACATCCAAAGTTTCTGTTTTTGTACTGCACAATGTAAACAAGCAATCTAATCATCTTAAAACCAAGGCTTGGCACGTTATTTTTATAATACAATGGATATATACAAGGGGATAATTATTTTCAGATAAGCTTCCATGAAATTTTTTACATTGTTTCCATGAGCATGAACACAAGTGCTCAAGGTCGACCCTCATTTCTTCAATGCATAGTCTTCCAATCACTTCTCTTATTGAAAAACTTTTTAGGTATGAGAGGCAAGTAAATTTTTTTGTGTTTTCATTCTTTTAAAAAAATTGTATGTTTCACCCACAACTAAACAGAAACAATAAAGGAAAAACAAAATCTACTTCGTGAAGAAAGCAAACAAGCACACACGAGAATATTAACCCCACGCTATTGCTCCCCGGCAAAGGCGCCAGAAAAGAGCTTGATAATCCCCAAGTGCAGGGAATCATCATGGAAATTCCCAAAGGTGGAAGTGATAAGTATGGAGTGCCGAACCCACAAGGATCTAAAGGTAAGATCAATATTCTCTCAAGTCCTATCTTCCACTGATACGACTTGCTTCCAACTAGAAATGAGAAATAAAACTACGTTGTGGGTATGAAGATGGTAACTTTGTATGATATCGGAGAGCTAAAATATGAAAGTAGGTGATGTTATCATAAAGTTAGAATATATTACTAAATATTATAAATAGCGAGTGTTGAATAATGAGGGATCGGTGTGCGGAATTGTCCTATGCAATTGTTAACAAGACCGATAGTCGTCATTGCAATTTCATATGAGGGAGAGGCATAAGCTAACATACTTTCTCTTCTTGGATCATATCCACTTATGATTGGAACTATAGCAAGCATCCGCAACTACTAAAGACCATTAAGGTAAAACCCAACCATAGCATTAAAGTATCAAGTCCCCTTTATCCCATACGCAACAACCCCCTTACTCGGGATTATGCATCTGTCACTCAAGCAACCCACTATAAGCGAATCATGAATGTATTGCAACACCCTACAGCGGGAATCCCTCACGCTTGCGCGACACGGAGGGCCCAATAGGATAGCACCAAAATAAAACATACAACTCATACCAATCTAGATCATCAATCAACCCAAAGACAAAGGATATCTACTCAAAACATCATAGGATGGCAACACATCATTGGATCATAATATCTGGCATAGAGCACCATGTTCAAGTAGGGATTATAGCGGGGTGCTGGAGAGTGGACCGTGTTAAAGAGATGAGGATGGTGATGTTGATGAAGACGATCACCGCGGCGATGATTCCCCTCCCAATGGAACTCCGGTGCCACCGAGAGAGAGGAGGAAAGGTTCTCCCCCTTGTGTTTCCTCCTCCATGGCATCCCCCCTAGATGGGGAGAGCTTCTCCCTCTGGTCCTTGGCCTTCATGACGATGATGGCCCTCCAGGATCCTCCTCCATGCCCTCCGGTGATGATGGCCCCCTCCGACAGGGTGCCAGAGAGGGCCTAGATTGATTTCTCATGGCTACAGTGGCTTGCGGTGACAAAACTTGCGATCTAGGTTATTTTCTGGGGGTTTCTGTATTTATAGGAATTTTTGGCATCGGTTTCATGTCAGGGGGGTCTCTGAGTCGTCCACGAGATAGGGGCCCACGCCCAGGGGGTAGGGCGCGCCCCCCAGCCTCGTGGACGGCTCAGGATTCTTATGGCCCAACTCTTTTACTCCGGGGGCTTCTTTTGGTCCATTAAAATTATCAAAAATTGGCACGCCAATTGGACTCAGTTTGGTATTCCTTTTCTGCAATACTCAAATACAAGGGGAAAACAGAAACTAGCACTGGGCTCTAGGTTAATAGGTTAGTCCCAAAAATCATATAAAACATCTAAGGTGGATAATATAATAGCATTAGTACTTCATAAATTATAGATACACTGGAGACGTATCACTATGCTTATTGTTATGTGCTACTAAAGTCAGCATCATAATGTTATGTTTTGCATTCCCAGATTTCCTCCAGGTCTAAGAATCAGCTTATATCATGTTGCATCTTGTCTTATTGATTGCCATTGATCTATGGATCATATGGAGAGGTTTTGTAATAATATTTTACCATGTTTAACCTGTACTTTAATGCCATGCTTTTGTTTGCCATGATCTTGCACTATATCATCATTGTTTCATGCCTCCAACATATCAACATGTTATTCACTGTCATAATCTGTGTTATTAAGTTGCTTCTTGCATTGATCATCTTGGATTAATCTTGATACCTATGGACCTGAACCTTAAATGTTATTTGAAGTTTGTAACCTATACTTTGAGTGCATGTCAAGTTTGTGTCCTTATGATTCCTGTAGCATGTTGTTTCCTTGATTGCAAAGTGCTTAGTTGTTGTTTTGGGCAGAGTTTGTGTTTGAATCTTGTATTGAGTGTATGTGTTGAACCGTTGCTCCGTTTGGAGTGTCCTCTATATGAAACTTGCTTGGTTTTGCATGTAGTTTCATCATGCCTTGTTGCATACATGTTTTGGAGTGTTTGTGATGTTGTTTTGCTTGCATTTGCATCAATGCCATGTTTAACTTGTTTGTCATATCTTCTAGTCTGCAGCTTTGAATTAAACAAACTTTATATGTAACTTGATTAGAAAACCGTGTAGATCATCGTGGTGCAATTTAACTTGATGTTTTACAACTTCAACATTGTGTTTTAATCAGATCTGGACCAATTTCGAAATTTGCATATGAGGACTTACCAGAATTGTTCTATGTTGTTTTCGGCCTCATTTAAACTTGCTTTGATGTGTTGCTCTTGTATGCATCATCCCTTGCCATGACTAGCATCATATAGCCTTGTCAAGCATCATACTTGGTTGAGCATCATGTCTTGTTTATGTGTTGTGTGTTTACCATGTTGTTTGCTTCTTTCCAGTTGTGCTCCTTCTCGATAGTTCTTGTTTCGTTGCTATTGTGCGGGTCCGTTCGACTATGTCGGTTCGTCTACTTCATGGACTCGTTCTTCTTCCTAGCAGGATTTCAGGCAAGATGACCATCACCATGGATCTCACTACTATATTTTCTATGCTAGTTGTCTCGATGCTATCGCTAGTTCTTCTTCCTACCACTTGTTTATCAAGCCTCCCAAATTGCCATGGAAGCCTCTAACCTTTCCAGCCTTCCTAGCAAACTGTTGTTTTGCTATGTTACCTCCTTGCTCAGCCCCTCTTATAGAGTTGCTAGTTGCAGGTGCAGTTGCAGGTTGTTCCATGTTGGAACATGGATATTTTGGGATATCACAATTTCTCTTATTTAAATTAATGCACATATATACTTGGTAAAGGGTGGAAGGCTCGGCCTTATGCCTGGTGTTTTGTTCCTCTCTTGCCCCTAGTTTCCGTCATACCGGTGTTATGTTCCTTGATTTTGCGTCCCTAACACGATGAGGGTTATGGGATCCTCTTGACAGTTCGCTTTGAATAAAACTGTTCCAGCAAGGCCCAACATTGGTTTTACCATTGTTGAAATGTCTTGTGCACCGGGATTCCGAGTCCGATCGTGTGTCTCACGATGGAGGATTGTCTTCGTGGATCGAGAGCTTTTCATGGGCTAAGTTGGGACACCCCTATAGGGTTTAAACTTTTGAGAGATGTGCGCGTGGTTATGTAGCAGATGGGAATTTGTTAATATCCAGTTGTAGAAGACTTGAAGTAAACTCAACTAAAATATACCAACCGCGTTGCGTAACCATGAGGGTCCCTTTTCGGGGAAGTTCGAGAAGAGAACACGATTGGGTTATGTTTGACCGTAAGTAGTTCAGGATCACTTATAGATCGTTACTACTTGGCGAACATTGCGTACTTTCTCATATGATTCTTGTATTCGTAAGTTAGCCACCATACTTTGCTTAGTCGCTGCTGCAACCTCACCACTTTACCCCTTCCATACCCATTAAGCTTGGCTAGTCTTCATACCCATGGTAATGGGATTGCTGAGTCCCCTGACTCACGGATTACTACAACACCAGTTGCAGGTACAACTTATGCGATGATCATGGCACGAGAGCGATGTTTATTGTTTTTGGAGTTCTTGTTCCGCTTCTTCTTCGTTCGAGGGATAGGTTCCTGGTCGGCAGTGTGGGCTAGCAGGGTGGATGTCATTTGAGATTTTGTTTGTGTTTCATCCGTAGTCGGATGTTGTTCTATGCATGATGTATTGTTGTATTCTTGCGGCATTTGTATTCCTTGCATGTATCCCCAACTATTACGTAATGGTTTGATGTAATGATATCAACCTTACGGTTTATCCTTGGTGGGACCTTCGAGTCTCTTTAAGATACTGTCGCATATTGGGCGTGACAAGCTGGTATCAGAGCCTCGACCGACCCTAGGAGCCCCCTTGTTTGATCGTATAGTTTGGCCGTTGTCGAATCTAGAAGAAAAGCTTTTTTCGGAGTCTAGTTATATCGGCGAGTAGGATTTATTTTACTCCTCAGTCCCTTCATCGCTGTGGTAAGGAATCTTGTTGTAGGTGTTTTGAATTACTCCTCTTCCCCTTAAAATAGTTTTTGGATCTCACAGTTAGTTTCGTTTGTTGCGATGTCAGCTCTTTTCATCCGGTGCATCTCTCGTCAAGTTGTTTCAATCAAGGTAGTCAGAGTCGGGATTCGTAGTCGGATCGGTTTTCCTCAGATAGAATCGAGACATAAGATCGAGTCATGGAATCGAGGATTCTACTAGATTTACTCAAATAAAATATTTTGTTTGCACCCAAGAAATTTATATGGGTTCTATAGAGTTTTGACACTAAATATGGAGCAAAGAACGCACACATCAATGTTAGTTGTATTCTACTTCTTTTTATGTCTAACCTACCATCTAGCTCGCATGTATGGAACATATGTGATAGCGAAATATATAGAACATTTAAACCTTCAATGCACGAAATTTACTTATGTTCTTTTTAGAGTGCGTGAATAGTCGATCACTTATCTATCTGACCTACAGTGCTAAACCTTGAAGGGTCTTACTCTCCTTCTCCGATCAATCTTGAAGCATCCTCCTTTTCACGCCAATTCCATATGACGACAAGCATGATCCTCAATTTCGACCTAGGGTTTCTAAGAGCTAGATCAAAGGTGTCTACGACTGAGCATTTGGACTTGGGAGGGGAATAAAGGTCCATGAGGTATATGAAAAGGGGTTTGGATGATGGCATACTATTTTGCTACAACTGAACACACGGCTTAGATAAGTTAGTAGAATCGGATGTAATACATAACATAGTCGGGATTGTACAGTTTTGTACAGGATTCTATGATTTTGATCGCGACTCAACAAGGATTCTACCTGATCCGGATTCATAGTGGGATTTGGATCGACATGATTCTGTAGGGTCATGAAGTCGTAGGATTCTAGCAGTCGAATCGGGATTCTGACTACCTTGGTTTCAATCCTCGTCATCTTTTGCAAGGTTGATCCTCAGTTCTTTCTCAACAACATTGTTCCCTCATGTGGAATTGTCTTTCCTTTTCCCACCCGCCCACCCTTTTATTGTCGGAGCCGGAGTTTGTGATTGAGTATCCATCTTACTCGTGCAAAGTCTTTGCACTCCTTCCTCAAATATTTCAACTGGTGTTTTCTCTTGAAGTTATTCGTCGATTCCCCGTTCCAAGTTGCCTTTGTTTTACCCACCCTCCCACCCATTTTATTCCAGAGTCTGAGCCGCTATTCGAGCATCCATTTCATTATTCCGGAGCGTCTTTAGTCTTTCCTCAATTATATCAACCGGTGAATTCTCGTCTAGTTAATCGTTGTTCGTCTCGTATTCTTTCCAGTGGATCCAATTCAAGTTTTTCGTTGTTGATTATATTCTTTTCTACTCAAGTGTTTGCCTTGCTCGTTTGCCTCTCCCCATTTAGTCCTTCCTAAGTATTGAAGAAATCTCAGAAGATCCGTGTTTGCCTTCAATAATTTCGAGGTTGTCACCTCAGTCAAGTCTTTTTATCGTTCTGGTGCAGCATCTCTCTCTTCAACAATCCTTTCCGACGATGCTTCTTTTCAGTGGCCCCTAACCCACGGGTCTTTTTGAAGGATCTTACCCGACTCTTCTAATTTTCCCAGAGTTATTCCCAAATTCTTTTCGAAGTTTGACATAAGTATGAATATCATCAGTCAGACGCATTCCCAATATCGATTCCAAATTATTTTCATTGTTGGCTCAACCCCTTCGCTTTTCGTTCTCCCGAAGCGGCTCAACTATTTTGGTGGTGTTTCTCATCGACATTCTCAATGATTGAAGACCGAAGAAGAGTTTTTTCCTCTAAATCTTGTCCATTCTCATAGAGATTAGTGGTTCTAACTTCATGTTATCCTCTCAAACTGTTTCCAATCGTGTGATTCTTTTCTTACCCCACCGGAGTATTTCAGGAGTTATTCCATTTCGAGTGTCAGGAGGTCTCCATTTCAGAATATTTCTTCGTTCCAAGTTTTCAGCTTCATTCGTTCCCATATTTGTACCGGTGCTCCGTTCAAGCATTCTTTAATAAGTATCTTCGTTCGTTTTCTAATTCCTCCTGGTGATTCATCCTCTTTCTTCATTCTTTTCAAATTCTTACAGTGGTTCGTTCAAGATTCCTCATCTTTTTCTATCGTATCAATTCATTCGTTCTTTCCAGCCCTACCGGTGGTTCAGGAAGACCTTCTCAAGTTTGTGCTATATCTCTCTTCAATTCTTTTCAATAAGAATAAGTTGCATGCCAAATCCATTCGGCATCAATTAAATTTGATGAAGGATAAGAATAACGTAATTCTTATCCTCATTTCATCATGGCCAAGTAATTCCTTGCTTCAGAGATTGTTCATGAGGAATAATTTCTCGGTTATAAGTTGTTCATCTTCTCTTTTCTTGAGTTCCAAGTTTTTCTTGCTTATCTCATCGGAAACTCAATCTAAATCATCACAAGGCGTCATCTTATTCTTTTTATCTTTCAATTCTATCTCATCATCCATTTATTACCAGAGTTCTTGACGGTGGTTCATAAGGATTTAATTCATTCTTCAAGAGTTCATCAAGATTCTTGTTGGACCTCAAGTATCTTTTCCACTTTGCGTCTTGAAGTGCAATTAATTCTCTGTATTCATTTGAAGTGGAGTTTTGCATTTCTTCGTTCTTCTCAGCTATTCAATCTTTTCCGCTTGTGGCCGGTTATCACCTCATAATTTCGAGATGTTGTCCAGAAGCCCACAACAAGCTTATTCTTTTGTTGTTGAATTTCCAACAACTTCGTTCAACCCTTCTTCATAAGGAAGTTTTTCGAACTCAATTGTGGTATAAGATGTCGTCTTCTTCTCCGTTCTTTTCATTCAACTATTTCAATTCTTACGGAGGCATTATGTTGTTTCTCTCATCAAGTACCGTTCCATCTTGTGATCATGTTCTATTCTTTCCATGTTTAAACGAGATCCTATCCCAAGGCTTTCGTTATTATTCCTTTTCTATCTTGTTCTAACCGGAGTGGTTTCATAGTCCATCTTGTTCCTTGAGCTTTCAATTCTCATCATAATCGCCATTCCTCTATACTACCTAACTGCTATCGACTGTGTTCACCTTCTCTTCTGTTTTATTCCTATGATCTCAGGACGAGATCTCTTTCAGTGGAGGAGAGTTGTAACACCCCGAGACGGATGCGTCAGGTGTCTTTCATTTATTCGCCTTTGTTGCCATGTCATCTATTTGCGTGTTTCATATTGTCATGTCATCATGTGTATTGCATCTTCATGTTTTCAAAACTTGCATCCGGTCTCTTTCTCTGTTGTCCGTTTCAGAATCCGACACTCTCTGATGCACCCGTTGCACCTCTCAGACCTTGTTTCGTGAGCATTAGAAAAAAATTCTTCGAATGGGATGTAAGTTGGCGTGCGGTCATATTATAGTGTAGGTAGACTGCCTTTCAAATTTCATCGCGTTCGGAGTCCATTTGATGCCCCAATGGATAACTATAGCGGCAATATAGCCGGTCTATCGTCAGATGTTTTCGGTCTCTGGAAACAGTCGCTGGGCTGAATTCCTCCTCATTCCTCTCAGCCCAAGCCCTCTTCATAGCCCACTAATCCAGCCCACTAAACCTCCCCTCTGACCGAAACCGTTCGATTGCGATCGGAGGGTCCTAAACGGCCTCAAACCCCCCGAACCCTAGAACCTACCCTATATAAACAACCCCTAGTCCATTTTTGTACAAACCTAGCTCTTCCCCTACCGCTAGAATCCATTCTCCTCAGATTCGCCGCCACCAGCCGTAGCCAACCCCCTCCACCTCAATTTCCGGCGCAACCCAGCCGTACCCCGTCACTTGGCGCCGCCGATGCCACGCCCCGAACCAATCCGGGCGCACCATGTTGCCACCCTGCGCCTGCCAACCACGCCCAGCCGCCACCTCGCCTCCCCAACCGTCTCCACCCACCATGACCCTGGGAACCCAAGCCAGGCCCGCCCGAGCCCATCTGGGGCCCGAGCAAGCCCATGCGCCACCGCCGCTCAGCGCCTGGCTCCCGCTCGGCCGCTCCTCCCGAGCTCCTCTACGCCACATGCCGCGACCTCGTCGGAGCCAAAGCTGGTGACCCCACCTCGTCTCGCCGCCAGGTCGGGGCTCCAGCCCTCTCATCTCACTTTCTCTCTATTCTACTTTTCTCTCCCTAACCTCTCTGCCCTCCTCCATGGTCAGCGCCACCACTAGGGCTCCCTCGCTGTCGCCACACGACGAGCGCCGCCGGATCCAGCCGGAATGGGTCCGGTGCGACCAGATCCGGCCATGGCCAATGTCCCCGCAGCCTCCCTGCGGTCCTTCCGTCCTCGCCGGTGGAGCCGCCTGATAAGTCTCCAACGTATCTATAATTTTTGATTGTTCCATGCTATTATATTATCTGTTTTCGATGTTTAGTGGGCTTTAATACACTCTCTTATATTATTTTTGGGACTAACCTATTAACAGGAGGTCCAGTGCCAGTTTCTATTTTTTGCCTACTTTAGAGTCTCACTGAAAAGGAATACCAAACGGAATCCAAACAGAATGAAATCTTCACGATGATCTTTCTTGGACCAAAAGCAAACTAGAAGACTTGGAGTTGAAGTATTGAACGCCACGAGGCGGCCACGAGGTAGCAGGGCGTGCCCTGGGGGGGTAGGCGCGCCCCCAACCTCGTGGGCCCCTTGTAGCTCCACCGACGTACTTCTTCCGCCTATATATAATCTTATACCCTAGATCGATCGCAGAGAGCCACGAAACCACTTTTCCACCACCGTAGCCTTCCATACACGTGACATCCCATCTTGGGGCCTTTTCCGGCGATCCATCGGAGGGGAAATCGATCACGGAGGGCTTCTAAATCAACACCATAGCCTCTCCGATGAAGTGTGAGTAGTTTACCGCAGACCTTCGGGTCCACCATTATTGGCTAGATGGCTTCTTCCCTCTCTTTGATTCTCAATACAAAGTTCTCCTCGATGTTCTTGGAAACCTATTTGATGTAATACTCTTTTGCGGTGTGTTTGCCGAGATCTGATGAATTGTGAGTTTATGAACAAGATTATCTATGAATATTATTTGGTTCTTCTTTGAATTCTTGTATGCAAGATTTGATATCTTTGCAAGTCTCTTCAAATTATCGGTTTAGTTTGGCCTACTAGATTGATCTTTCTTGCAATGGGAGAAGTGCTTAGCTTTGGGTTCAATATTGTGGTGTACTTTCCCAGTGACAGTAGGGGCAACAAGGCACGTATTGTATTATTGCCATTGAGGATAAAAGGATGGGGTTTATATCATATTGCTTGAGTTTATCCATCTACATCATGTCATCTTGCTTAAAGCGTTACTCCGTTCTTATGAACTTAATACTCTATATGCATGCTGGATCGCGGTCGATGTGTGGAGTAATAGTAGTGGATGCAGAATCGTTTCGATCTACTTGGCAAAGACGTGATGCCTATATTCATGATCATTGCCTAGATATTCTCATAACTATGCACTTCTCTATCAATTGCTTGGTAGTAATTTGTTCACATACCGTAATACATGCTATCTTGAGAGAAGCCACTAGTGAAACCTATTGCCCCCGGGTCTCTTTCTTATAATATTGCACTTCTTTTATTTACATCGCATCTTGTTTACCATTTTTCAATCTTTAATTTCCAATGTATACAACAAAAATACCAAAAATATTTACTTTACTATCTTTATCAGATCTCACTTTTGCGAGTGACCGTGATGGGATTGACAACCCCTTTATCGTGTTGGTTGCAAGGTTCCTGATTGTTTGTGCAGGTACTAGGTGACTTGTGTGTTGTCTCCTACTGGATTGATACCTTGGTTCTCAAAAACCGAGGGAAATACTTACGCTACTTTGCTGCATCATCCTTTCCTCTTCAAGGGAAAACCAACGCATGCTCAAGAGGTAGCAAGAAGGATTTCTGGCGCCGCTGCCGGGTAGATCTATGCCAAGTCAAGACATACCACGTACCCATCATAAACTCTTCTCCCTTGCATTACATTATTTTCCATTCGCCTCTCGTTTTCCTCTCCACCTCTTCTAAGACGATTTTCGAAAACCTTTGCCTTTTCTTCGCCCTTCTTCCGTCCGTCTCTTTTCGCTTGCCTCTTGTGTGCTTGCGTGTTGGATTGATTATTTGTCACGATGGCTCAAGATAATACCAAATCGTGTGACTTTTCCAATACAAACAACAATGATTTTATTAGCACTCCGATTGCTCCTACTACCGATGCTGAATCTTGTGAAATTAATACAGCTTTATTGAATCTTGTAATGAAAGATCAAATTTCTGGCCTTCCTAGTGAAGATGCCGCTACCCATCTAAACAACTTTGTTGATTTGTGTGATAGGCAAAATAAGGAAGATGTGGATAATGATATTGCTAAATTGAAGCTATTTCCGTTTTCGCTTAGAGATCGTGCTAAAGCTTGGTTCTCTTCTTTGCCTAAAAATAGTATTAATTCATGGAATAAGTGCAAAGATTCTTTTACCTCTAAGTATTTTCCTCCCGCTAAGATCATCTCTCTTCGGAATGATATTATGAATATTAAGCAACTTGGTTGTGAGCATGTTGCACAAGCTTGGGAAAGGATGAAATTAATGATACATAATTGCCCTACACATGGTTTGAATTTGTGAATGATTATACAAAAAATTTATGCCGGATTGAATTTTGCTTCTAGAAATCTTTTAGATTCGGCCGTGGGAGGCACTTTAATGGAAATCACTTTAGGAGAAGCTACTAAACTCCTAGACAATATTATGGTTAATTATTCTCAATGGCACACCTAAAGATCTACTAGTAAAAAGGTTCATGCGATTGAAGAGATTAATGTTTTGAGTGGAAAGATGGATGAACTTATGAAATTGCTTGCTTATAAAAGTGTTTATTATGATCCTAATTATATGCCTTTGTCCACTTTGATTGAGAATAATAATGAATCTATGGATGTGAATTTTGTTGGTAGGAACAATTTTGGTAGCAACCCATATAGAGGAAATTCTAATTCTAGGACGTTTCTTTGTAATTACTCTAATAATTATGATAATTCGTACAACAAATCTTATGGAAATTTTAATAATATGCCCTCTGATTTTTAGATTAGTGTTAAAGAATTTATGAGTTCTCAAAATAATTTCAATGCTTTGGTTGAAGAAAAATTTCTTAAGATTGATGAATTGGCTAGGAACGTGGATAGAATTTCTCTTGCTGTTGATTCTTTGAAACTTAGATCTATTCCCCCTCAACATGATATCAAAGAGTCTCTCAAAGCCATGAGAATTTCCATTGATGAGTGCAAAGAAAGAACTGCTAGGATGCGTGCTAAAAAAGATTGCTTTGTGAAAGCGTGTTATTCTAGTTTTCATGACAATAATGATGAAGATGTAAAAGTGATTGATGTGACTCCTATTAAATCTTTGTTTCCCAATATGAATCTTGATAAAGATGGGACTAGAGATGAGTCATCTTTAGTTAAAAGGCGTCCCAATGATTCGGAGTTTTTAGATCTTGATGCAAAAGTTAATAAAATTGGGCTTGAGGAGGTCAAAACTTTACATAGCAATGTACCCGATATTTTGGATTTCAAGGAATTTAATTATGATAATTTCTCTTTGATAGATTGTATTTCCTTGTTGCAATCCATTTTCATTTCTCCTCATGCTTATAATCAAAATAAAGCTTTTAGTAAACATATAGTTGTTGCTTTAATGCAATCCCATGAAGAAAAACTTGAACTAGAAGTTTCTATCCCTAGAAAACTTTATGATGAGTGGGAACCTACTATTAAAATTAATATTAAAGATTATGAATGCTATGCTTTATGTGATTTGGGTGCTAGTATTTCCATGATTCCAAAAACATTGTGTGATGTGCTAGGTTTCCGTGAATTTGATGATTGTTCTTAAAATTTGCATCTTGCGGATTCCACCATTAAGAAACCTATGGGAAGGATTATGTGACGCCCCAAGACCGGAGCTTCAAATGCCTTCCATGTTTCCGCGTGTTGTCGGGTGTTTCGTTTTGGTTCGTTGCATCATGTGCATTGCATCATGTCATCATGCCATCATTTTCTCAAAGCCAACTAAAAACTCACTTAAGTAAATTGCATGGATCTTCGGTCCATTTAAACCGAGGGAAGGGTGACTTCTCTTTATAACATATCCTCCCGATATTAGGGAGCTATATTTCCATTCTTTTGGAATTCACCTTAACACACTTGCAAAAATAACCCCATGCCTTTTCTGCCTCGAGTTGATCTCCAATAATTCTTTTCCCTTTTACTGGGGCTCCTCCAAAAATCCAAACATTTTTGGACCTTCCTAACCCTCACTTCCTATTCGAACCATTTGAATTTAAATCAAATGAGTTTGAATTTAAACTTTGAATAATGGCCACTCCATTTTTCTTGGACCGTGCACATTTTTGCGAGTCCGGGAATATTATCCCCATGCCCAGATTCCACCCCTACCTTCCCTTTCTTTTCTTTCTCTTTTATATTTTGTTTTAAAAATATAAAGGAGAGAAGAGAGAGGGAGGAGAGAGTCCAGCCCATCTAGGGTCTTCAACCACCAGCAGCACTGGGCCGGCCTCCCTGGCACAAGGTTTTCCCGCAGCCCCACTTTAAACCCTAGGCCCACTCCCCCGGCCCAGCCGGTGCCTGTCTAACCTAGGCCCAACCTCTCCCTCTCCATCTCCCTCGTTCCCTCCCTCGTCTCCCTCCTCACGCTGCCAAGAGCGTCCATGCCCGATGCCACCCGCTCGATCCCCCATCCCTCTCCTTGCTCTCGATCCCCCATGCTCCTCCTTCGCCTCGCTCGGCCCCGCTCCCTTGCAAACCCAGCATCGCGCCTCTCCTGCCTTGGATCTCAGGCGCAGGCTCCTGCATCAAGCAGGGGAGTGAGTAGGTTGAAGCCTCAGCAGCCGTCGCCACCGGCCTGCTACCTCCACCGCCCGGACCCGTGCTTCTGCCCGCCGCCATGTCCTTCCTGGAGCCCCTCATCATCTTCCGCGCCAAGTTCCAACGCCAGTGCAGCCGCTCGCGGTGCCCTGCCTCTCATCTTCGTCGTCGTCCAGAGCCATGGAGAAGAGGACAACTCAGGTGCCGACCCCGCCTCCTCTGCTCGCCTATTGCTCGGTCCTCCTCCGGCAAGAACCCAGCCGCCGCGCCCTGCTGCAGCGCCACCGTCCTCGACCTCCCCGTCTTCCTGGCCTCCTCGCGTCCCCTGGCTGTCTCTCTCTGCAACGAACAGCTGCAGCTCAGGGCCTTGGAACCTCTGCACCCCAAGTCCATCGCCACCTCGCTGGAGAACGTCGTCCTCGCAAGGATCCTCTTCGTCAGCCCCAAGCCCGCCGCCATTGCCTCGATCTGCGGTGCGCGAGGCGCCTTGGCCTTGCTACGATCTGGATACATCGAGACCACCGTTGCAACATTGATTCCTCTTCCCTGGAGTACCTCAAGTTCGTCTACACGAGGCTGCCAAGTATCTCTACGCATGAATATTGCCAAGTACCGCGATGATACGACTACCGTCGACGTGCATTTTGCCAAGTTCCACTACCGCCGACTAGTACGACTACCGTCACAAAAACAAGACCGCCAAGACCGGACCGACAAGTACCCCAACGTCATGTGTACAATAACCGTCGCCGAAGACCCAGGTAGCAAAACTTCAAGAACCTATGACCGAAGAACGCCAAGTACCTCTCCGAAAAAACGAACATGTACCACTACGTCCGGAGGCATCAGATCCGTCAAGTCCAACGAATGTGTACAACTATCGGTGACCCCGAACGACTACGAAATGTGAACCTCTACTTCCCCTCCAAAACGTGTCCCACTACCGTCGCCGAGATCATGAGAACCTCTACCGTCGACCCTAGAGCATGCGAGAACGACTACTTCCACTATCGCCGTCGCGAGAACGCCTACTTCCCTCTACGAACGAGAACCGTCCACTTTGCACGCTCTGAAGGTATAACCCGGAGACGACCACCCGTGAACGAATGCAGGTGTGATGTATGAGATGCTCATGCTTGCTCCGTGCTCGAATTGTCGGTGCACGTTGCCACTCTTTTGCCTTGTCACTGTCGTCGATTCATGGGACACACAGTATCCGGGAGCGCCCCACCATCTTTTGCACGCATCCGCACACTTCCCCTTTGCATTGGTATCTCAATCAAGTACCGGAACCGGAACGTTGCCGTGGCACCGTTACCGTTATCGTTGCCATGGCACCCCTTTTCGGTTCCGCCATGATGACCAAAATGCTTCATAATGCTCTTATCAGCATTTTTCATTAAAATTGCATAATCTTGAACATGTCCTCTGCATCATGATAATAAAATTTAAATGTTTAAATTTTTTGTTTGCATTAAATTACTAATGCATATGGGGATTTACCGGGTTTGTTGTTTATTATACCCGGCCTCATTTAAATTGTTTAGATGGTATAGTTTTGTTATGTATCATCTCTTGACATGCTTAACAACATTTAATATTGGTGAGTACGTAACCGAGAGAGAACTAAATAATTGATGTGGTGTTCCGTCAATATGCAACCCGTTTCATATTAAGCTCCACTTAATTTGTAGTTTTGGTTGTTGCACTTTGCCATGTCATGCATAGTTAAACCGGACATGCATCATACTTGGTTGTGCATCATGCCATGCTTATGTGATGGTTGTTTACTATGTTGTTTTCTTATTTCCGGTGTTGCTTCTTCGGGTTAGTTCCGTTAACGTCGCGTTTGTGAGGACCCGTTCGACTACGTCCGTTTGTCTTCTTCATGGACTCGTTCCTCTTCCTTGCGGGATCTCAGGCAAGATGACCATACCCTCAAAATCACTTCTATCTTTGCTTGCTAGATGCTCGCTCTTTTGCTACACCTATGATACGATACCTACCACTTGCTTATCATGCCTCCCATATTGTTAAGCCAAGCCTCTAACCAACTTGTCCTAGCAAACCGTTGTTTGGCTATGCTACCGCTTTGCTCAGCCCCTCTTATAGCGTTGTTAGTTGCAGGTGAATATTGGAGCTTGTTCCATGCTTGGAACATGGATATTTGTTGGTGTCGGTGTACTAGAATAGGGGTACCCTAGTACCCCGAACTTGTGCACGGGCAGTTGCAGCACCCCGCGGCAAGGCTTGCCGGGCGAACGCCGAGATCCTCCGTGGTTCCCTTGGGGCCATTCAAGAACAAAGTATTTAAGCTCAAGAGACAAGGCCCCGGCAAGAGGAGCTTGCCGAGAAGGCCAACCAAGGCACTCCAAGGAACTTGCCGCGACGCGCCACGCGCTCCGGCAAGGCAACAAGGCCCCGGCAAGAGGAGCTTGCCGGGAAGACCAACCATGGTACCTCGAGGCCCGGTGAGCGACAAGCTTCCGGACCCGACAAGATAACAGCAGCGGCAAGGCGCTTGCCACGGCAGGCGGCCACTCTGTGCCCACGCTCCAGCGCATCCACCAACGTGTCGCTCTGGGGGCCTCTCTAGGCGTGCGTGGCGGGAGGCTGTGCAGCCAGCGGTGCGTAGTGGCATGCGAAGCTGACAAGATCGCCATCGTGGCGAACGGTGGCGCCCCTAACGGTCCTTTTCTGCACTGTTTGGGCGACTCAGACGGGCATTTAATGCCCTTGTCCCCTACCGTCAGGGTTAGGTAGGGTGCACTGTACAAGTAACTGTACCAACCACCTCGCTTTTTACATTTGTACCCTTCTCTGCGTTGCCACCTGTCGGTGACCCCTTTAGCATATAAAAGGAGGCCCATGCGCAAGTAGAGGGGGTTGGACAGGTTCGCGAGGTTCGGCTGGTTCGGAATCCAGAAAAACACTACACTCTCTCTCTGGAGCAAGAACACAAAATAGTCAAACAAGCAGCAGTAGGAGTGTTATCTCTCCGGAGAGCTCCGAAGCTGGGTAAACTGCTCGTGTGCTTCGCCTCGATCTGCTCTTCATGTGATCTCCGCCCCCCGCCGAACCGAAAGGGGCTCGGTCCGCCGGCCCCATAGGTGTTCGTGGATCAGTTTCCCCGACATCTTTGGCGCGCCAGGTAGGGGGCGTCGAGATTGTGTGAACCTGATCCGGCGTTCACACGAGCTAGATCTTCATTCCCTTCATCAACATGCCATCGAAGAAGAAGACTTTGGCGGCAGCCGCTCCGTCCACGTCACTTCCGCCACCGTTGGAGCAAACGGGTGGTGGAATGGACGCCGGCAGAAGAATGGACGTCGACGAGGAAGCTTATGATGCTGCCAGGTCCAAGGACAAGGCTGCACAAACCTCAGCGACTGTACATGTTCCGCGCCACTCTCAGGAGGCGCAAGACCAACAGCGTCATGGCACTTGCAGTGCCATACGCATGATAGGCCAAGACCAAGCTGGTGGATCTCGGGGCGCTCAAGACGAGCATGCACGCCACCGTGCTGGCACGAGCGGGGCACGGTCGCCTGGACGGGATACTGCTCCTTCTAACATAGTTAGAAGTCCGAGCACGTCCCGCTCCTCGCGCCGTCAGCCACTGCCACCCACCACTCCAGCAGAAGCTTTGGTGCGAGCTCAACTGCTCCTAGATTACCCTCTGACGTCGGACAAGATCGACAAATGGAGGGCCACCATTCAGAGTCTCATCGGCTACGCCAACGACGACACTCCACGGCGGCCGAGCGCGTCACCGCCGCGGCAGGGTTGCCGGGCGCGAGCCGGTGGCGACGAAACGGGTGGAGGTGCAACTACCATGCAATCACCGCCCCGATGGCCAAGATCACCGACTCGCCGGATCCACCTCGACGGCGACTCCACCGCATCGTCGGATCCACGAGCTCGTCGCGATCAGTGCCAAGTTCTTCATGATCGACAACAAGAAGACGCTCGAACTCGCATCGAGCGCCGAAGAGAAGCGCGACGTCAATCCAACAAGCGCGCTGGGCCCTCTGTTGACATGCATGCGCCAGGGGAACCAGGCGATCTGCCGTACGCGGTAGGTTGCCCTGCGTTCACTCGTGAGCTGCGGCAAGTCTAGTGGCCCAACACGAAGAACTTCAAACCAGACGTACCGGAGAAGTATGACGGCAAGACGCATCCATCGGAGTTCCTCGGCATCTACACCATTGTGGTGCAGGCTGCCGGGGGACGGGATGAAAAGATCCTTGCCAACTACTTCCCGCTGGTGCTCAAGCCCAATGTCAGATCCTGGCTCATGCACTTGCCGGACAACTCCATATCCTCTTGGGCTGATCTGTGCCATCAGTTTGTCGGCGCCTTCACAGGCGGACACAAGCCTCATGGCTAGGAGAGTGATCTTCATCTGCTCGCTCAGAAGGAAGGAGAGCCCTTGCGCAAGTACATTCAGAGATTCAGCAGTGTGCAGCACAACATCCCAGACGTCCACCCTGCCGCGGTGATCAGCGCGTTCCATCAGAACGTGCGAAACCGCAGGATGCGGGAGGAAATGGCGATGTGCAAGATCAGGGACGTCAGTGAGTTATATGCACTGGCCGACAAGTGTGCACGTGCTGAAGAAGGGAGGAGACTCCCCGGAGAGAATGTAGGAGCGGGAGGATCTGACAGTGAAGATGCTGCTCCGACAAGGAAAAACCGGCGGCGGAACAACAGGAAGAGGAAAGGCAAAGAGGTGCTAGTTGTTGAGCAGTCCGGCAACGGTGGTGGCGCCAAGGAAGCCAAAGCTGGTGACTCCGGCAAGGAGGTTACCACGGAGGTGGCGGTCGCCGACAAGCAGGACGGCACCAACAAGCAGTATTGCAAGATCCACCGCACCCAGGGCCATGATCTTCAGAGCTGTAAGAAAGTCGAGCAGCTTGTTGAGCAACAGAAAGTTGAATACGAGCGGCGCGACAACGAGAAGGCCCAGGAAGGTGCTGGGGGATCCGGCAAGAAACGTCCCAGCTGAGGAGGACGCCGCGGCAAGGCCAAGCAGCGGCAAGGAGATAGACCTCCTTGCGGCCGCGACAAGGATGAAGATGACGACGACGATGAAGACATGGATGATGAGGAGACTGATGAGCAGGAGTTCCAGAAAGCCACAGAGGTCCTGTGCGTTGACGGTGGTGCTTCTCTGCATACCTCGCACCGCCAACTCAAGCAGTGGGTGCGGGAAGTTAATGCAGCAGAACCACCCGTCGAGTCACGCAAGCCTCTGAAATGGTCCAGCACGCCTATCATCTTTGATTGAGGACCACCCTGATCGCATAACTGCGGTCGGGTGCTTGCCGATGTTGGTTTCACAACAATCCGCAACCTCAAGGTCACTAAGATGCTAGTTGACGGCGGGGCCGGCTTGAACCTGATCTCCTCCGCGGTGCTCCAGAAACTCCAGATCCCTGACAGCGAGCTCGAAGAGACCGGTACATTTCAAGGAATCAACCCGGGAAGGAGCAAGCCAAAAGGAAAGATCATGTTGCCGGTAACATTTGGCAGCGAGCTGAACTTCAGGACTGAGAGGGTAACATTTGATGTTGCTGACTTTCCATTACCTTACAATGGAATCCTTGGCCGTCCGGCACTCGCCAAGTTCATGGCAGCCTCTCACTATGCGTACAACGTACTGAAAATGCCAGGCACGATAAGTGTCATCTCTGTCCCTGGCGACAAGAAGGATGCTCTTATCTGTGCCGACAAGATCTACCGGGAAGCAGCAGCCGC
Source organism: Triticum aestivum (assembly GCF_018294505.1). Lineage (NCBI taxonomy): Eukaryota > Viridiplantae > Streptophyta > Magnoliopsida > Poales > Poaceae > Triticum > Triticum aestivum. The sequence continues at coordinate 282,573,532 of NC_057800.1, read as the reverse complement.
AGCAGAACGCAAGACACTTGCCGCTGAAGCTCCCGGGGGGAAGAAGAAGATCAATTCCGGCAAGAGCTCTGATGCCCACTCCGGCAAGCGCACCTCTTCGGAGTGCTGCGCTACCGTCGAGGACGCACCATCGAGCTCCACCGGCAAGTGTAAGAAGGCAATGGCAGCTCCACCTGAGACCAAGAAGGTGTCCGCCAAGGAGGACGGCACTGGTGGTACCTTCACCATCAGCGCGACTCTTGACCCCAAATAGGAAAGCGCGCTCGTTGCTTTCCTGCGGGCGAATGTCGACGTGTTTGCGTGGCAACCGTCTGATATCCCCGGTGTTCCCAGGAAAGTAATTGAGCACCACCTTGCCGTCTGTCCTCATGCGCGGCCCGTCAAGCAGAAAGTCAGGAAACAGGCAGTGGAGCGCCAAGAATTCATCGCAAAAGAAATCAAGAAGTTGGAAGCAGCAGGCCTTGTCAGAGGAGTGCTCCATCCCACGTGGTTGGCCAATCCTGTTGTCGTGCGCAAGGCTAACGGGAAATGGAGGCTTTGTATTGACTTTACTGATGTTAATAAAGCTTGTCCCAAAGACCCATTTCCCTTGCCGCGCATTGACCAGATTGTTGACTCCACAGCCGGATGTGATTTGCTTTCATTTCTTGATGCATACTCAGGATACCATCAGATCTTCATGGCAGAAGAGGATGAAGAGAAAACCGCATTTATCACCCCGTGTGGCACGTACTGCTTCGTACGGATGCCTTTCGGTTTGAAGAATGCTGGTTCAACATTCGCAAGGGTAGTCCACCACGCTTTTGAGCCGCAGATGCACAGAAATGTGGAAGCCTACATGGATGACATAGTGGTCAAAAGCAAGAACAGGGCGACCCTGATTCAAGATTTAGACGAGACATTTGCAAATCTGCGCAAGATCAACCTCAAGCTTAACCCCGAGAAGTGCGTGTTTGGAGTCCCTTCCGGCAAGCTTCTCGGGTTCTTCGTGTCTCAGCGGGGAATTGAAGCCAATCCCGACAAGATCAAGGCCATTGAGCAGATCGAAGCACCAAAGCGCGTCAAAGATGTACGAAGGCTTGCCGGTTGCGTGGCTGCTCTCAGCAGGTTTATCTCTAGATCTGCTGAGCGCGCCCTGCCATTTTTCAAAATTTTGAAAAAGGCAGGTCCAATAAAATGGACTCCGGAGGCGGAGGCTGCGCTGCAGGACTTGAAGAGATACCTGTCCTCCACTCCAACACTTGTCGCACCTAAGCCGCAAGAGAAGTTGCTGCTGTATATAGCGGCAACCAATCAAGTGGTTAGTGCTGCGTTAGTGGCGGAGAGGGAGGCAGATGATGAGCCAGCAACCACGGCAGATGCATCCAGCGACAAGCAGGGGGCTTCGCCGACAAGCTCTGGTCCCGACAGAGATGGATCTGCGCAGGAGCATGATAAGATGCAGAAGAGAATGGTGCAGCGTCCAGTTTACTTTGTCAGTTCCCTTCTACAGGGGGCTAGATCAAGGTACTCTGGTGTGCAGAAGTTGCTTTTCGGCCTCCTCATGGCCTCGAGAAAGCTGCGCCATTACTTCCAAGCACATGAGATCACAGTCGTCACTCGCTTTCCGCTGAAAAGGATACTGCAAAATCCAGAAGCGACAGGCAGGATTGTCGAGTGGGCGCTGGAACTGTCAAGCTTTGGCCTCAAGTTTGAGAGCACTTCAACTATCCAAAGCAGAGCATTGGCAGAGTTCATAGCAGAATGGACGCCAACACCAGATGAAGAAATTCCAGAGACGAGCATCCCCGTCAAAGAGGCAAGCAAAGAGTGGCTGATGTACTTTGATGGTGCCTTCTCGCTGCAAGGCGCCGGTGCGGGCGTGCTGCTTGTCGCGCCCACCGGAGAGCACCTCAAGTACGTAGTCCAGATGCACTTTCCCAAGGAGCAAGCAACCAACAATACTGCAGAGTATGAAGGATTGCTTGCCGGTCTCAGAATCGCAGCAGACCTTGGGATCAAGAAGCTCATTGTCAGGGGTGACTCACAGCTTGTCGTCCGCCAAGTGAACAAGAACTACCAGAGTCCATTGATGGAAGCATATGTTGATGAAGTGAGGAAGCTAGAAGAGCACTTTGACGGCCTACAGATGGAGCATATCCCAAGAGCTCAGAATGACATTGCTGATGGCCTGTCAAAGTGCGCCGCACTAAAGTTATCTGTGGAACCAGGGATCTTTGTGCTCAAGTTGACTCAACCATCCGTAACACCATCAACTGGACAAAGCAAGAAGAGGAAGTTGGTTTCTGGTGACTACTTTCCGGCAGAGCTCCCCGAAGCCGCCGCCAAGAAAGTCCCCAAGATCAACACCAAGGATGCTGAGGGGCAGTCTGCTCCGGCAAGCCTTATGGTTTATCCCGTTGAAGCAAACGCTCCCGACAAGTTTTGCTCCGGCAAGCTTGCCAGGGAACATCAAGCTCCGGCAGGGCCGCAAGTCCTTGCCGTAGAAGCGGATGTTCCCGCAGCAGCAGATGTGCCTTTAGTCCTTGTTGTCGAGCCACAAGCTCCAGCATGGGCACAGCAGATTGTCCATTTCCTTCAGACAGGAGAACTTCCCAAAGAGGAAGAAGAAGCGGAAAAAGTAGCCCGGCAGTCAAGTATGTACCAGTTTGTCGATATCATACTGTACAAAAGAAGACTCAACGGTGTGAAATTGAAGTGTATTTGCCGGGAAGATGGACAAAAGCTGTTGGCAGAGATACATGGAGGCATATGTGGCCACCACATTGGCGCAAGAGCACTTGCCGGCAAAGCTTTCCGGCAAGGTTTCTTTTGGCCGACAGCCCTCCAGGATGCAACTGCACAAGTAACCAAGTGTGAAGCGTGCCAGTTCCACTCCAAACAGATACACCAGCCAGCTCAAGCTCTCCAGACGATCCCTTTATCCTGGCCATTTTCGGTCTAGGGGCTCGATATCCTCGACCCTTTCCCCCGAGCTGTCGGGGGCTTTGAGTACTTGTACGTCGCAATCGACAAGTTCACAAAGTGGCCGGAAGTGCAGCCAGTGAGGAAGGTGACAGCACAGTCAGCAGTCAAGTTCTTCAGGTCAATCGTTTGCCGTTTCGGGATCCCTAACAGGATCATCACCGACAATGGCACGCAATTCACGAGCCGCACCTTCATGCAGTACGTCAAAGACCTTGGCGCCAAGGTCTGCTTCTCTTCTTTTGCTCATCCGAGAAGCAACGGTCAAGCAGAGAGGGCAAATGCTGAAGTGCTGTGCGGGCTCAAGACCAGAACTTTCGACAGGCTGCGCAAGTGCGGAAGAAACTGGATCGAGGAGCTGTCGGTGGTTCTTTGGTCGATCAGAACGACGCCAAATCGAGCCACTGGCCAGATGCCTTTCGCTCTAGTCTATGGAGCAGAGGCAGTTCTCCCCCACGGAACTCGTATACGGATCGCCTCGAGTGCTCGCTTATGATGAGCTTGAGCAAGAACAGCTGCGACAAGACGACGCGTTGCTCCTTGAGGAAGATCGTCTTCAGGCTGCTGTACGAGCTGCTCAATACCAGCAAGCTTTGCGCCGCTACCATAGCCGCAAAGTTAAGGCCAGAAGCTTCGAGGAAGGCGACCTTGTTCTTTGGTGCGTTCAGTCCGCCAAGAATTCCAACAAGTTGACGCCAAAGTGGGAAGGCCCTTATCGGGTGAAACGAGTCACAAGGCCCGGCGCTGTCCGCCTTGAGACCGAAGATGGCATTTTGGTGAGCAACTCCTGGAACATAGAACATCTTCGTAAGTTTTTCCCGTAGGGCGCGGTTGCCGGAATCCGTTCCGACAACCACCTTTTGTACAAGTCTTGCCGCTGTTGCATGTAATCCTTTGTACAAAGCCGGGCGCAGATCCCGTGCATAAATAAAACCCCATGTGCTCCGCACAACTTGTCCATTTCATGCATTAGTTCCTTTCTTGCATGCGTTATCTGACACTTTGTGCAGCACCTACATCCGGTAAGCAATAACGAGCCGAAGGGCTCCATATCATTATTTTCTCTTCTATCTTTTCTTTCTCAACAAAGGAAAAGAAGGTTCCCTCGCACACAAGTTTGCAGGGGGGAAGGAGAAGATTGTGGTATGGACCAGGCGTCGTTCAAGCAAAGTTTTGCCTTGCCGGGAAGCAAACGACAGAAAAGCTAAGTTGCCAAAGTTTGAGCAATCAGTTTTTAAATTTTTGAGTTATCTTCCTCGAACGACCCTGCTTTGTATGGAAAACCTGTGCGCGGAGGAACCAACTCGTGGCTAGTTGCGCCCTTACTTTGTTTCGAGTCTGCTCAACAACTTAAGTGTGCTGCATCTAGTTGCGACAAGGTTTCTTGTCGGAAGCAGCGCCGCCAGCAGGCTGCTGACATTCCGCACTCAGCGCTCGCGGCTCGGGTGCCTGCGCCGACAAGTTCCCTAGAAGCGTAGGGTAAAAACATACAAAGGAAGGAATCTAGTAGAGGAAATAACATAGCAATTGATAACAGAAATAAAGTTATGTTACAAGATAACTTGTCGCAGCTCTAACAGACTGTTTTCACAACATGATTAGCAGCGACAAGGGAAAAGAAGAAATGGGCAGCCTAGTCTACGCGATCGCCCTCAACCCTCTTGATCTCGCTCACCTTGTCCACAATGGGTGCGACAAGGGCCTTGAGTGTGTCCCGATCGGCGTCTGGCGGCAAGGACTTGAGGACGTTGGTGAAGCTGAGGCCTGGATTGCGGAAGGCCACCTTCATCAGCACCTTCTAGAGAACCCCGGCGCAGATTTTGCGCGACTCGTCGGCCAGCTGCTTTGGGATCCTCTCCCGGAGCCGCTGGAGTGCCGTCGCCACGCCCTTGAAGAACAGGCTGAGCTTGGCGCTGGGTTGGAGATTCTCATCGGAGGGATACCCAAAGTCCTCCATCCCCAGCTGCGCCAGCTCGTCGTCGATGACTGCGGCAATATTCACCAGACCCTCGGTCCAGTGCTCCACAGTATCTCTGAACGAGTTCTGGGTAACTGCAATGCTCTCCAGCAGCGCCTTGTCAGCCTTGACCTTCTCCGACAAGGTCTTCTCCTGCTCCTTGGCACCCTCCAGCGTCTGCGTCAGCATGGCCAGCTTCAACTCCAGGTCTGCATTGGAATCATTGGCGGTGCTGAGCTCCTTGCAGCTCACCGTGGACTGCAGCATCCTTCTCACGCTCACGCTTGAGCGCGGCAAGCTCCTCGCCGCTCTTCCCGATGTTGGCCTCCAGCTGCGCCACCTTCTCCTCCAGCTCTTTCTTGGCAGCCTCTGCGGTTGCGGCAGCGTCCTTTGCTTCCTTGAGCGCCCCGCCAAGTGCTTGCTCGCGCTCGGCGAGCTCCTCCTCGTAGCTGTCGAGGTTGGCCTTCCGCTGCACCAATTCTCCTTCTCGCGCGGACTGCTTCTCGGCGGCCAGCCTTTGTTCCTCCTCAGCTTCGGCCTTCTCGAGAAGGAAGGCCGTGCGCTCCTCGGCGAGTCGCTCCCGCTCCAGTGCCAGGGACCGGAGAGCTTCTTGATTGTGGCCCCGGAGCTCCTCCGCGCGCTTCTCCATATCAACTCCCGCCTTCGCGACAAGCGCTTTCCGGGAAGCCAGCTTGGCTTGCCGTGCGCGGTAGAGTGACAGCAGCTTCCGCAGCAGCTGCTCCTCCTCAGGCTCGCCACTACTGCTGCTGGGCGCGTCGACCAACGACAGTCCAGCGGAGGCGAGCACCTCCTCATCGAAAGTTTCCCCCTCGACCGGCGCCCTGGAGCTCGACGCCCAGGGTAGCTTGATGAAGATATCGTTGCCGGCCTTCAAGTAGGCGCCGGGCTGGGGCTCCCCGGAGCCCGGCTCTGCAGCAGCGGCAGAGGGATCGGCGGTCGGCGCAGCGCCTGGCGCTCCTGCGGCCTCAGGGTCGTCAGTGCGATCGCCCGACCCCTCGCCGGCTTCTGCGGCGGCAGCCTTGGCGGCCTCCTCGCCGGCGGTCTCATCAACACCGGCCTCTTCTTCATTGGCGGCGGCGTCGTTAGTGCTGCCATGCACGCCTTCCTCGCCGGCGCCCTCTGTCTCCATTGGCTCAGCAGCGGATGGGTTTGAAGAACGAAGAAGGGAGAAAAATCAATCAAAAATCCAAGAGAAGGGCGGGCAGAGCCCGCAATAGAAGAACAGCACGAAGAATGGGTACCCGTTTGGAGCCAGTTTCGAAGCAGCGGCCGAGAGTACCCTCGTGCGCGGATGCACACGCGTCTCCGTCGCCCAAAAGAGGTAGAAGTACTCCCTCAGCTCCTTTGCGCCGAGCTGGGGGGAGAAGATCGCCCGCTCCTTCCGCAGCGCCGCGAGCCGCTGCGCCTCGGCCGACTTCACGCCCTTTCCCTTGTCGGCTTTCGGAGCCATGGCGGAGGTGGTGGGGGAGGTCGACGGCGTTGGTGATGCTGGTGGCAATGGGGGGCGGAGCGCTGCTCTCTCGGCTTCGAGAAGAAGGGGGGGAGCGGCGTGAAGATGGAGTAGTAGCAACCAGCGAGGGGGAACGAACTGCCCCTGTTTCCTCTGCTTATAAAGAGGGACGGGGCGGACGTTTCGCCCTTCCAAATAAAGAACCACCCACGATCTCTCCCACGATGCCGCATTCAACGCGTGCCGTTAGGGGAGAGCGCGGTGGATACGGAGTGAGATTCGGCGTGGCCCAGTCCGCGTGTGCCCGTGCCCTGTCTTGGGCCTGGCCCAACAGCGCTCGGCACCGTGTCTGGCCCAGGCCCGGGGGCTCCTGTCGGTGTACTAGAATAGGGGTACCCTAGTACCCCGAACTTGTGCACGGGCAGTTGCAGCACCCCGCGGCAAGGCTTGCCGGGCGAACGCCAAGATCCTCCGTGGTTCCCTTGGAGCCATTCAAGAACAAAGTATTTAAGCTCAGGAGACAAGGCCCCGGCAAGAGGAGCTTGCCGGGAAGGACAACCAAGGCACTCCAAGGAACTTGCCGCGACGCGCCATGCGCTCCGGCAAGGCAACAAGGCCCCGGCAAGAGGAGCTTGCCGGGAAGACCAACCAAGGTACCTCGAGGCCCGGTGAGCGACAAGCTTCCGGACCCGACAAGATAACAGCAGCGGCAAGGCGCTTGCCGCGGCAGGTGGCCACTCTGTGCCCACGCTCCAGCGCATCCACCAACGTGTCGCTCTGGGGGCCTCTCCAGGCGCGCGTGGCGGGAGGCTGTGCAGCCAGCGGTGCGCAGTGGCATGCGAAGCTGACAAGATCGCCATCGTGGCGAACGGTGGCGCCCCTAACGGTCCTTTTCTGCACTGTTTGGGCGACTCAGACGGGCATTTAATGCCCTTGTCCCCTGCCGTCAGGGTTAGGTAGGGTGCACTGTACAAGTAACTGTACCAACCACCTCGCTTTTTACATTTGTACCCTTCTTTGAGTTGCTACCTGTCGGTGACCCCTTTAGCATATAAAAGGAGGCCCATGCGCAACGTAGAGGGGCTTGGACATGTTCGCGAGGTTCGATTGGTTCGGAGTCTAGAAAAACACTACGCACTCTCTCTGGAGCAAGAACACAAAATAATCAAACAAGCAGCAGTAGGAGTGTTATCTCTCCGGAGAGCTCCGAAGCTGGGTAAATGCTCGTGTGCTTCGCCTCGATCTGCTCTTCGTGTGATCTCCGCCCCCTGCCGAACCGATCGGGTCTTCCTGGGAGAAGGAATATCCTTCGTTAACCGTGAGAGCTTGTGAGGGGCTAAGTTGGGACACCCCTGCAGGGCTTTGAACTTTCGAAAGTCGTGCCCATGGTTATGGGCAGATGGGAAATTGTTAATGCCCGGTTGTAGAAAACTTGAAACTTATCTTATTTAAAATGCATCAACCGCGTGTGTTGCCGTGATGGTCTCTTTCCGGCGGAGTCCGGGAAGTGAACACGGTGTTGGAGTTATGCTTGACGTAAGTAGTCTTGGATCACTTCTTGATCATAGTTTCTCGACCGTGCCTTGCCTTCTCTTCTCACTCTCATTTGCGTATGTTAGCCACCATATATGCTAGTGCTTGCTGCAGCTCCACCTCATACCTTTTACCCTTCCCATAAGCTTAAATAGTCTTGATCGCGAGGGTGTGAGATTGCTGAGTCCCCGTGACTCATAGATTACTTCCAAAACCAGGTTGCAGGTGCCGATGATACCGTGCAGGTGACGCAACCGAGCTCAAGGAGGAGCTCGATGAAGACCGTGTTCGTTATGTTGTTCCTTTTTTCAGTTGATCAGTAGTGGAGCCTAGTTGGGACTATCGGGGATCTGTGTAGCTTTTTGGGTAGTCTTCTTTTATTTTGGTTCCGTAGTCAGACCTTGATTGTATTTGAATGATGTAATGTTTTATTCATGTATTGTGTGAACTGGCGATTGTAAGCCAACTATGTATCTCTTTCCCTTATGTATTACATGGGTTGTGTGAAGATTACCTCACTTGCGACATTGCTTACAATGCGGTTATGCCTCTAAGTCGTGCTCCGACACGTGGGAGATATAGCTGCATCGTGGGCATTACAAGTTGGTAATCAGAGCCTTCCCCGACTGAGGAGCCCCCTGCTTGATCGAATCGCTGGCGTTGTTGAGTCTAGAAAAATGTTTTGAGTCATTTAGGATTATATATATCGGAGAGGAGGATTCTTTTTACTCCTCAGTCCCTTCGTTGCTCTGGTGAGGCATCCTGACGTAGAGTTTTGACCCTTCTCTTCTCAAATTTCACTAAAAAAATTTAGGATCACGCGGGTATCTTGGAATCGTTCCTATGGTTTTGTGACGAGAACATTGTTCTTGGTGCCTCCTGACATTTACGGGTTGTGGTAGTGTCCCAGGGAGTTGAGCTCCGAGGTGTTGTCGTCACAATTTATCGTTACAGTTCTGGAATACCTGAGTTTCGCCGACATCGAATATCTCTTTTATGCAGTTGTTGGTGAGATAACCTCGACGCCACCCAGTACTGGGGTGGGAGTTCGGGAGTATTGCCATAACTCGTATAACGGATGCTTTTCGAAGGTTGAGGTAAATGATTTCCGAAGGTTTCTTGGTTATGTGTTGAAGGATGGATACAGCTGGATGTAGGATTTGTTAGTTTTGGGTGAGATATTATGCTTCCCCGTATCCCCAACACCTAATTGCATAACTAGAAAGTTTCAGGAGTTTATAAGTGGGAATTCAAGTAGCTCTTAGGATATCCTTTCGACAGATGTATGATATGAAATTGGGGTTCGACGTCTAGTGGTCCGCCTATCCACGGTTGGTTTTACAATGGTCTCGTTGTGTCTTAAAGAGTCCTTGGCTAATGCTGACTCGGGGACGCTTCATATGTCATGTGCACAGCCTTGTACATGATGGTGCTATACGATTGAGCCCGTGTAGGCCCCACCACGAAAACTTCGGACGAAATCTCTATCATATGTTTGTTCCGGCTTATTTTGCAAGCCAATCCTTTCTTTTTGTTTTCAGTTGTGGTATTCGAGTTGCTTCGAAGTCAAATGTTGATTCCATACATTTTCCTAAGCGGTGTTCTCATATTTCTATGTGAATACTAATCCTTCATGATCATCGAGGTTGTCATGTTAATTCTTTTTCAACCGGCGTGTTTCTCTTCAAGTGGATCTGATCATTTCAACATCAGCAAGATCAATTATCAGTTCTTCCCAACGTTGTTTGTTTCATCCGTCCCAAATTTCCTTTGTTTTCCCGCCCACCCACCCTTTTTCTTCGAGGACTCGGATTTCTTAATCAGGTATCAATTTTATTGATGGGAAGCCTCTCCATTCTTTTCCATCAATGTTCTTACCCGGTGGTTCTTATGAAGATGCTCAACTAGTTCATCATTCTTCATTCTATTCCGTCTCCGGTGGATGAAATTCAAGCCTTGGTATTGACCATAGTCCTTTCATTTTGCCCAATGCTTTTCTTATGCCAGTGCACCTCTTAATCATTCCCCGCTTGCTATTCAATTGTTCCGGAGTGCTGAGGATATCTCAGAAGATTCACATTTCCATTCTCGATCCGTTCAACCTATCTCGAGGTTGTTATCTTATTCAAGCCATTTAGTTCAACCGGTGCAATCTTTCTTTTAAACCGTTCAACGATGTATCTTTTGCGTGGGACCTAACCCACAGGTCTTTCCTAGGATCTTACCTGACTCTTCTTATTTTTCCGGAGCTACCCTCAAATTCTTTCAAAGTTTGACGTAAGAATGATTCATCATTAGTCATATGTATTTCTCCAAGATCTTTCAAATTCTTTTCATCGTTGGTTCAACCTTTCTAATTTTCATCCCGGAGTATCTCAACAATTTGGTGGTGTTTCTCGTCGACATTCTCAGATTTTGAAGACCGAAGAAGAGTTTTCCTCTAAATCTTATCCGTTCTCTCAAAGATTCATGATTCTAACTTGATGCCATCCTCTCATAATTGTTTTCGATTGTGAGAACTCTTTTCACCCATCCGAAGCAATTCAGGAGTCTTTTTCAATTTGATTCTCCGAAGCCCATCATTCCAGAAGACCTATTCAGTCTCAGCTTTCAGCTATCATTCTCCAAATCTTACCGGTGTGTCATTCAAATATTCTATATTCAGCTTGTGATCTCTTTGTTCACTTGTATCTAAACTCTCTCATGTATCTTCGATCATTTTCTAATTCTTACCGGTGATTCTAACCTTTTATTTCGTTCATTTTCAATTTTTACCGGTGGTTCGTTCAAGATTTTCTCTTCCTTTGTTATCGTATCAATTCATTCGTTCTTTCCAATCCCGGCTGGTGATTCGTTGAAGACCTTCTCAAGTTTGCACTATATATATCTTAATCTTTTCTACGAGAATAAGTAGTATGCCAAATCCGTTGCTTGTCATCAATTTAATTGGTGAAGGATAAGCATAATGTAATTCTTATTCTTGTTTCATCGAGTGAATTCAATCCCTGCTTTCCAGAGAGGTTCATCATATCACATTCTCGGTTCGAGATGCTTTATCTTTTCTTCCGGAGTTCAAAGTTTCCAGTTTATCTCGTCGCAAAGCTCCATTTCACCATTCCAAGGCTTCACCTTATATTCTCAACTTCCTTTTCTTTCTATCATCCTTTTATTACTAGAGTACTCACGAAGGCTCTACATGATGGTTCATCAAGGAGTTAATTCCTTCTTGAAGTGTCATTGAGATTCTTTTCAGAGGAGCTTAAGTTTTTTTTCATCTTGCAATCCGGTGTGGAATTCTTTTTACCTTATCTTTTGAGGTGGTGTTATGTCATTCTTGATAATTGAATTCATGTTTCATGATTCACATGTTGTTAAGAATGAGGTATTTTAAATCCATCAATCTTGTCATTGGAGTTATCTTGGGTTATATTACACCTTAAGCCTTCCCTAAGGAGTGTTGCAATTACGGTGCTTATAAATGACCCAAGTTCTTCCTTCATCCTCCCGGTGAAATAAGTCTCTTGTCTGCTTGTTCATATCAATCCAATCTTGTTTCCATTTATGGAAGGTTTTCACCTCAAGTTCTTGAGATGTTTTCCATAAGCCCTCAACAAGCTTGTTCTTTTCGTTGTTGATTTCCCAACAACTCCGTTAAATCCTTCTTTTCAAGGATGCTCTCTCAAATTCATTTGAGGTAGAACATGTTGTTTTCTTCTCCGTTCTTTTCATTGCATTCTTTCATTTGTTCCGGAGGCATTGCGATGCTGCTCTCTTCGACCCATCATCTTGTTTTGTCAAGATCATGTCCAATTCCTTCCATTTACAGTCGGAGTGCTGCCCAAATTACATCATTCTTATTCCTTCTCTATCTTGTTTTAACCGGAGTGTTGTCGTAATTGATCCTTATCGTTCCTTGTTTCTCTTTTCTACTGGAGTGCTTGCATGTACTTCTTGTCCATTGCAACCCTTTTTCTTATGTCTTTCAACCTACAAAGTTTTAGTGATGTTCATTGTTCCTTTTTTCTAATGGAGTGTCTTCAACTTCGTTCATCTTTGTTGTATACTTTTTTTCAATTTTTTCAACCTCTCAACGTTCTTTGGTTTCACTCGTTTGTCAAAGAAGCAACTTAGTTTTTACCTATTATCTTCCTCTTCCGTTTTCCCTCTGGTGCCATCCTAGATCTCGGGATGACATCCTCTCGTAGTGGTGGAGTGCTGTGACGCCCCAAGACCAGAGCTTCAGATGCCTTCCATGTTTCCGAGTGTTGTCAGGTGTTTCGTTTTGGTTCGTTGCATCATGTGCATTGCATCATGTCATCATGCCATCATTTTCTCAAAGCCAACTAAAAACTCACTTAAGTAAATTGCATGGATTTTCTGTCCATTTAAACCGAGGGAAGGGTGACTTCTCTTTATAACATATCCTCCCGATATTAGGGAGCTATATTTCCATTCTTTTGGAATTCACCTTAACACACTTGCAAAAATAACCCCATGCCTTTTCCGCCTCGAGTTGATCTCCAAACCTTGCCCAATAATTCTTTTCCCTTTTACTGGGGCTCCTCCAAAAATCCAAACATTTTTGGACCTTCCTAACCCTCACTTCCTATTCGAACCATTTGAATTTAAATCAAATGAGTTTGAATTTAAACTTTGAATAATGGCCACTTCATTTTTCTTGGACCGTGCACATTTTTGCGAGTCCGGGAATATTATCCCCATGCCCAGATTCCACCCCTACCTTCCCTTTCTTTTCTTTCTCTTTTATATTTTGCTTTAAAAATATAAAGGAGAGAAGAGAGAGGGAGGAGAGAGTCCAGCCCATCTAGGGTCTTCAACCAGCAGCAGCATTGGGCCGGCCTTCATGGCCCAAGGTTTTCCCGCAGCCCCACTTTAAACCCTAGGCCCACTCCCCCGGCCCAGCCGGTGCCTGTCTAACCTAGGCCCAGCCTCTCCCTCTCCATCTCCCTCGTTCCCTTCCCTCGTCTCCCTCCTCACGCCGCCAAGAGCGTCCGTGCCCGATGCCACCCGCTCGATCCCCCATCCCTCTCCTTGCTCTCGATCCCCCATGCTCCTCCTTCCCCTCGCTCGGCCCCGCTCCCTTGCAAACCCCGCATCGCGCCTCTCCTGCCTTGGATCTCAGGCGCAGGCTCCTGCATCAAGCAGGGGAGTGAGTAGGTTGAAGCCCCAGCAGCGGTCGCCGCCGGCCTGCTACCTCCACCGCCCGGACCCGTGCTTCTGCCCGTCGCCATCTCCTTCCTGGAGCCCCTCGTCATATTCCATGCCAAGTTCCAACGCCAGTGCAGCCGCTCGCGGTGCCCTGCCTCTCATCTTCGTCATCGTCCAGAGCCATGGAGAGGAGGACAACTCAGGCGCCGACCCCGCCTCCTCTGCTCGCCTGTTGCTCGGTCCTCCTCCGGCAAGAACCCAGCCGCCGCGCCCTGCTGCAGCGCCACCGTCCTCGACCTCCCCGTCTTCCTGGCCTCCTCGCGTCCCCTGGGTGTCTCTCTCTGCAGCGAACAGCTGCAGCTCAGCGCCTCGGCACCTGTGCACCCCAAGTCCGTTGCCACCTCGCTGGAGAACGTCGTCCTCACCAGGATCCTCTTCGTCATCCCCAAGCCCGCTGCAGTTGCCTCGATCTGCGGTGCGTGAGGCCCCTTGGCCTTGCTGCGATCTGGATACGTCGAGACCACCGTTGCCACGTTGATTCCTCTGCCCTGGAGTACCTCAAGTTCGTCTACACGATGCTGCCAAGTACCTCTACGCATGAATATCGCCAAGTACCGCGATGATACGAGAACAACTACCATCGACGTGCATTTTGCCAAGTTCCACTACCACCAACTAGTACAACTACTGTCACAAAAACGAGACCGTCAAGACCGGACCGACAAGTACCCCAACGTCATGTGTACAATGACCATCGCCGAAGACCCGGATAGCAAGACGTCAAGTACCTATGACCGAAGAACGCCAAGTACCTCTCCGAAAAAACAAACATGTACCACTACGTCCGGAGGCATCGGATCCGTCAAGTCCAACAACGAATGTGTACAACTATCAGCGACCCCGAACGACTACGAAACGTGAACCTCTACTTCCCCTCCAAAACGTGTCCCACTACCGTCGCCGAGATCGCGAGAACTTCTACCGTCGACCCTAGAGCATGCGAGAACGACTACTTCCTCTACCGCCGTCGCAAGAACGCCTACTTCCCTCTACGAACGAGAACCGTCCCCTTTGCACGCTCCGAAGGTATAACCCCGAGACGACCTCCCGTGAACGAATGCAGGTGTGATGTATGAGATGCTCGTGCTTGCTCCGTGCTCGAATTGTCGATGCACGTTGCCCCACTTTTGCCTTGTCACCATCGTCGATTCATGGGACACCCGGTATGCGGGAGCGCCCCACCATCTTTTGCACGCATCTGCACACTTCCCCTTTGCATCGGTATCTCAATCAAGTACCGGAACCGTAACGTTGTCGTGGCACCGTTACCGTTATCGTTGCCGTGGCACCCCTTTTCGTTTCCACCACGATGACCAAAATGCTTCATAATGCTCTTATCAACATTTTTCATTAAAATTGCATAATCTTGAACATGTCCTCCGCATCATGATAATAAAATTTAAATTTTTAACTTTGTTGTTTGCATTAAATTACTAATGCATATGGGGATTTACCGGGTTTGTTGTTTATTATACCCGGCCTCATTTAAATTGTTTAGATGGTATAGTTTTGTTATGTATCATCTCTTGACATGCTTAACAACATTTAATATTGGTGAGTACATACCCGAGAGAGAACTAAATAATTGATGTGGTGTTACGTCAATATGCAACCCATTGCATATTGAGCTCCACTTAATTTGTAGTTTTGGTTGTTGCACTTTGCCATGTCATGCATAGTTAAACCGGACATGCATCATACTTGGTTGTGCATCATGCCATGCTTATGTGATGGTTGTTTACTATGTTGTTTTCTTCTTTCAAGTGTTGCTTCTTCGGGTTAGTTCCGTTAATGTCGCGTTTGTGAGGATCTGTTCGACTACGTCCGTTTGTCTTCTTCATGGACTCGTTCTTCTTCCTTGCGGGATCTCAGGCAAGATGACCATACCCTCGAAATCACTTCTATCTTTGCTTGCTAGATGCTTGCTCTTTTGCTATGCCTATGCTACGATACCTACCACTTGCTTATCATGCCTCCCATATTGTTAAGCCAAGCCTCTAACCACCTTGTCCTAGCAAACCATTGTTTGGCTATGTTACCACTTTGCTCAGCCCCTCTTATAGCGTTGTTAGTTGCAGGTGGAGATTGGAGCTTGTTCCATGTTTGGAACATGGATATTTGTTGGGATATCACAATATCTCTTATTTAATTAATGCATCTATATACTTGGTAAAGGGTGGAAGGCTCGGCCTTATGCTTGGTGTTTTGTTCCACTCTTGCCGCCCTAGTTTCCGTCATACCGGTGTTATTTTCCTTGATTTTGCGTTCCTTACACGGTTGGGTTATAATGGGAACCCCTTGACAGTTCGCCTTGAATAAAACTCCTCCAGCAAGGCCCAACGTTGATTTTACCATTTGCCACCTAACCTTTTCTTTCCCTTGGGTTGGCCGGCTCAAGGGTCATCTTTATTTAACCCCCTCGGGCTAGTGCTTCTCTAAGTGTTGGTCCAACTGAGCGATGTCCGGAGCTACCAGGGGCAATTCTGGGCTGGCCTACCCAACATCTAGCTCATCCGGTGTTCCCTAAGAACGAGATATGTGCAGCTCCTATCGGGATTTGTCGGCACATCTGGGTGGCTTTGCTGGTCTTTTTTTTACCATTGTCGAAATGTCTTGTAACCGGGATTCCGAGCCTGATCGGGTCTTCCTGGGAGAAAGAATATCCCTCGTTGACCGTGAGAGCTTGTGATGGGCTAAGTTGGGACACCCCTGCAGGGATTTGACCTTTCGAAAGTCGTGCCCGTGGTTATGGGCAGATGGGAATTTGTTAATGTCCGGTTGTAGAAAACCTGATACTTATCTTATTTAAAATGCATCAACTGCGTGTGTTGCCGTGATGGTCTCTTTCCGGCGGAGTCCGGGAAGTGAACACGGTGTTGGAGTTATGCTTGACATAAGTAGTCTTGGATCACTTCTTGATCATAGTTTCTCGACCGTGCCTTGCCTTCTCTTCTCGCTCTCATTTGCGTATGTTAGCCACCATATATGCTAGTGCTTGCTGCAGCTCCACCTCATACCTTTTACCCTTCCCATAAGATTAAATAGTCTTGATCGCGAGGGTGTGAGATTGCTAAGTCTCGTGACTCACAGATTACTTCCAAAACCAGGTTGCAGGTGCCGATGATACCGTGCAGGTGACGCAACTGAGCTCAAGAGGAGCTCGATGAAGACCGTGTTTGTTATGTTGTTCCGTTTTTCAGTTGATCAGTAGTGGAGCCCAGTTCGGACGATCGGGGATCTGTGTAGCTTTTGGGGTAGTCTTCTTTTATTTTGGTTCCGTAGTCGGACCTTGATTGTATCTGAATGATCTAATGTTTTATTCATGTATTGTGTGAAGTGGCGATTGTAAGCCAACTATGTATCTCTTTCCCTTATGTATTACATGGGTTGTGTGAAGATTACCTCACTTGCGACATTGCTTACAATGCGGTTATGCCTCTAAGTCATGCTCCGACACGTGGGAGATATAGCCGCATCGTGGGCGTTACAGATTAATGATGTTCTTATTGTTGCAAATAGGAATTATGTGCACGTAGATTTCATTGTTCTTGATATAGATTGCAATCCTACATGTACTATTAGATTCCAATTTCTGTTAAGGTAAAGCATGGAACACTCTCCTAGGAAGAAAATGGAATTTCCTTATGAATCTATTATGAGAGCCACTTATGGATTGCATACCAAAGATGACAATACCTATATCGATTCTTGTTTTTATGCCTAGCTAGGGGCGTTAAAACGATAGCGCTTGTTGGGAGGCAACCCAATTTTATTTTTGTTCTTTGCTTTTTGTTCCTGTTTAGTAATAAATAATTCATCTAGCCTCTTTTATGGTTGTGTTTTTATGTTTTAATTAGTGTTTGTGCCAAGTAAAGCCTTTAGGATCTTCTTGGGTGATTGTTGTTTGATCTTGCTGATAAAAACAGAAAGTATGCGCCCACGAAAATCATTTTCATTTTTTACCAGAGAGCGATAAAATACCTATTCCAACTGAAGTATATCAATATACAAATTATCCTGGTCATCTTAATTTTTCAGAATTATTGGAGTTATAGAAGTATTCGAAACCTATAGATTACTAGAGACTGTTCTGTTGTTTGCTTATTTTGATGCATTTATGGCTAGTATCGGGGGGTATGAACCATAGAGAAGTTGGAATACAGTTGGTTTAACACCAATATAAATAAAGAATGAGTTCATTACAGTACCTTAAAGTGGTGGTTTATTTTCTTATACTAACGGAGCTCATGAGATTTTCTGTTGAAGTTTTGTGTTGTGAAGTTTTCAAGTTTTTGGGTAAAGATTTGATGGATTTTGGAATAAGGAGTGGGAAGAGCCTAACCTTGGGATGCCCAAGGCACCCCAAGGTAAAATTCAAGGACAACCAAAAGCCTCAGCTTGGGGATGCCCCAGAAGGCATCCCCTCTTTCGTCTTTGTCTATCGGTAACTTCACTTGAGGTTATATTTTTATTCACCACATGATATGTGTTTTGCTTGGAGCATCTTGTATGATATGAGTCTTTTCTTTTTAGTTTACCACAATCATCCTTGCTGAACACAACTTTTGGGAGAGACACGCATGAATCAGAATTTATTAGAATACTCTATGTGCTTCACTTATATCTTTTCAGCTAGATAATTTAGCACTAGTGCTTCCCTTATATCTTTTTAGTGCACGGTGGTGGTTTTATTTTATAGAAATTATTGATCTCTCATGCTTCACTTATATTATTTTGAGAGTCTTTTATAACAGCATGGTAATTTACTTTGGCTATAAAATTAGTCCTAATATGATGGGCATCCAAGATGGGTATAATAAAAACTTTCATATAAAGAGCATTCAATACTATGAGAAGTTTGATTCCTTATGATTGTTTTGAGATATGAAGATGGTGGTATTAGAGTCATGATATTTGAGTAGTTGTGAATTTGAGAGATACTTGTATTAAAGTTTGTGATTCCCCTAGCATGCACGTATGGTGAACCATTATGTGATGAAGTTGGAGCATGACTTATTTTTTGATTGTCTTCCTTATGAGTGGCGGTGGGGAATGAGTGATGGTATTTTCCTACCAATTTGTACCCCTTGAAGCATGTGCGTAATACTTCTTTTCGATAATTAATAGATTTTTGCAATAAGTATGTGAGTTATTTATGACTAATGTTGAGTCCATGGAGTATACACACTCCCACCCTTCCACCGTTGCTAGCCTCTCTAGTACCGTGTAACTTTCGCCGGTACCATAAACCCACCATTTACCTTCCTCAAAAGAGCCACCATGCCTACCTACTATGGCATTTCCATAGCCATTCCAAGATATATTGCCATGCAACTTTCCATCGTTCCATTTATTATGACATGATCCATCATTATCATATTGCTTTTCATGATCATGTAGTTGACATCGTATTTCTGCCTAAGCCACCGTTCATAATGTTTCATACATGTCACTCTTGATTCATTGCAAATCCCGGTACACCGCCGGAGGCATTCACATATGTAGAGTCATATTTTGTTCTAAGTATCGAGTTGTAATTCTTGAGTTGTAAGTAAATAAAAGTGTGATGATCATCATTATTAGAGCATTTTCCCATGTGAGGAAAGGATGATGGAGACTATGATTCCCCATAAGTCGGGATGAGACTCCGGACGAAAAAATGGGAAGAGATAAAAAGAGGCCATAAAAAAGGAGAAAGGCCCAAATAAAAAAAATAAAAAATGAGAGAAAAAGAGAGAAGGGACAATGCTACTATCCTTTTGTCCACACTTGTGCTTCAAAGTAGCACCATGATCTTCATGATAGAGAGTCTCCTATTTTGTCACTTTCATATACTAGTGGGAATTTTACATTATAGAACTTGGCTTGTATATTCCAATGATGGGCTTCCTCAAAATGCCCTAGGTCTTCATGAGCAAGCGAGTTGGATGCACACCCACTTAGTTTCTTTTTGAGAGATCATACACTTATAGCTCTAGTGCATTCGTTGCATGGCAATCCCTACTCACTCACATTGATATCTATTGATGGGCATCTCCATAGCCCGTTCATACGCCTAGTTGATGTGAGACTATCTTCTCCTTTTTGTCTTCTCCACAACCACCGTTCTAATCACCTATAGTGCTATATCCATGGCTCACGCTCATGTATTGCGTGAAGATTGAAAAAGTTTGAGAATCAAAAGTATGAAACAATTGCTTGGCTTGTCATCGGGGTTGTGCATGATTTACATATTTTGTGTGATGAAGATAGAGCATAGCCAGACTATATGATCTTTTAGGGATAGCTTTCTTTAGCCATGTTATTTTGAGAAGACATGATTGCTTTATTAGCATGCCTGAAGTATTATTATTTTTATGTCAATATTAAACTATTATTTTGAATCTTTCAGATATGAACATTCATGCTACAATAAAGAAAATTACATTGATAATTATGTTACGTAGCATTCCACATCAAAAAATTTGTTTTTATCATTTACCTACTCGAGGACGAGCAGGAATTAAACTTGGAGATGCTTGACACGTCTCCAACGTATCTATAATTTTTGATTGTTCCATGCTATTATATTATCTGTTTTGGATGTTTAATGGTCTTTAATATGCCCTTTTATATTATTTTTTGGACTAACATATTAACCGGAGGGCCAGTGCCAGTTTCTGTTTTTTTGTCTATTTTAGAGTTTCGCAGAAAAGGAATACCAAACGGAATCAAACGGAATGAAACCTTCTTGATGATCTTTCTTGGACCGAAAGCAAACCAGAAGACTTGGAGATGATGTCTGGAACGCCACGAGGCGGCCATGAGGCAGGAGGGCATGCCTGGGGGGTAGGCGCGCCCCCACCCTCGTGGGCCCCTCGTAGCTCCACCGACGTACTTCTTCCACCTATATATACTCTTATACCCTAGATCGGTCGCAGAGAGCCACGAAACCACTTTTCCACCGCCGCAACCTTCTGTGCTCGTGAGATTCCATCTTGGGGCCTTTTCCGGCAATCTGCCGGAGGGGGAATCGATCACGGAGGGCTTCTACATCAACACCATAACCACTCCGATGAAGTGTGAGTAGTTTACCACAGACCTTCGGGTCCATAGTTATTAACTAGATGGATTCTACTCCCTCTTTGATTTTCAATACAAAGTTCTCCTCGATTTTCTTGGAGATCTATTCGATGTAATACTATTTTCCGTTGTGTTTGCTGACATCCGATGAATTGTGGGTTTATGAAGAAGATTATCTATGAATATTATTTGGTTCTTCTCTGAATTCTTATATGCATGATTTGATATCTTTGCAAGTCTCTTTGAATTACCGGTTTAGTTTGTCCTACTAGATTGATCTTTCTTGCTTTGGGTTCAATCTTGCGGTGTCCTTTCCCAGTGATAGTAGGGGCAGCAAGGCACATATTGTATTGTTGCCATCGAGGATAAAAAGATGGGGTTTATATCATATTGCTTGAGTTTATCCCTCTACATCATGTCATCTTGCTTAAAGCATTACTCTATTCTTATGAACTTAATACTCTAGATGCATGCTGGATAGCGGTCGATGTGTGGAGTAATAGTAGTAGATGCAGGATCTTTTCGATCTACTTGACACAGACGTGATGCCTATATTCATGATCATTGCCTAGATATTCTCATAACTATGCGCTTTTCTATCAACTGCTCACCAGTAATTTGTTCACCCATTGTAATACATGCTATCTTGAGAGAAGCCACTAGTGAAACCTATGGCCCCCGGGTCTCTTTCTTATTATATTGCATCTCTTTTATTTACATCGCATCTTGTTACTATTTTGCAATCTTTCCTTTCCAATCTATACAACAAAAATACCAAAAATATTTACTTTACTATCTTTATCAGATCTCACTTTTGAGAGTGACCGTGAAAGGATTGACAACCCCTTTATCGCGTTGGTTGCAAGGTTCTTGTTTGTTTGTGCAGGTACTAGGTGACTTGTGCGTTGTCTCCTACTGGATTGATAACTTGGTTCTCAAAAACTAAGGAAAATACTTACACTACTTTGCTGCATCACCCTTTCCTTTTCAAGGTAAAACCAACGCAAGCTCAAGAGGTAGCACCGCCAGCCCTGCATCCTGCCCGTGCGCGAGCTCAAGGGCAAGACGATGACCGGCCTCTCCTCGGCCTCGTGGGACGGCCTGCTGCGACCTCCCCGCCAGCCTGCTTCTCGTCCGCGTTGTGGGCCGAAGCCCATCGGGGTGATCACCCCTGCCTGCCCTATCCATCGCTCTAGGCGCTAAATACTATAAGACGCTCGCTGGGATTTTTATGTTAAAAATCGGCAGTCTGTGAATCCCAGCATCATGCATGCATGTTTGCCATGTGTTAACTTTGTGCATGCTCACCCTATGATGATGATCTTTATATGCAAATGTTCATCTCTGACATCTATACATGATGGTGTGATTTGCATGCATGTTAGGATGCATTATGACATGTTAATCCCTATTGCAAGAGTGCTATATGATGTTAACCTGTTGAGTTTGTTATAACTTGTTGTTTTGTCTTTTTATTGCATTTTGTGTGTTGATCTTTTGTGCATCATGTATATATGTTTTAGGAGCATATTCATGCCATCTTTATAGTGGTTAAATCTATGTATTTTTATGTGACTTGTGGTGACTAGCACAAGCTTGTGAAGTATGCTACTTAATGTTGCTGATTTCTGAGACTTCATGGATTTTGCTGAGTCTATAACTGTTACATTGTGATGCTATGTTAACTTGAAGCTACCATCCATTCCATGCATAATCTGGGGTTGCTTACTTGAGATATTTTGATGTACATGTTATGTTCTCTCATACCATGCCTTTTGATGCCTGATATATGTCCTATAGATTATGTTTTCATTGCCTCGAACATGCCTATATGATGTTCCAGTTTTCTGTTAACAAAATGATGCCATGTTGTGAGTTCGATATTGAGTAATCTATGCCTCTTTTGATGATGCTCCTTTTACATGTTTTGAAGTATGCTATGAGTAGTTTGTCAACATGTTAAGTTTGTTAATTTTGAACCTCATATGACCTCTGTAGCAAGCTTGCAAACATGCTATGTCCTTGTTGCTGTTTTACACTTGCTGAAAGTGTTATAACATGCAATCTTGTCTTGATGGTTCCCACTAGTCCATGAGTCATCTGTATATGATGCCTTAATGTTATTTGTTTATTGTTATGTGTACTTTGATGCCATTCCCATGGTTGTTATTATATCTTGTTGTTGTTTGTATCTTGCTTGCTCTCAAATTGCCATAATGCTAAATATGTCATCCTGTTAACAGCATGTTCCTTTTTGCATGAATCATTGTGATTACTCCATGCTACATATGAACTTGTGCCCATGGACTAAATTGAATTATATCATGTCTACTACATTTCCATGTCTTTTGCATCATTATTGAAGTTTCTATGCTTGTTGTTATGTGCCTCCAAAGTCAGCACCATAATGTTATGTTTTGCATTCCCATATTTCCTCTAAGTCTGAGAATCAGCTTATATCATGTTGCATCTTGTCTTGTTTACTGCCATTGATCTAGGGCTCATATGGAGATGCTTAGTGATACCGTTTTACCTTCTTTAACCTATACTTTAATGCCATGATTTTGTTTGCCATGATCTTGCACTATATCATCTTTGTTTCATACCTCCAACATGTCAACATGTTATTCCTGCTCATGCATATTCCCTGTTTTTCACTAAGTCATAATCTGTGTTATTAAGTTGCTTCTTCAATTGATCATCTTGCATTAATTTTGATGCCTATGAACCTGAACCTTAAGTGTGATTTGAAGTTTGTAACCTGTACTTTGAGTGCATGTCAAGTTTGTGTCCTTATGATTCCTGTAGCATGTTGTTTCCTTGATTGCAAAGTGCTTAGTTTATGTTTTGGGCAGATTGTGTTTGAATCTTATATTGAGTGTATGTGTTGAACCGTTGCTCCGTTTGGAGTGTGCTCTATATGAAACTTTCTTGGTTTTGCATGTAGTTTCATCATGACTTGTTGCATCCATGTTTTGGAGTGTTTGTGATGTTGTTTTGCTTGCATTTGCATAAATGCCATGTTTAACTTGTTTTGCTCATATCTTCTAGGCCGTAGCTCCGAATTAAACAAACTTTATATGTTACTTGACTAGAAAACCATGTAGATAATCTTGGTGCACTTTAACTTGATGTTTATCAACTTCAACATTGTGTTTTAATCAGATCTGGACCAATTTCAAAATTTTCATATGAGGACTTACCGGAATTGTTCTATGTTGTTTCCGGCCTCATTTAAACTTGCTTTGATGTGTTGTCCTTGTATGCATCATCCCTTGCCATGAGTAGCATCACATAGCCTTCTCGTGCCTCAGACTTGGTTGAGCATCATGTCTTGTTTATGTGTTGTCTGTTTACCATGTTGTTTGCTACTTTCCAGTTGTGCTCCTTCTCGATAGTTCCTATTTCGTTGCTATTGTGAGGATCGACTATGTCGGTTTGTCTACTTCATGGACTCGTTCTTCTTCCTAGCGGGATTTCAGGAAAGATGACCGTCACCTTGGATCTCACTACTATCTTTGCTATGCTAGTTGTCTCGATGCTATCGCTATGTCGCGCTACCTACTAATTGTTTATCAAGCCTGCCAAATTCCCATGAAAGCCTCTAACCTTTTCGCCCTTCCTAGCAAACCATTGTTTGGCTATGTTACCCCTATGCTCAACCCATCTTATAGCGTTGCTAGTTGCAGTTGGAGGTGCAGTTGCAGGTTATTCCATGTTGGAACATGGATATTTTGGGATATCACAAAATCTCTTATTTAAATTAATGCACATATATACTTGGTAAAGGGTGGAATGCTCGG
This sequence comes from Triticum aestivum, assembly GCF_018294505.1. NCBI lineage: Eukaryota > Viridiplantae > Streptophyta > Magnoliopsida > Poales > Poaceae > Triticum > Triticum aestivum. The sequence continues at coordinate 282,549,513 of NC_057800.1, read as the reverse complement.
CCTTATGCCTGGTGTTTTGTTCCACTCTTGCCGCCCTAGTTTCCGTCATACCGGTGATATGTTCCTTGATTTTGCATCCCTAACATGATGAGGGGTATGGGACCCTCTTGGCAGTTCGCTTTGAATAAAACTCTTCCAGCAAAGCCCAACATTGGTTTTACCATTTGCCTAATAACAACTAAAACTTGCATAGGGACTTGCCGGACCCCATGGATTTCTAATTCAACCCCCGGGCCAGTGCTCCTCTGAGTGTTGGTCCAAGCCGGGCGATGTACAGTGCCCCTGGGCAACGAGGGTCTCAGCCAACCCGACATCTTGCCCATCCAGTGTGCCCTGAGATCGAGATATGTGCAGCTCCTATCGGGATTTGTCGGCACATTCGGGTGGTCTGCTGGACTAGTTTTACCATTGTCGAAATGTCTTGTGCACCAGGATTCCGAGTCTGATCAGGTGTCCCGCGATGGAGGACTGTCTCCATGGATCGTGACTTGTCATGGGCTTAGTTGGGCCACCCCTGCAGGGTTTAAACTTTTGAGAGCCGTGCCCGCGGTTATGTGGCAGATGGGAATTTGTTAATATCGGATTGTAGAAGACTTGAAGTAAACTCAACTAAAATACACCAACTGTGTTGTGTAACTATGAGGGTCTCTTTTCGGGGAAGTTCTAGAAGAGAACACGGTTGGGATATGTTTTACCGTAAGTAGTTCAGGATCACTTATTGATCGTTACTAGTTGGCGACCGTTGCATAGTTTCTCATCTGATTATTGTATTTGTCAGTTAGCGACCATATTTTGCTTAGTCGCTGCTGCAACCTCACCAGTTTACCCCTTCCATACCCATTAAGCTTGGCTAGTCTTGATACCCATTGTAATGGGATTGCTGAGTCCTCGTGGCTCACGGATTACTACAACACCCGTTGTAGGTACAGGTAATGCGATGATCATGGCACGAGAGCGATGTTTATTGTTTTTGGAGTTATTGTTCCGCTTCTTCTTCGTTCGAGGGATAGGTTCCTGGTCAGTAGCCTAGGCTAGCAGGGTGGATGTCGTTTGAGCTTTTGTTTGTGTTTCATCCGTAGTCGGATGTTGTTCTATGTATGATGTATTTTTGTATTATTGCGGAATTTGTATGCCTTGTATGTATCCCCAACTATTTTGTAATGATTTGATGTAATGATATCCACCTTGCAAAAATGTGTCAATATGCGGTTCTATCCTTTGTGGGACCTTCGAGTCTCTTTAGGATAGTGTCGCATATTGAGCATGACATCCACCATCTTGTTCCACATGCGATGCACCAAATTACAGTTCAGACGAGCGGTTGGACTTTGAGGCACCCTGGTCCTAGTGTCGCAATAGTAGTTAATGAGCGATGAGGGGTCAAATCACAAAGCTGGACGAACGAAGCAACCATCATTTCATTCTAGGGCACAAGAGCATAAAGAAAGAAGAAAACAAATGATGCGTGCGACAACTACCTAGGGCGCCCTAGGGTAGGAGCCTCCACTACAAATCCTCTTCTCCCTCATCCTCTTGAAGAAAATTGTGGACGTAGGTTCAACCGAAATGCAATGATGCATGGGACCCGAATTTTGATATACCCTCGGCTGCGTGGAGTTTGTACTCAAAATAATGCATAAAAAGTTCCTCCAGAAACATCTATAACTAATGGGAAGTGAATGTATGCTTAGAATGAAAATAAAATGAAAATGTAATACAAAGAGAAAAATGAATTGCAGTTAAAAGAATGACATTTCTAACAAAAATGTGAATGTGAACTACATATGTGTGCATGTGACCAACACATATATAGTCAATACAAAATCTAATGCAAGAAATAACTTATGAGTAACATGCATGAATTGATGATGTGGTGCTTGCATGCATAGAGTACACAAGCAATGTGATTTATGACTTGCATGCATGACGTGTTCATGTGCCATAGTTGCATGTCCAGAAAAAAGCTAGTGGGTTGTACTAGCTAGGAATAGATATGGACGTTGTAGGGAAAGAGATGACATTATCTGAATTCGTATGAGTAGGGATTGGAAAAGAGATGTCATTTGGTTCACATCATAGGAACTTTTATATTGAATCGAGACATGACATGTATCTCAATTCCTATGACGAGGGATTAGAAAAGAGATGTCATTTGGTTCACATCATAGGAACTTTTCTGTTGAATCTAGGCTAATGTTTATTTTCCTTTGAAATTGTGGGACTATAGGAATCCATTCATATGAACCAAGTGGCTCTAAACCTACTAGTAAGGTACATGTGCATTGCACACATGAGATTTGGCAACCAAATTATGAATGAATACCACACAATAGCATCTAAGCTTTGAGTAATATATGCATGATGTGGACATTCGTTTAATTCTTATATTCATCTCATTCAAAATCAATTAGTTTTTATAAAAAAGGTAATCTATTTTAAGATTCATGGAATTGTGCGTTGTAAAATAGAAAGTAAAAACAAATAATGGCAGTTCAACTAGAAAAAAACTTTGGCAATTATGATACGAAAGATTTTAGAACAAAGGAGAAGTGCTTGTGTTTTGAGGTTTATGCATTATGCTTAAGTTCAACTATGGAGTCTTCCAGATTGGACATGTAGCAGAATCTAGTGGAATGTAGATGATATCCAACGGCCAATAGTGCTCGGATTCGCCATCTCTCCACCATCGGGTTGTCTTCATCCAACAACCATCTTTCAAAGTTATTCGCACACTATATATGGGTATAGATAAAAATCATATCATGTTTATTCCCTTTGAAATGTGGAGTATATGAATCTATTCCTATGAACCATTTTTTTCTAAAGGAAAAATTCCTATAAAAATCATATCATATAGAGTTCATATGATATTCCTCCACACCAAAGGATGGTCGAAAGTGCTGTATGTGATATGACGGTCTTTCTTTGTACACTCCTCCCCCATCTTTATAGTTACCTCTGAAAGATGAATGAAATGATATATAATGGGTATTATATATGTGCATTTTGGTATGCGAAAACTCAGTGAAAGTTTTCGAGGTTTGAATTTTCAATAAAGCTATGTGCACTACATTTTGGAACAGAGGGAGGAGCATACGATAGTTGCTAACACTCATGGAAGATTTGTGTATCGGGGGGTGGCTATTCTGCTAAATGCCATGGCAAAACTGACATTGTTGGATGCCGATCTAACGGTTCTTTCGGCGTTCATCAGGAAATGGCTTGTGGCAAACATTTGTCAGATATGATTTATGGACACAAGCATTGCATTGATACGTGCCACCTATCACTCATGCGCACACACACCCTCACGAGTCATGACTCTCCCAAGTACTCTCGCACCCACCATCTATCTGTCGGTAGACGACACACACATATGTGCTCTTGACACCCTACCCTCATAACTTCTAAAAAATAAAAGACATATCGCACCCTTTATTTTAACTCACATGTCACACTCTTATACTATTGTTCTTGTGGAGAATGTTGTTTGGGCGTAGTATATTGTACTCTCACGAAGAGAAGCGGTGCACACCGATGACCCACAAGTATAGGGCGTCATTTTTAGCTCTTTTCGATAAGTAAGAGTGTCGAACCCAATGAGGTGCAGAAGGAAATGACAAGTGGTTTTCAGCAAGGTAATGTCTGCAAGTGTAGAAATTGTAAGTACCAGAGTAGTTTGATAGCAAGATAATTTATAATGAGCAAGTAACGATAATAGTAGCAAAAGTGCAGCAAGGTAGCCTAGTCCTTTTGAGGCAAAGGATAGGCCAAAGCGGCCTCTTATAATAAGCAAAGCGTTCTTGAGGGTACACGGGAATTTCATCTAGTCAGTTTCACCATGTTGATACGATTCGTCTTCGCTACTTTGATAATTTGATATATGGGTGGACCGGTGATTAGGTGTTGTTCTTACTTAAAAAAACCTCCTACTTATGATTAACCCTCCCGCAAGCATCCGCAACTATGAGAAAAGTATTAAGAATAAATTCTAACCATAGCATTAAACTTTTAGATCCAATTAGTCCCTTACGGAGTAGCACATAAACTGGGGTTTAAGCTTCTTTCACTCTCGCAACCCATCATCTAATTGCAAATCCACAATGCATTCCCTTAGGCCCAAATATGGTGAAGTGTCATGTAGTCGACGTTCACATGACATCACTAAGGGAATCACAACATACATACTATCAAAATATCGAACACATGTCAAGTTCAAATGATTACTTCCAACATAATTTCTCCTGTGACCTCAAGAACAAAAGTAACTACTCACAAATGATAATCATGCTCAAGATTAGAGGGGTATTAAATAGCATATTGGATCTGAACATATAATCTTCCACCAAATAAACCATATACTACTCAACTACAGGATGTAATCAACACTACTAGTCACGCACAAGCACCAATCTATAGTTCCTGTAAGAAGATTGAACACAAGAGATGAACTAGGGTTTGAGATGACATGGTGCTGTTGAATATGTTGATGGAGATAGCCCTCCCCAAGATGGGAGATTTGTTGGTGATGATGATGACGATGATTTCCCCCTTCGGTAGGGAAGTTCCCAATTGGAATCGCTCCGCTTGAGGGCAAAAGTGCTCCTGCCCAAGTGTAGCGACCAGACCTCAAATGGTCCAATCTCTATGCTCCGGTGTCATCCCTAGATCAGTAATGCTGACACCACATAGTACTTGAAGGGTTTATAACAGAGTAGCAATCAAACACTTATTACATCGAGTGTCTCAATAGAGAACTTATTACAATAAATATGGCTTAAGGCCATCTAATAACGATAACAGCGGAAAGCTTGGAAGATAAGTGAGTCCATCAACTCCAATGGCATCAGTGAGTATATAACCACGACCTAAAACTCCTTAATCGTCATCTGAAAAGTCTGCAACATTAATGTTGCAGCCCGAAAATGGGTCAGCACATGGAATATGCTGGCAAGGTAACACATAGAGAATAATGGAAATACACAGCTATTCTACATGCATATTTGGCTGGTGGAAAAGCTCTACGGTTACAGTTTTGCATAAAGCCAATTTTTCCCTACTACAAAGGAATAAATTTATTTAACTATTATGGTGGTTGTTAAACATTGAGAATGGTTGACAGCATCCTCAATCCCAATTAAAATAATCATCATTAAATCCCAACAACATTAATTATAGTAACATGATGAGATTCACATGATAATCCAGGTACTAGGTACTCAAGATGTCCATAACCGGGGACACGGCTAACCACGATTAGTTTATACACTCTGCAGAGGTTTGCGCACTTTTCCCCACAAGACTCGATCGCCTCCGTTTGGTTTCTCGCACTACACGGTGTTTGAGAAACGGATGACCGAGACATAGTCTTTCAGAAGCACTAGCACCTTACGATGGGTAGACTGTACCACCTACATCCCCTACATCTGCTAGTCTACCACTGTAAGAGTTCGCACGACTTAGTCAACTATGCTAGAGCCCATAATAGCTTGTGGCTGCACACGGAAGTTTCTAGCATGAATAATCTCATGATCCCTTTGAACCTGGGTGGCGGTCCAAAAGAAAACAGGCAATCCTGGAATACCCAGGTGCCTCAATCCACCCAGATGTGTATTTAAGTTGCCACCTTAGATAAACCATTGATTTAAAAATCTCACATCTGTCATGGATATCACTCACCCAATCCACGTCTACTAGCATAGCATAGCAATAATAAGCAAACGTAGAAGTAACTCCCAAAGGTTTGATAATAAACAAGTAATAGGTACTACCTCAACTACTTCCCAAACCCACAATTTAATTAGATCCTAATCATGCAATGTGTAAGGATTGATCTAATGCAATAAAACTGGGTAGTAGAAGGTATGATCAAAGTGTTACTTGCCTTGCTGATGATCCGGGAAACCTAGCGATTCAAAGTAACAAGCGGCGCACTCTGGGTACTCTATCGCAAACAAACAAGCATACAATAAGTACACAACTAATGCACAGGTAAAACTCAAATAAGAGATCTGACCAGAAGGTTCAACTTAAGAACTCCGGTTGGCAAAAAGAATCAAATCGAACGAAGCAACGAAAAACAAATGGCAAAAGAAACAGGCTTCGTTTACTATTCTGGATCTAAGGCAATTTTTACAGAAGCAAAAACTTGTTTAAGTTGGTTAAACGGAAAGAGGGTTTCCAGACGAAACTCCAGGCGCTTGAATCGCCTGATTCTGATAAACGAGCGAAAAGATAAACTAAAACGAAAATCGAATCAGAAATCACGATGAGAAAAATCGTGGATTTAATCCGAGAAAAAGAAAAACGACGAATAGTTTAACGAATGGACGTTCGTTAACTGGATCTAAATGACGAACACGTTCATTAAAACGCACGAATCGAGCGAACGCTCGCTAAATAGAATAAACCGAAGTAAAACCGAGCTGATAAAAAAAATTAAACCGTCGCTATTTAAAAAAACCCGGGAAAACCGCCGGCGACGGCGGCTACCTCGGGTGGCGGGTCCGTCGAGGCGGCGGCGCGGGTCGGGCGGCGGCGCGGATCGTGCGCTAGGGTTTGGGGTGGCTCGGGCCCCGGGCGGCGGCTTATAAGGGCTGCCCCGGGTTTGGGGCGGCTCAGGCTGGGCTGGCTCGGGCCCCGCTCGGGTACGGCCCGGAGTCGGTTCGCGTTTTTTTAAATAATAACGCGCAGAAAAAGAAATAAAAGAGATACTAAACAGACTCCAAAAATCCCGAAATAAATTTTCCCCGACTTCTAAAATCAAGCCGGACAAAGTGAACATTTATTTGGGGCCTAAACGCAATTTTGAAAAACGCGCATTTTTCCTAAATTCAAATAAAATAGCGAAAAAAATTCCGGGATAAAATCTTATTTGATTTTATTATTAAACCCTCAATATTTCTATATTTTGGGAAAGTCATTTTATTCCCTCTATCATATTTTTGTAATAGAAATTATTGAAGATAAAATAAATAAAATCAAATGATCCTATTTTCAAAATTTGAGACAACTGAATTATGAAAATAACGAAATCCCCAACTCTCTCCGAGGGTCCTTGAGTTGCGAAAAATTTCTAGGATCAACCAAAATGCAATAAATATGATATGCAATGATGATCTAGTGTATAACATTCCAAATTGAAAATTTGGGATGTTACAAACCTACCCCCCTTAAGATGAATCTCGCCCTCCAGATTCGGGTTGGCTAGAAAATAGGTGAGGGTGGTCCTTCAGCAAATCTTCCTCTCGCTCCCAGGTGGCTTCATCCTTCATGTGGTGGCTCCACTGAACTTTGCAAAACATGATAACCTTGCTGCGGGTTACTCGGCTGGCATACTCAAGAATCTTGACGGGTTTCTCCTCATAGGTCAAATCACTGTCCAACTGAATCGCTTCCAATGGCACTGTATCTCTTAGTGGTATATCAGTCATCTCCGCATGGCACCTCATCAACTGGGAAACGTGGAATACATCATGAACTCCTGACAATCCTTCGGGCAATTTCAACTTGTAGGCCACTTCTCCCATATGTTCCAAAACTCGATATGGTCCTGCAAAACGTGGCGCTAACTTTCCCTTAACTCCAAAACGCTTAATTCCTCGTAGTGGAGATACTCGAAGATAAACTCGGTCTCCGACTTCGTAAATTGTCTCCTTGCGTTTAGAATCTGCGTAGCTCTTCTGCCTGGACTGGGCTACCTTGAGCCTATCGCGAATCAACTTCACCTTATGTTCAGACTCCTTAATCAAATCAGGTCTACACAACTGGCGGTCTCCAACTTCGTCCCACAACAATGGTGTCCTGCACCTCCTTTCGTACAAGGCTTCGAAAGGGGCCATCTTCAAACTGGATTGATAGCTATTGTTGTAAGAGAATTCTGCATACGGCAAATTCTCGTCCCGACTAGATCCGTAATCTAGCGCACAAGGTCTTAGCATATCCTCCAAGATCTGGTTGACTCTCTCAGTCTGTCCATCTGTCTGCGGGTGGAAATTTTTGCTAAACTCTAGTCTGGTTCCCAAAGTCTCATGCAACTGATTCCAGAAATTTGAAGTAAACTGGGTTCCTCTATCTGATACAATGCTCATTGGAACTCCATGCAGATATACAATCATGGTCATGTATATCTTTGCCAACTTTGCACTGGTATAGGTAGTCTTCACTGGAATGAAATGAGCTACTTTTGTCAAACGGTCGACTACAACCCATATCGAGTCATAGCCTGGACCTGTAACAAAATCCATGCCTAGCTTATCCCACTTCCATTCGGTTATTGGCAATGGTTGTAACAATCCTGCTGGCTTCTAATGCTCTGCCTTCACTCTCTAACATACATCACAAACTGCTACGTCCTCCGCAATATCCTTCTTCATTCCGGTCCATCAGAAAATATCCTTCAAATCCAAATACATCTTGGTATTTCCTGGGTGAATCGAATATGGTGAATCATGGGCCTCTTGCATAATTAGCTTTCTAATCTCCGGATCATTTGGTACATAGACACGGTCGTCAAACCATAAGGTATCATGCTCATCCTCACGAAATCCCTTAGCTTTTCCTTTGCTAATTTTCTCCTTAATAGAAGCAATCTCCTTGTCAATCCTTTGGGCTTCTTTGATTTTATCCATCATTGTAGACTGAATCTCCAATGCTGCTGCATAGCCTCTTGAAACTATTTCTAAACATAACTCTCGAAGATTTTCGGCTAACTCCCTTGGTAATTCTCCCGTCATTAGGGTGTTGACATGGCTCTTACGGCTTAATGCGTCAGCTACTACGTTAGCCTTTCTGGGGTGATAATGCAATTTCATATCATAATCCTTGATGAGCTCCAACCATCTCCTTTGTCTGAGGTTCAACTCCTTCTGTGTGAAAATATACTTCAAACTCTTATGATCCGTATACACTTCGCAATGGTTTCCAATCAGAAAATGTCTCCAAGTCTTCAGTGCATGCACTACGGCTGCTAACTCCAAATCATGCGTAGCATAATTCAACTCATGAGGCTTAAGCTATCGTGAGGCATATGAAACAACTCTCCCTTCCTGCATAAGCACTGCTCCAAGTCCTCATCGTGAAGCGTTGCAATACACCTCATAATCCTTGGTCTGGTCTGGCAAAATCAACACTGGTGAAGTAACCAAACGTTTCTTCAACTCCTGAAAACTAGCCTCACATTCCTCCATCCATATGAACTTGGTATCCTTCTTCAACAACTTAATCATAGGCTTCGCAATCTTTGAGATATTCTCAATAAACCTCCGGTAGTATCCTGCGAGTCCAAGAAAACTCCGGATCTTTCCCACGGTGGTTGGTGCTTCCCACTTGGTCCCGGTATCAACTTTAGTGGGATCTACTACTATACCTTCTCCGGATATAACATGTCCGAGAAATCCAACTTCCTTCAACCAAAACTCACATTTGCTAAATTTGGCATATAATTGATGTTCTCTGAGCTTTCCAAGAACCAAACGCAAATGTTCCTTATGCTCCTCTTCATTCTTTGAGTAAACCAGGATATCATCAATGAACACTACGACGAACTTATCCAAGAACTCCATAAACACCTTGTTCATCATGTTCAGAAAATATGCAGGTGCGTTAGTCAGACCAAATGACATAACGCTATACTCGTACAGCCCATACCTGGTGGTAAAAGCCGTCTTGGGTATATCCTGTTCCCGAATCTTCAACTGGTGGTATCCTGATCGCAGATCGATCTTGGAAAATACCTTAGCTCCTTGCAATCGGTCAAACAGATCATTGATCATCGGTAGTGGGTACTTGTTCTTGATGGTTACTTCATTCAATCCTCGATAATCGACAACCATCCTTAACGATCCATCCTTCTTCTCCACTAGAAGTACTGGCGATCCCCAAGGTGAAGAACTTGGGCGAATATAACCTTTATCCAGTAACTCCTTAATTTGCTTCTTAATTTCCACCAAATCCTTTGCAGGCATCCTATATGGTCTCTTTGATATTGGCCCTGTGCCTGGCAATAGCTCAATCAAAAACTCAATATCTCTATCCGGTGGCATGCCTGGCAACTCTTCTGGAAATACTTCGGGAAATCCTTCACTACTGGTACTTCCTCCTGCACAACTCCGGTTAAACAATTTATTTGAGTCCTCTTTGGCACATGTCGGGATACATACTTGATCCTTCTCCCTTCTGGGGTGGTAAGCAAAATTGACTTACTAGCACATTCAATATTCCCTTCATACTTTGATAACCAATCCATGCCTAATATCACATCCAATCCTTGGGATTCCAATACTATTAGGTCCGAGGGAAAAACATAGTTACCAATCCTTAATGGTAACCGATCACACCATAGACTAGCCATATATTCTGCTCCAGGCGAGGTTACTAACATGGGTGACCTAAGGGCTTGGGTTGGTAGTTTATACTTATCCACAAATCCCCTTGATATGTATGAATGCGATGCACTAGTATCAAAAAGAATGAGTGCAGTAAATGACTTAACCAAACAATTACCGATTACTGCATCCGGCTGCTCTTCAACCTCCTCCACATTAACGTGGTTCACCTGCCCCCTGTTGAAATGGTTCGGCTTCTTCCCAGAGCTTCCATTGCCATTTCCATTCTGTGATTCAGGACATTCATTGGCATAATGTCCGATCTTCTGGCACTTAAAGCAAGTGACTTGGCTCAGGTCTTTCTTGGCTGGGGTTGATGGGTTGGTGCGGTTCTGGCCATTGCTTCCTCCATTCCCATTACCATTCTTGGGGCCATTGTGATTGTGCGAGCTACCTCCTCCATGGGTATGCTGAAAATGTCCTCCCGGTCTAGGGGTAAAACATGGCTTCTGCTGAGCTCCTGAATTGTACTTTCCTTGTGCATACTTCCTCTTGCGATTTTCAATTTGCTGCTGCTTCCCTTCAATCATAAGAGCACGATCTACCAACTCCTGGTAGTTGTTGAAGGTTGCTACCATCAACTGCATGCTCAACTCATCATTCAGTCCTTCCAGAAACTTCTCCTGCTTTGCTGCATCCGTAGCAACGTCATCTGGGGCATAACGTGCTAATTTACTAAAGTCCTCCACATACTGGCCCACTGTCCGTCCTCCTTGGCGCAAGTTGCGAAACTCTCGCTTCTTCATGGCCATAGCTCCTGCTGAAACATGGGCAGTTCGAAAAGCCTGCTGAAACTGGTCCCATGTGATAGTATCGACAGGGAAAGTGGCTGTGAAATTCTCCCACCATGATGCTACGGGTCCTTCAAGCTGATGTGCGGCAAACTTCACCTTCTCCGCATTAGTGCATCCTGCTGTGGTCAACTCTCTGGCTGTCTTGCGGAGCCAATCATCTGCTACTATTGGCTCGGTGCTACTGGAAAACACCGGCGGATTCAGCCTAAGAAAACGGGCTAAGTGATCAACAGGTGGTGGTGGGTTGTTGTTGTTGTTCCTCTGATTCTGATTCTGGACTAGTAACTGCATCAATGTGTTCTGCTGCTCGATCAATTGGGTGAGCTCCGGTGGAAAGGTAAATCCGGGGTCATGTCTCGGAGGCATCTGAGCGTTTAGAAAAGATGAGATTTAATAATAGAGGGGCTCTAAAGAGAAAACACTACCCATATGCACATGAGGCAAAAGCAAACAATTCACTTCATTCAATCAAACAGGGGCATACAATCGATCTAACTATCGCAAAAGTGCTCGGACTACTATATTTGCATGGTGGACTACTACTACTAATGAGGTGGTCTACTAGAAATATTCTTCGGTTGCAGACTCCATGATATCTGCTCCAGCTTCATCAACATAGTCATCATCGCTATCATCTGGATCCAAGTCGATGTCATCAATGATGATGTAGTCTTCCGGGCGAATCTCCTTGGGTTCTTCGTCTTCATCTACTGGCGTAGGGCCTCCCATAAATATTCCAATCTTCTTGATCAGATCGTCATTCTTCCCCACTAATACTTCGATTTCCTCTTCATAATCTTCACGTGTAGATTTGAGTTCTTCCTCCAGTTCCTTGATTCTTGTCCTTGCCATCTTCAGGCCTATCATGTCGGCGCACATCTGGTTCTCCTGACGTCAAATGTGCTAGTTTAACTCCTAGATAAAAGCTGCAATTGATCTATCCTTTCTGGTGCTGATCATCTCCCAGTGCTCATCTCGGCGCCCACAAATCTGGTAGATAGTATCCTTGAGATCATTGCGGTAAACTTCTCCAATGCGTCCCATGGCGATGTGAGCCGCCATGCTCTTTCCTAGACTCCAAGTTGGTGCATCAAAGGAAAACTCTATGGGCTCGGTGACTGGCATGAACGTCTTTCCTGGAACTTGAACTTGAATCATCCATCACTCTTCTTCAGGTAAAGTGGCGTTGTAGGTTCCGGTGAAGCTTGGTACTCCTATGTTCAGATATCTAGTGACTTCCTTCAAGTGATGTCCAAAGGGGGTATCTTCATCTGGTTGCGTGAACTTGTTCCTTGCATCCGCCATCCTAGAGAGTAGAAAAGATGAGAGGTCAGAAGAGAAGAGAGTGAGTAGTGATCTAGGTCTTTAGCTTAGTGGTCGTGTCCTACAGTCAACGTGTGCTCTGATGCCATCTTGTAGCAACCAGACCTCTAACGGTCCAATCTCTGTGCTCCGGTTGCATCCCTGGATCAGTAATGCTGACACCACACAGTACTTGAAGGGTTTATAACAGAGTAGCAATCACACACTTATTACATCGAGTGTCTCAATAGAGAACTTATTACAATAAATATGGCTTAAGGCCATCTAATAACGATAACAGCGGAAAGCTTGGAAGATAAGTGAGTCCATCAACTCCAACGACATCAGTGAGTATAGAACCACGACCTAAAACTCCTTAATCATCGTCTGAAAAGTCTGCAACATTAACGTTGCAGCCCGAAAATGGGTCAGCACATGGAATATGCTGGCAAGGTAACACATAGAGAATAATGGAAAGACACAACTATTCTACATGCATATTTGACTGGTGGAAAAGCTCTATGGTTACAGTTTTGCGTAAAGCCAATTTTTCCCTACTGCAAAGGAATAAATTTATTTAACTATTATGGTGGTTGTTAAGCATTGAGAATGGTTGACAGCATCCTCAATCCCAATTAAAATAATCATCATTAAATCCCAACAACATTAATTATAGTAACATGATGAGATTCACATGATAATCCATGTACTAGCTACTCAAGATGTCCATAACCGGGGACACGGCTAACCATGATTAGTTTATACACTCTGCAGAGGTTTGCGCACTTTTCCCCACAAGACTCGATCGCCTCCGTTTGGTTTCTCGCACTACACGGTGTTTGAGAAACGGATGACCGAGACATAGTCTTTCAGAAGCACTAGCACCTTACGATGGGTAGACCGTACCACCTACATCCCCTACATCTGCTAGTCTACCACTGTAAGAGTTCGCACGACTTAGTCAACTATGCTAGAGCCAATAATAGCTTGTGGCTGCACACGGAAGTTTCTAGCATGAATAATCTCATGATCCCTTTGAACCTGGGTGGCGGTCCAAAAGAAAACAGGCAATCCTGGAATACCCAGGTGCCTCAATCCACCCAGATGTGTATTTAAGTTGCCACCTTAGATAAACCATTGATTTAAAAATCTCACATCTGTCATGGATATCACTCACCCAATCCACGTCTACTAGCATAGCATAGCAATAATAAGCAAACGTAGAAGTAACTCCCAAAGGTTTGATAATAAACAGGTAATAGGTACTACCTCAACTACTTCCCAAACCCACAATTTAATTAGATCCTAATCATGCAATGTGTAAGGATTGATCTAATGCAATAAAACTGGGTAGTAGAAGGTATGATCAAAGTGTTACTTGCCTTGCTGATGATCCAGGAAACCTAGCGATTCGAAGTAACAAGCGGCGCACTCCGGGTACTCTATCACAAACAAACAAGCATACAATAAGTACACAACTAATGCACAAGTAAAACTCAAATAATAGATCTAACCAGAAGGTTCAACTTAAGAACTCCGGTTGGCAAAAAGAATCAAATCAAATGAAGCAACGAAAAACAAATGGCAAAAGAAACAGGCTTCGTTTACTATTATGGATCTAAGGTAATTTTTACAGAAGCAAAAACTTGTTTAAGTTGGTTAAACGGAAAGAGGGTTTCGAGACGAAATTCCAGGCGCTTGAATCGTCTGATTTCGATAAACGAGCGAAAAGATAAACTAAAACGAAAATCAGATCAGAAATCGCGATCAGAAAAATCGCGGATTTAATCCGAGAAAAAGAAAAACGACGAACAGTTTAACGAATGAACGTTCGTTAACTGGATCTAAACGACGAACACGTTCGTTAAAACGCACGAATGAGCGAACGCTCGCTAAATAGAATAAACCGAAGTAAAACCGAGCTGATAAAAAATAGAATAAGCCGCGGTTTATATAGCAGTGGTTTGGGGCGGCTCGGGTTGGGCTGGCTCGGGCCCCGGGCGGCGGCTTATAAGGGCTGCCCCGGGCGGAGTCCCGCGCGGGTATGGCCCGGAGTCGGTTCGCGTTTTTTAAAATAATAACGCGCAGAAAAACAAATAAAAGAGATACTAAACGGACTCCAAAAATCCCGAAATAAATTTTCTCTGACTTCTAAAATCAAGCCGGACAAAGTGAACATTTATTTGGGGCCTAAGTGCAATTTTGAAAAATGCGCATTTTTCCTAAATTCAAATAAAATAGCGAAAAAAAATTCTGGGATAATATATTATTTGATTTTATTATTAAACCCTCAATATTTCTATATTTTGGGAAAGTAATTTTATTCCCTCTCTCATATTTTTGTAATAGAAATTATTGAAGATAAAATAAATAAAATCAAATGATCCTATTTTCAAAATTTGAGACAACTGAGTTACGAAAATAACCCGAACGTCCTCTCCTTATTTTTTTTCTTGGTCAAAATGACTTATATACCAGAAGATGGGCACCGGAGGTGGGACTGGGTGAGCACAACCCAGCAGGGCGCGCTTGGGCTCTCTGGCACGCCCAGGTGGGTTGTGCCCACCTGGTCGGCCTCCTCTTGTACTTATTTGCTCCAATATTCATCATATATTCCATAAAAATTCTCCGTGAAGTTTTAGCTTGTTTGGAGTTGTGCATAATAGGTAGCCTAATGTAGATTTTACAGGTCTAGATTTCCATTTTAGAGGTCTAGATTTTACGTCCATTTTGCATCATATAACATTAGGAAAACATGATGCAAAATGGATGTATCAACTCCTCCAAGGTTAGACCTCACTTGTACTCAAGCGAAAATAGAAATCGAAAAACATGTCTACATGCTTAGAGAGAGAGGTGTCGATAAAAACAAAATACGGACATGGAAGCATCATGTTGAATATTATAACAGCAACAAACTTAAACATAAGACTCTTATCATAAAACTTTTATCATATACTTATTATGAATATGTGACAATTCATCACACAACCGAAGTATAAAGAAAAAACTCTATTAGAAACCAACAAACTATGTTCGCAGTCAACTTTGCAACTACAATTCATCATCTTTTCAGGAAGGGTCATGTATCGGAGCCTTTAGGCAAGTTCACATACCCAGCCATCATATAGTCTTCTATGATTGGTAACAATCACCGCATACGCATGAGTAAAATTTTTCAACCGGACACATAGAAAGGTAGGTTCTTATAGTTTTTCCTCCCAACATATTCACCTCAAGAGTGATGTCAACAATAATAACTCATGCTACCCATATTCAACTGGACATATGTGCCTAGATCTTTCCTCACCACATGATGCTTGCCAAAATATAAAAATAAAATGGAATATAGAGAAAAACTTTGAATATTTGCATAAAAGTAAATACATAATAGTTAAAGATAGGCCCTTCACAGAGGGAAGCAGAGGTTACCATGCGCTTATTTGTTTGTATGCTCAACCCCTTAGTGCAAAAGAATGTCCAGTTGTATTGCCCCTTGTGATGGCGACCTTTATTATGCAGTCTATCACTTATATTTTTCACCATCACAAGTTCGTACAACACTCAATTTTCTCTTACACTAAATTATCTCACACTTTTAGAAGCAATTTTTATTGCCTTATTGCACCGATGACAACTTATTTGAGGGATCTTGCTCAATCCCTAGGTTGGTATGATGGACTCTTGAAAATAAGATTTGGGTTTAAGGGTTTTTGGATGCACAAGTAGTATCTCTACTTAGTGCAGAGTTTTTGGCTAGCAAAGATAGGGGGCAACCACCACATGTTGAAGGATATATGACAATATAACTTCTATGTGAATATGAACAAACATAAGTCATTAAGTTGTCTTCCTTGTCTAACATCAACCATTTTGGCATATAATATTTTGATGCGGGCTCACAATCACAAAAGATTTCTAGGATAGTATATTTATATGTGAATGTTCTCTTCCCTTATTAATTCTTTCATGAGTTGCATCATTGACCAATGCTATGTTTGTCAATCTCGAATAAAATTTTCTACTTATACTTTTCTTTATGTGGTGTCATCACCTACCATAATATTAGTATATGATCTTCTTGATCTATTTCCTTTCTTGTTATTTATTTCCTTTCTTTTTATTGCAACATCAAAGTAAAGAAAGAAAAAACTCAAACTAAACTTTATTATATATCTCGCACATGATTACAAAGATAGATCACGAAGCAAACTCTCGAAAATAAATGATCAAACTAAACTTTTATTCATCTAAAGCAAAAGATTGAACTAAAATAAGTAAAGGCAAAAGATAGTGCGGTTGATACGATATCGGGGCACCTCCCCCAAGCTTGGCGGAAGCCAAGGGGAGTGCCCATACCCGATACGCAATTTTCTTTTGGTGATGAAGAAGAAGGTGGTGGTGAAGTAGAGGTCTTGTCCTTAGGTTTCCATGGCAGAGGTCCACCATCATAAGAGGAGGACTGAGTCTTACGGGTCCTGCAACTGGCAGCCAAACTCATACCTTTAAACCTCGCCGCATATTCAAAGACTTGGTTTTGGGGATCGTAGATCTAGGTCTGGAGGTAGTTAATTTGCTCATTGAGGGTGAAGATGATGTACTTCATGGGCTTGCCATCCACCTTGAGATCACGTGAAAGGTCCGTGATCATGAGGTGATTAGCATTGACTCCACCCTCTACCATCCCCTTGCACCGAAAGACTTCGTGCTCCATAGCTTCAAGCCTGGCCTCCCCGATTCCCGTCCCCTTGGGGCCTACCACATCGCGGAGGTGAAGCACCCCCTCATGCATCTGGATGACCTGAGGGTGCTGCACCACTTCCCGCAAATATGGGTTGATGACGTTCTTGAAGAACTTATCCTTGGAGGAGCCTGAAGAGGACATGGTAGATGGGATCTAACATAAAACAGCAAGGAACGAAAACAGAAGATTTTTTTATTTTGGGAAACAAGCAAACGGAAGAAAAATAGAGTCCAGAAGGTACCCGAGGTGGGCCCAACCCACCTAGGCGCACCTGGCAAGCCAGGCATGCCCTGGTGTCTTGTGCCCACCAGGGTACGCTTCCAGGAAGTTTCTTATTTTCCTAATTCTCTAAATATTCCAACACTGACAAGAAATGTTTTTGTGGATTTTTCGTAGTCCGTTTACTTACCGTATCACGTACGTCCTTATTTTCACGATTCCAGAGTGTTCGGAAGGTCTCTTTTATGTGTTCTTCCGGTGTCAAAGTTTCGATAATATTACTTTCGACATTAATGGGCATACGTGAGATATAATGTTTTATTCGTTGCCCATTAACAACCTTCGGGTTAGTACCTTCGACATTATTTATTTTGATAGTTGTAGACCGATAAACCTCCTCGATTACATAGGGTCCTTCCCATTTTGAGAGAAGTTTTGCTGCAAAGAATCTGAAACGAGAGTTGTACAAAAGAACATATTCTCCAACTTTAAACTCACGGTTTTGGATTCTTTTATCATGTCATCTTTTAACTTTTTCTTTAAACAACTTGGCATTTTCATAAGCTTGGGTTCTCCATTCATCTAAAGAGCGAATATCAAATAGCCTCTTTTCACAGGCAAGTTTGAAATCATAATTGAGTTCTTGGATTGCCCAATATGCTTTATGTTCTAACTAAAGAGGTAAAGGACAAGATTTTCCATAAACCATTTTATAAGGAGACACACCCATAGGATTTTTATATGTTGTTCAATAAGCCCAAAGTGCATCATATAATTTCTTAGACCAATTCTTCCGGGGCCTATTGACAGTCTTTTGCAAAATTAATTTTATTTCTCTATTGCTAAGTTCAACTTGTCCACTAGACTGAGGATGATAGGGTGATGTAATTCTATGGTTAACATCATACTTGGCAAGCATTTTACGAAAAGCACCATGAATAAAGTGTGAACCCCCATCAATCATTAAATATCTAGGAACTCCAATCCTTGGGAAAATAAATTCCTTAAGCATTTTAATAGAGGTGTTGTGACGAGCACTACTGGTTGGAATAGCTTCTACCCATTTAGTAACATAATCAAGAACAACCAAAATATGTTTATACATATTAGAGGAAGGAAAATGTCGCATGTAATCAAATCCCCAAACATCAGATGGTTCTATAGCAAGTGAATAATTCATAGGCATTTCTTGAAGCTTACCTATATTACCTATTCTTTGGCATTCATCACAAGATAAGATGAACTTACGGGCATCTTTGAAGAGAGTAGGCCAATAAAACCCAAATTGAAATACCTTGAGAGCATTTCTATCTCCAACATGATGCCCTCCAGAACACTACTAGGGAAAACCCTAGCAGTAGCGCGGGGAACCGTGCTACTAGTAAGGCGCTAAAGCTAAAGGTTAGGAGTAGCGTGGGTTAGACCATGCTACTGCTATATCGACTTAGTAGTAGCGCTTTCTACAATGAGCGCTACTGGTAATTAGTAGTAGCGCTTCTCCCAGCACGCGCTACTACTATTATTCCATATTTTACTTCTTTTTTATTTCATGTTGTATTCATACACCTTCATACAAGTTTTGATACCACAACAATTTAGAGATTATTTTTACATCATAATGAGTTAATACATCACTGGGAGAAAGAACCGTGGACTAATTTCTAGTGGATGGACATCCACTTGAAACTAATCAGCGGTTGTTTCTCCCAGTGATATAATAAATATCATCATCATCATATCATTAACAACTTATCATCATAATACATCATTGTCATATAACACCTCCTCATGATCATTGTTTTCATCAATGAGACATCACATAGCAAGTTGGTCACTAGTCATAATCACAACTACTCTTCATCATCAACTCTCATAAACATATTGTACCTCACAGGACCTACTACATTCTCTTAGGACCTACTATATTCTCTTAGGTAAAATAGCATAAAACAAGATAGCCCCTGACTCTCCATTATGGAGAATGGAGATTATCCTGTCTCCAATTCTTTCCTTTCGCATAATGTTGCTTCCAAGAATCTCATTACGACTGTCCATACATTTTTTCCATTCTTTGATTATCATGTGTTCACCGGTTTTAGAAATCTGGTATGGGCAGGTGAGATTCGTAGGATGACCTGGCTATATGTTCAAAACATCAAGACGACCATTCTGATACATCAAATGAGGCACACAATCCATCAGGATTTTCTGTTGAAAAACATAGTAATAACTTCATAGTTAGCAATGATGTACTATTTTTAGAAGTATGCAAAAGATGCCCGGATGCCGTAATAGTAAAAAATCTTACCAGGGCATCTCCATGGAAGTTACCATGGTTCAAGACGTGCACTAGTGGCATGTATTGACCATAATTTGGAGGAGTATGATAATAGGTATTGTAAATCTCAAGTTCAGTACAAAATGCGATCAGATGATTTTTGTCCTTATAAGTTAATTCGGAGCCATCGGTGTAGTGGGTTTTGTCTACCATCTTCTGCACATTTTTTGAAGAATGAAAATAAGCTGTCAATGGAAATAAGATTTCAACTATTTTGAAACAAACAATATAAATTAGTTAATAACTATGTTTGAGAAACTCACATAGCGGTAGAATCGAAAGCATATCAACAAGGACCCAAATATCCATATTGTCTTTCTTGATGTCAGGATCACCAAGATCCATCGTGACAATCATATCCTCATAAAAACCATACATCTTGCAAAGTGCTTCCCAATTTTGGCAACCAAAGTGGGTTATGCTCTGACAATTGTACAAATTTACTTCAAAATCCATATCATGATGGGTCCTTAGGTGTATTTCCTTTGTTTCAAAATTTTCATGGTCTTCAGAACCCATCCTCTCCAAGACATAGCGTCTTGCATGGCATGGGATACGCTAGTGGAATTGTAAAAGATGAAAATTACGCGTTGAAATAGTTGAAGTCATGCTTAATTAAGATTTTCAAAATCCATAAATAATATTTTATAAACTAATTTAGTGTTTGGTTTATTTTTTATAGTTACTGGCCAGTTTTTATAATTACATCCCATTTATTATTTTTAAAGCCCATTTTCCTGTTAAGCCTAATGCATCCCTCCTAGGAAAGATTTGCAGCCCAACAGTTGACCTTGCCTGGGTATTCCTCAAAAAAAACGTATAGCTATGCTAGCCATTTTGATCTTGAAAAAAATTAATATCTGGGCTGGATATCTGTCCTGGGCTAGACGGGCCATAGCCCGCCCAGTTAATACCCTGTCTCCTCTAAACAACAACGAAAACATCGCCAAGAAAAACACTGCAATGCTCATGCCTCAAAAACACAAATACTGCTCGAGCTGCTTGGTCATAGCTGTCGGCCGCACCTTGTGCAATTCTCTCGTTTATATTGACTACATAGGTTGACAATGGTCTAGGACCGTGATGCCAGGAAACCAAGAGGAAGCAAAAAAAAATATTTGTACATAATAAGGAGGCACTTGCGTATGTACGGCTATGGCCCTAGTGGGTCCCTACTATCATCCAGTCAAAATAATGTCATCTCCTGAATCCTCATGTTCATTGACCATGTTAACAATGCTCGGTGCCATGGCGAGCGCAACAACTCGAAGGACGATGGAGAGCACCTCACGGGCCCTATGGATGGTTTGATAAAGCGCCCACTGCTCATTCACGAAGCCAGGATCAACGGACACCTATGAGCACCTTCGAGAGACTGAGACGGCATGAAACGATAAGGCCGCGTTTGGGAGCTCTAGTTTATTTCACACCTGTATTAAGATACAAGTGTAATTTACTCATCATCGGAAGCAACGCGTAAAATACAGGCGTATTGAAACCGAGGGCCCGAGGTCTGTAAGTAAAACCGGTGGATTACGCATGTAATTTGAGAGGCCAGTGTATATTTTACTAGTCGAAATCGACCAACCAAGAGCATTGCCCGAGACCATCTGCTTTTATTTACAAGCATCAGTTTACAAGCGGTTTTGGTTGGAAAACGACGATCCAATCACGGCCTAAGATGATGAGTTGGTCGGAATATCATATGGTTTCACGTCTAACCTACCCGACTTGTCGTATAGGCTATGAATGAAACATAAGACGATGAACTTCTTAAGCACGGAAACAAAAGAAGAGGATGATCTTCCTAACAAGCAAATCACTGGCATTAGATCGACATGCAAAACAATACGAAGCATTATTCTCAGGAGGCATGGTGAACAACTTGTGATGCCGCATGCCACAACATTCCAAGCTCAACTTTGCAATCAAACACAAGGCATGGCATTACATAGACAATATTCAGAACAAACTCTTAAAATATCTCAAATAAGTCAACATTCATGTGACTATGCATCTCAGTAGAGTAAATATTTACTTCTGAACTGAAGACAGGAATAGGAAAAAACGATCGACGTTGCTCACAGCAAAGGGCGTCCCACTCAAAAATATCAAATGCATGTCTTCTGGCTAACATCAATGAGAAAAAATTGACAAGGTTTTCCAATTCCAATATATTAAACTAATGTCAACTTTGACAAGCTTTTCCCAGTCAAAATATGTAATGCCTATGATTGTGGAACGGACAGGGTTTCTCATCAGTTTGTCATCTGATAGTCTGGTGGCTCAAGGTGACGATGAATGATTAGAGAACCATTCAATGTATTGTCCATGATGAAGTATTATGGAGGACATGAACCATCTGAACATTTTGTGTAGTTCCACTAAAATCAAGCTGAGCATCCCTGTGGATTTCGTATTTATATGCTGCCAGAAAACAAAGACACATCAGCACACACATGAATATTGGCCCCAGTGTCAACCCACCAATCGGTGGACTAACAAAATGGAAGTATGGTAAACAGATTACCATACCCAGATGCCCCATCATTGTTGCTTAGAGTGATATTGACAGACATGGAGTCCTGTCCTCGCTTCTTGGTACTTGTTTGGGCACTTGTTTGCATAGTGTTCCTCTGAACCACAAGTAAAGCAGCCATCTCTCTTTTTTTCTTTCTTCTTACCCTTCTTAATGGCTGACGCTGGCAGCACCATTCAAACATATAGTCCGGTGGCTCAAGGTGACGACGAATGATTAGATAACCATTCTATGTATTGTGCGTGATGAAGTATTATGGAGGACACAAACCATCTTGACATTTTGTGCAGTTCCACTAAAATCAAGCTGAGCATCCCTGTGGATATCGTATTTATATGCTGCAAGAAAACAAAGACACAGCAGCACACACATGAATATTGGCCCCAGTGTCAACCCGCCAATTGGTGGACTAACAAACTGAAAGTACGATAAAAAGATTACCATACCCAGATGCCCCATCATTGTTGCTTAGAATGACATTCACATATTTGGAGTCCTGTCCTGGCTTCCTGTACTTGTTTGGGCACTTTTTGCCTAGTGCACTCCACGTGTTGTAGAGTTTCGTCTGCTCTCTGCAGACTAGTCATGTCACCAGCGTCTACTAATACTATGTAAAGCTTCTCAATCATTCCTTGTGTAATGTAGCGCAAACAGTGACTGCTTCTTTCTGCAAAGTGGTAAGACCAAGTGGACCCACTAATGCAGCAGTTTGCCTTAGACACATTGTCTCCTTTTGTGCAGTTCAACTAAAATCAAAGTCGGAATAAAACCGAGCTTTAATTTTGATATCGCTGTAAGCAACAATAGGTATAAGGGAAACAATTACTGAGAAATAACGATTGATGACTTGTAGTCCCAGAAGAAAAACATCTACTGATCTACCTTATCTTAATGGGAAACAAAGCAGGAGAGTAGCAATTCTCAATCAGTGTGATTCATTCATATTAACTGAGACATTATCTTAACAATGCCTTGTTTCAACATGTATAAAGAACGACAAAGCAGAAAAGTATCATTCCTAAAACAATGCGACTGATTCATTTTAACAGAGACATTATCTTAACAATACCTTGGTTAAACATGTAGAAAGAACTACAAAGCAGGATAGTACCATTTGTAAAACACTGTAACTGATATATAATAACAGAGACATTATCTAAACAATACATTTGTTAAACATGTACTCCGATCGATCCCTAACGGAAATGGTACTCCCGCCGATCCCTATCAAGTGTTGCAGTTTTGAACTAAGATTCAGTAGTTAATTCTGAGGAAAGTAGGTACGGACCTTTCAAGACCAAGATTTGAAACAACTCCCGAGGAAGATCTAAAAGAGATCTCAGCACATATATGGAAATCTGGTCTCATTTTGTGCAGTTCCACCAAAATTAAGCAAAGGAAAATGTCGCAATACCAATAAGTTGAATAGATATCCCTGTTTTAACAGAGGAAAAAAAGGAATCAATTACTGGCCAATAAAGGAGGATGAAACATGCGGCCACAAAAATGGTAATCCCGCCAATCCCTAACAAGTGTTATAGTTTTGAAATAAGATTCCGTAGTTAATTCTGAGGGTGGCATTGCTTAATTTTACCAGCGACATTAGATTAACAAAAGGCATAAATAGTTCCAGTGTGCGCAACAACAACATGTGCTTCCATCTACTTATAAAGGGGGTAAAGCAGAGTTTGTTGTAACAAAGAAACAAGCATAATGTCTGGGTTGGTCCCATTTTTGTTCACTACTTAATGGGAAAAGACAGCTTCTATTCAACATTTATTTAAAAGAGTACCAATACAAGTAGCACAACATCTCAAAACACATTGCACGATCATGTGGATGAAGTCAAGTACCAACCTGTCATGACGCACACAAGATCATGTATGAATCTGCCAACATGAATAGGAAATCCAATCTCATTTTGTGTAGTTGCACTGAAATCAAGTAAAGTCGCCGGTGTAACAGTTAAGTTTGCTATAGCAACAAGTTGAATAGATATCCATGATTTAACAAAGGCAAAAAGGAAACAATTGCCACCAATAAAGGAGGATGAAACATGTAGCCAAAAAAAGAAGCATCTACCTTATCTTGATGGAAAACAAAGTATAGGACAGTAGCATTTCTAAAATGGTTGCATTGATTCATATTAACAGAGAAATTCTCTTAAAACAGTTCAGTAGTTAATTCTGAGAGTGGCATTGCTTAATTTTACCATCATCATTAGATTAAGAAAAAGCATAAACAGTTCCAAGGGCGAGTGGGCGCAACAACACCATGTGCTTCCATCTACTTATAAAGGGGGTGATGAAGAGTTTGTTGTAACAAAGCACCAAGCATCGTATCTGGGTTTGCACCATTTTTGTTCCCTACTTAATGGGAAAAGAGAGCAATACAATAGCTTCAATTCAACATTTATTTAAAATAGTACCAGTACAAGTAGCACAACATCTCAAAACACACTACACGATCATGTGCATGGGACATGGGACAAGCCAGCACCATGTGCGTCCACACGTATAAATGGGTGATGCATAGTATGTAGCCAAGCAACATATGTGCGTTGGTCCCATATGTGTTCTCTTTGAAATTTTTTCCTATGTGAGTGCAGCAAATCTAGTCCTGCACAAACTACTCGATCCCCCAGTTTCTTTCCCTTTTCAACAAAGAGTTCGGTTCCTTACATATGTGTGTACTGGGTTACCCCCTTTTTCCCTTTTCGACCAACAAAGCGGTTGGATAGCTAGTCTATAGTACTTTCCCTCCCTCCTTTCCTCATTCAACCATGTCCTAGATTCATGCTCCATCCCACCGCACCCTTCTTTCCTCTTTGAAACAAGACCTAGATTCGAGTACAGAATCAAAAAAGATCTGCATGCAGCTAGACCAATGACGGTTTCAAAGAAACTTATACCTTAGGGTCGTTTGGATGTGGCAAGGCGTGCAGCGGGAGGTCGGATCTTCCCACACTACCTACGACAGCGAGGAAGAAGGGGTCGATGGCCCTCCCGCATAGCCGCTGGGTGAAAGAGATAAGCGCAGTCGGCAGTGGATTGCCTCCCTCGCCGAAGGCGATAGAGTGAACGATGCACCTCCTCCCCTTCCCGATGCGACGGGATCCGGACGCCTCCTTCGCCAACTGTGAGGGGGGTGAGAGAGACAGAGGCCACAACACAGTCTTGTTTAGATCTGGTGAAGAGGGTGAGAGACTGTGAATATATCAAACCCTAGCAAAGGAACGTTGAGCCTCCAGCGTGTATATATATATATGTAGTGTGGTGAGAGTGTGGAGAGTGCAAACCCTAGCGAACAAGCGCTGAAGCTCCAGCTTATATATATACTGTAGTACGGACTGAGCTCCGGTGCCTTAACTGCACCTGCTTTTGGTTTTATGGCAGGTGGGCCAGCCACATTTTGGGCCCACCTGTCATAAACCCAATGGCAGGTGCACTAAAGTCAATGAAGCTGCGTCCATATAGTACGCGTGTATAGTGGAGTGGTTTTCTTATTCTCGCCATAACAATCATTTGAAATTGTGTAAGTACGAAACGGAACTCTTTATTTAACATACCAGTGAAGAAAACTACTACTCCCTCTGTTCCTAAATATTTGTCTTTCCAGAGATTTCAACAAATGACTACATATGGAGCAAAATGAGTCAATCTACACTGTAAAAATGTCTATATACATTCGTATGTGGTAGTCCATTTCAAACCACTTGAAAAACAAATATTTAGGAACGGAGGGAGTACTTCCGATGAACTAACGATCCATGCGTCCTGGTCGCACTTCCTATCCTTCACGTGTGGTACACTACCCTCCCTTAAGTGAACAACCACACATGCGCCAAATTATCGGAAACGTGTGAGAATGTGTACAAATAAAGAATTTTAATTTAAATTATCGGAAAGGTTTGAGAGTGTGTACAGTTTGCCCTCTCTAATAATTATGGTTTGTTGTGTCTGGCCTAAACTTGGTCAAACTTTACAAAGTTTGACTTCAGTCAAATCTAATATGCGGAGTAAATAAAAATGGAGGGCTACTACATCCATCCGGGTTTTTAGTCCACACCATTTTTTTAATCAACGTTAATAGCTGGACAAATAAAATTACAGGGGAGCTGGAGACAAAGTTGTGAGAAGGCTTAGAAATCAATACAAAACTTATGATCTTAGTACCAACGTCGATCCTTATTCGAGGAAATATTTGATTCATAGCCAATTGTGTGATAAAATTGCACCAATGTGAAAGATGACTGCATGTCCAACTCAACCAAGGTGAACTGACGCAGGATATCATCTTTGTGGGTAACAAGCAAAGAGCACTGATGGAAGACAACTTGTTTTTCAATGCAAATCGATCAGCTTCACCATCCGACGCAACCATGAGGCGCAACCATGAGCATCGATAGGTCATTATGGTGATGCATCATCCATTTGGCATCAAGTTTGGGTGAGGCACCTATGAAGTTCGATAAATCCTCACCGTGGTATGTTTTTCTCAGTAATCAAGCTCGAGGAAGGAAGAACCACGTGGCAGAGGATAGTGAGGCGGAACAACAATGGCCATCCAATTTTGTGCAGTTCAACTAAAATTGAGGAAGACATGCCCGGGTATGGAGATACGCATTGCTGTTTCCAAAAATATAAAAAAGGGATATAGTGTTGTTACTTTGTTTTACAAGATTAACAATGACATATCAATTGTCAATAAGAATTATGAAAAGTACACCAACAAACAGAAGCATCATGATTATCTTGATGGGAACTAAACCCGGATACCCGAGAAAAAAAGCATTTCTTCATTTAACCAGTGATAGTATTAGATTAGCAGCAGCAATAGGAGCATATGGACAATGACCGCACAACAACCATGTACTTTTTGTTGAAATAACATGTATACCTCCACCGAGGCATAAATCAGGACAACTTTTCGAGTGGCATTTCCTCTATAATAGTAGGTGATGTTGGACCAGCCAACGAACCCTAGCTATACATGGGGAGCTGGGGAGTAGTCGCATAGAAGAAAACCCGCATGCAGCGACCTGGGGAGCTGGACCAGTACAAGAAGTTATACCTCAGGTGGGCGATATGTCACTTAGGCGGGCGGGCGGGATCTCCCCACACAACGACAGTGAACAAGGGCGCGAAGGACCTTCGTCTGCGCCAGCGCCGGCTCCAAGAGGACGGTGCGCATCGGCTTCCTCCATCGCCGATGACGACAACATCAATGCTGCACCTCCTCACCTCCTGCAGCGGATGGGATTCGGCCGGATCTATGACCACCGATGAGGAGAGATATAGTGTGGACACTGCTATCTTGTTTTGATATGGACAGGGTGAGGGAGCGAGACGCGAGAAACTCTATCAAACAACATGCTATAATAGAGTAAAAAAATGTCTCCATAGCAGTGGTTTTAAATAGAATACGCGCGTTCCCGAAAAAAAAGAAAAGAAAACTGGCGGATAATTTTTTAACGTACCAAGAAAGAAAATTCGATAAAAAACACGCCCCCGCTTCCAGGTCGTGAGAGTCGTCGCACACACACACATAGACATGGACATGCATATCCGTGTTTACGTAAAATTCCATTTCCATCTCCATCTCCAATCATATTTGTGCAACTGGCACATTATTTATGTTGTTAATTATATACGCGGCAATATTAACGTACATCATCTCTTGTTTGCGGGCGTTCGGACCGCTGCAACGGCCGCTCCTGACCAACCCGAACCCTCTTCATCACCCGCGCGTGCTTCCCACCCGAAACGGTCAGTGCCGCATACATGCCCGGCCAGAGCGGACGCGGCCTCTCATTGGCGCCGACATTGAAGTGGCATGCCGGCCGAGAGAGCGTCGCCCGCGCCACTTCCTGGTGCACGCAACTGCTCCGCGTTCAAAGGTCGCAATAACCGGCCACAACATGCATGTAAAAAGTTCTTGGGAGTCCGTGCTACAGCTAGCTGTCCTCCCTCAATTCGTCAATCTCTTTTAGTAGTACTAGTACTCCATGGCGTGATATATCGACGAGCAGGCGGGAAAGTTATCGTATTCTCGGTTTGCGGTGAGTGGCATGCCAAGCGACCGTGTGGGGTTGAGCCGTGGAGGAGGGTGAGACACAAACGCGACATACGTGATTTAAACGTTGGTTTTGTTGATGGCGCGATCCAACGAAACGAAATGTTGGTTTCTCTCCGTTTCCATTTTTTCTCCAGAAAAATTGAAACTTTCCACTCCATTTTCATTCCTACTCCAAGGTTGCCCCGTTAGAACATTCCATCAAATACAAAGGAAAACTAACACGCATGCTGATGCATCTCAATGATTCACAGATCATAGCCAATATTTACTTCACAACTAAAGACAAAAGTTGTGAGATCGTCTATGAAAGAAAAACTACTGATGGGGTCACTACGACTTTAACCCTAAACCCTAAACATGATTTAATTTCCAGGCCAGGTAGAACCTGTCGAAGGAAAGACGCCTACCACCCTCGGATCATACGATGCTTTTGTGCAGTTCCACTAAAATCGAGCTGAGCATCCCTGATGTCAAAGATATTGAAGAAGTGTGATTGGAATAATAGTACTGGCACTAGTTCATGAGACATAAACTCATCACAAGTAGAAGCTGGTAGAAGTAGAGAAAGATCGACATGGAGATGGAGCTACGTGGGGAGCTGCGGCAGTGGAGCAAGCCGGCTCCAAAAGGAAGATGGACTACCTAGGATGTCGGGCTGTAGCTAGAAGGGCGGTTGGGACGCGATCCCGGCCCATACCGCGGTGACCCCCGATTGGGACGCACCGACTGTGGATTTTCTCCCTCACCGATGTCGACCACGTCTACGTAGAATATTGTTCCCTTCCCCCAGCTGCGGGATCAGGCCGGATATGTGACCAGTGGTGTGGCCACTGTCGTTCTCTGCTTGTGAAGAGAGCAAGCCAAGCAAGCAGGCTTGTAGCTTAGGCTCCTGCTAGTGAATATATAGTGGTTTTCTTTTTTCTCCATATCAACCATTTTATATTGTGTATGTGTCATTGAACAGTGAACTGATGGTTGCTTCTTTCGACTAACTTACTGTGTGATTTGACTACTCCTTTAGTGGCCCCTACACGTACTCCCCCTACGTGTATGCCACAGTCACACGTACACATGGATGCAAAAACGCGCGTGACGCCCTAATGCATGCATGTCCGAGCACACGATGGAACACACACGGTCACGCTCAGGTGCTCAACCTACACGTGCATGCACACACATACTCAGCCAGGGTGAGCTTGTGACCGTATAAACACCGGAAAATTCATATATTGGGCGTAATGAGCATATTATGAAGTCCACTGATCGTATTTTTACAAATATACAGTGACAGATAGTGTATTTATCTCATTTGAAATTAAGCCATATTAACCGGAGAGGAGGCAGTACGGACTAGCATTACTTTGTTGTGTATCGTCAACTTGCCGAACGAGGAGAAGCTTGCAGGACAGGGGAATCTTGCGCGTGGTGGGTCACAGGACAAGGAGAAACTTTTGACTAATGCAAGCTCTCCCTCGCTCAGGCGGTGGACGTGCAACAGTTAATTCGGTGTCAGATTGCCAGAAGCATACACTATACTAGTACTATTATTGTTCAACTTCCCGAAGAGGCGAACAGTCAAGCGCAAAGTTTACTAGTACTAGTACTACTATGATAGTCTATAGAGGTATGTATTGTACTAGTACTAGGAACCGTATGGAGGAGCGTCTGCACTCTTATTATATTTTTAAAATGTGATAAAGCAATCTTCAACACATTTGGTTCTCTTCGAGGGTTCTCGCATGTGATAATGGAAGTTGATTGCGTGGAACACTCGCCACAATTCTCGCTTAATTCTAGCTCATATCCTATTACAAATAGGAGTGATTGGTAATATTTCCTCTTTTTTTGTTATTCAGCATGTAAACAGGTCAGCAAACCTTGCGGCGCATCTTTGTGCAAACCGTGCTCGCTGCACTTTGAATGTGGCCGAGAGCTGGCTTGATGAAACACCTCGCTTCCTACTTCTTTTTTTGCGGGGTACCTCGCTTCCTAGTGACCAGTGTCTTGGTTGATCGTCCTAAGAATTCTTATATGTGAATAAAGCTCTCTCATTTACCCGCAAAAAAGATTAAGCCATATTAACTGGAAAGAAGGGAGCATGGACTAGCACTACTTTTTGGTGTGTCCCGTCAACTCGCAGATCGAGGAGAAGCTTGCAGGACAAGGTGAAGCTCGCTTACGCCTTTTGACTAATGCAATGTACCCTCGCCCAGGCGGTGGACATGCACCAGTTCATTCGGTGTCAGATTGCCAGAGGCATACACTATAGTACCGAACATGCGGAGTACCATCATTGTTCGACTTCACAAAGAGGCGAAGAGCCAAGTGCAAGGTTTAGTAGTACGAGTAGTACTACTACTAGAACTGCATGGTGGAGCCTCTGTACTCTTTTTTTAATCTCTGATAAAGTACACATTTATTCCGGAGAAGGACGAAAAATGGTAGCCCAACATGTAATGATGATATCGATCAACCATGCTCGAATATATCTTGGCCTCCGTGCGAGCCCGTCTGTGTGTTCTCCTCCTTGTCTCTCTCAAGGTACGGCGGGTTGGCCATTTTGCCGTCAATTGAGATCGTTTTTCTCACACTCCGGTCCCACATGTCAGTGATATGCCAAGAGGAGGTACGTTGACCGACTGGTCATACGCGTACTTGGTTTTGCACCTTCATACTACTCCTCCCTCTGTCACAGTTTACAAGGTGCGCTTCATTAGGATGCATTTCTCTCAATGCATTTCCACCACCAGAGAGACTTTAGACGTGTTTGGTTTAATGATCAATTAATTAGGGCGTGGTAACCGCAATCAAGTCCACAATTTTCTCTCGATGTACTACAAAGTGGAGTTAGTGCATGCATGTGTGTACCCGGGGTGGAAGCACTGCATGCATGTGTGTACGCATTATTTCCTCTAGTAATAGACGCCGTGCTATAACTACCAATGCTATTTAACAGGCTGATCGCTAGTCGCCTTGGTCCCAGAGATTTTTTTCTTTTTCTGAAGCGTGCTCTATAAATAGTGATGGATGGAGTAGTATGAGAGGATTCAAAGAAGAGTGTATTGATGGTTGCTTCTTCCGAGCAACTTATAGTGGGAAAGGTGGGGCTTATGATTTGACTGCTCATTACTCACTGTTAACGCGGCGCAACGACCGGGCTGAGTCTCCCATGCAGCTGTGCACTACCCCCTTGCTTCTTAAATATACTCCAGAGTATTTGTCTTTCTAGATTTCAACGAGTGACTACTCAAATATTTGTCTTTTTAGAGATTCAAATGGACTACTACATACAGATGTATAGAGACATATTTTAGAGTGTAGATTCACTCATTTTGCTCTGTATGTAGTCACTTGTTGAAATCTCTAGAAAGACAAATATTTAGGAACGAAGGGAGTACACATACGAAGCAAAATGAGTGAATCTACACTCTAAAATATGCCCATTTGAAATTTGTAAAAAGACAAATATTTAGGAAAGAAGGAGTATAATTTTGTGCATGGAACATGGGCCTGGATGCCGAAGAGGCTTCTGGCAATGCTATCAAGCTTCCAGCATTTGTTTACATAATTGGCATAATATATAAATAATTTTCTAGCGACATGAAATTGTACAATGGTGTGAGATTTCAGCTTTTGTTTCGTGTGTAATGCATCTCAACTACTAGCAGTTCAGAGCTAATATTTACATCACAACTGAAGACAAAGTTGTGAGAAGGTGTTAAATTAAAATTGATCCATGTTTTCATTGGCAGCAACGTCCCCCCAGCTCTGTCTAAATCAACAAGGCATGTTGGGAAAAAAGTAGCTTTCTGGAGCATGCAACATTCTGATCATTTTGTGCGGTTCCTCTAAAATAGAGCCGAGCGTCCCTGTTCCAAAGATATTATGTGTGATTACGATAATAGAGGACTGCTGATGAAACAATAAACACACGAATAGAAGCCGGTCTCCTTTGCAGTCTCTCTTAAGACTAACTAGTTGGAGAAGATTAGGCTCGGAGTTGGATGAGGAGGATAGAGCAAAACAAATCTCCCTTTATGCAGTCACACTGAAATGTAGAGACATTGCCCGTGTGACATTTTAGTACAACTACACAAAATACTCTTAAGAAAAAGGTGATTTGTGCAGTTCACCAAAAGGTCGCAATAGCAACGATGTCAAATGGATAGCCCTGTTTGCAAAAAAAGAGGTAGAAATGAAACAATTACTGGCCGATAACAGTTGATGACACATGCGACGACAAAAAAGAAGCATATTCCTTCTCCTAAGGGAAGATAACAACACGGTTGTGTTTGTCTAAAATGGTGTGAGGACGAGATTGCAATATGGAAATTACGTCGGATGAGCTATGTTTTGGGCAAAGAACTATGGAAGATCCACATGCAGCAATGTGGGAAGAAGGGAAGTGGAGCAAGGAGGGAGGGGATACCTGGAGGTCGTCAGGATGTAACTAGGTGAGCGGCGGCGGGCAGAATCTACCCATATTGCAGTAGTGAGCAGGTGGCGTAGGCCCTACCGCGCCGGAGCTTAGTCAGAGAGAACGGCGTGTACCGTAGATCGGGACGTGCTGCCTCGGCGCCGTCGAATGGAGAAACGATGCACGTCCTCCCTTTCCTCCGGCAGACGGGATGCGGCCGGATCAGTGACCAATGTGAGAGAGAGAGAGGCCACCGTAGCCTTGTGTGAGATACTTTGAAGAGACACAAACTAGGCAGGCATGCTCCATTGTATATAGTGGAGGGGACTACCTTTTTCTCCATAAAAATCGTATTATATTTTGCGTACGTGCCATTGAGCGATATAACTTTATTTAAAAATAACACGCCAACGCATCAAGTCGAACTTTGTTTCGTGCACGCATGGTACACGACCTCCGTAGGTGAACAACCGCTACACGCGTTCAAATTAGCACGTGGGCTGCCATTTCGTACAGAAATGAGCTCCACTATGTACCCGCGAGGGTATGGCTGGGCACGAAGCATGAGTACATGCACGGTGCGCCTATTCTCTTCTTGTATACGTACACCACCTACGTGGGGTTGTGTGAGAGAGATACAAACATAGAGAGATATAGTGTGTGGGTTCGTGAGAGTTTTTTTTGGGGGGGGGGGTGGGTCAATCAAAAAATGTAACATATGCAATGTGTGTGAAATAGAGTCCTGGATATATCATATATATAGAGGGGGCGATCCATGAGAAGAGAGTGGATGTATCATCGGCTTGAGGTGTCCATAGAATCAAAGAGAGGGATGATGATGATGATGTGTGTGTGTGCGCGCGCGCGATCGATAAAGAGTGCCATCGAATTTGTGTGTCCCCACGTTAAAGATATAGAGTGGCTGGCCTACTAGAATGTCCAAGGGGACAGGTGCAGTTTGTTGCTGTGGCATGGATATCTACCTACAGCGCTCGACTATCGGTGTGTGGTGGGGGGAGGGAGGGAGGCCTAATTAACTATAGAGGTACAATGGTTGGTACATGTGTGGAGGAGGAGAGAGGCCTACCTCATTTATTAAGGGAGATCGATCTACCCCATGTATTAAGGGAGATCAATCGGCATCCATGCATATGTGTAGGAGAGGAATAAGGTTGCGAGAGAGACAGAGCTAGAGTGTTGGAGGGGATGGTAGTGGAGTTGCTTCTAACAAATGGTGGGATAGGCTTGCTAGACAACCGGAGGGCACGCCTACAATATCAATAAGAGAGGGGATGGCTGCCTGTCTGTGCACATGCGTGTGAGAGACGGGTCAGGAGTCATGCACAAATGATGAGGGGGGACGATATGACTGTGGTAAGCAGACATAACTACATAGGAAGATCAATCGTCCTTTGTCAGAGAAAGGAGAGACATAACTTGTGAGGTACGTCGATCGATGGGGGAATAGTTAAAGTCGACCTAGGTATATGTTGGGAGATCGATCGGTATACATGCATGTGTGTGTTAGAAGAAAATGAGGCACATGGAGAAGGATAGAGAGAGGGATGCATCTAGGAGGTGGTGCGAGAGTCATACTATGTCGAGGGGGAAGGAGTGTACGAGTATGAGATCGATGAAAAGAGTGGTGGGAGTGAGGCATGGACGGTGATAAGAGAAGAGGGGAAGCTTGTGTTTGTGCTAGGAAAACCTGGATAGAGAGGCATATCGATCGATGTGTGCCATAAAGAAGGAGCTGGGGGCCTACACACACCATTGGTGAACGACCTAAAGTGAAAAGACGAATTTGCGCGATGGAGCTAGAGAATGCTGAGGGAGGGTGAGAGGGATGCGGGCGTGTGCATGCACGAGAGAAAGTTAGCGCTACCTACAAAGATAAGAGGATTGTGTGGGTGTAAAAGACGAATAGAGATCATACTTCATTATAAAAAGCGAATTCGGATATTTGAAGAATTTATCATAGTGTTTTAAACCGACGCATGTGTGAATATATATAACGGTGATACACATGGTGTGGTTATGAACATGTTATACTACATATAATATGTTTTAACTCTACTCTTATAAAAACAGAGTTGTTGATGATGGTGTGCCTGCCATCCTGCAATATAGGCCGTCAGATTTATATCTGACGGATAGGATGGAAACTATGGCAATTTTGAAAAAAGATACCCACACCCCTCTCCGCATTTGCAAATTAGGCCTCCCCTTGATCATGTTGATGTTCTGTGGAACGTATAATATATAGAACATTGATCATAATTTGGGCTAATGTGTGGCTTTTGCAGCTCAGGTCTAAATACTTGTCATAATGTAGGGGGTGGGGCACCATACTATTTGTGATAAACTTGGTGTATGTGTGGAACATGGTTTCAATTATGAATATATAGTTAGTACATCAAATGTACTATTATTTGGAATCAACATCAAGTGTATTCAAAAAATAGAATTCGAGTTCATGTAGTACACATAGTTCATATCTATCTCTATAGTAATCATGTGGTGTGTTACTAAGGTAATACACGAATGATGGTTGAAGTTGGCAACAATCATGATTGTAGATTCTTATTGAAATAGAGAAACGAATTCAAATTCAGTTTGAATTGCAGCGGTTGTATAGACATTTGGAATGCACTAAAATGTTGGTATGAGTAGGTTACATGCATTATACAGCAAGCAATTTTTTTTAATTGGACATAACATGGATTCATACTCCCTCCTTCCATCTATATAGGGCGTAATGCATTTTTTAAGACCGCCTTTGACTATTGACAAGATTAATAGTACATGACATGCACAATGTGAAAATTATATCATTGAAAGAACCTTTCACAGGCAAATTTACCGGTGTGCTTTGTGTAAGTTGTATGTCATATATTATTGCTCTAATATTTGGACAAAGTTAGGATCGAAAAACGCATTAGGCCCTATATAGATGGAAGGAGGGAGTAGCTTTGAATAGCATTTTCATAGTAAAATGGGGCAAGTCTCTCGCTTTGTGTGGTGTGAATAGTTTTATTTTTTTGTTTTCTTTTTGGTTGAGGGAAGTGCGAATTGATTTCCTGCGTACAAGTACAATATTACACGTTAGGCTTGTCCCTAAAATTCAACCCGCGCCTTGTTATATCCCGAAAATTCAGATATCATGCTCCCAAAACTAGCGCCTTCACAACCCGCGCCTTGCTATCCCGAAATTACAACATGCTTGGAAACTCCCTCCAGCTGCCAAATCCCGACATGCGAAATCCCCCTTCTAACCCTGAGATAAAAGGGCCGCTAGTTCAAATTGGTGGGGGGCTACTTTTGTAACACACCGTACATTTTGGACAAGCACATCCCTAAGTCATGGTTCACCCCCTCCCATTGCCTCATTTTTGCCATTCAATATACCAGGCCACCATAACCTCTCCGCACCAGCCGCGAAACCCCACCCTCCTCCGTCCGCCACCTCATCGCTGCCCAGCCGGAGCCTCTTCCTCGACGACTTCGTCCACCGCAACAGCTCGACATCCCTCGTCCACCTCCCCGGAGGAGGATCTTTCGTCCATCTCGTCATCCCGCCGGTTCAGCCGCCCCGTCCTCCACCTCCATGGAGCGGCTCCAACGACCGCCTCGTCTATTGCGGCTGCTCCATCCCCACAGCGCCGCCTTAACCTGCTCCACCGGAACCACAGCATCATC
The DNA here is from genome assembly GCF_018294505.1 of Triticum aestivum. Classification (NCBI taxonomy): domain Eukaryota; kingdom Viridiplantae; phylum Streptophyta; class Magnoliopsida; order Poales; family Poaceae; genus Triticum; species Triticum aestivum. The sequence continues at coordinate 282,512,998 of NC_057800.1, read as the reverse complement.
ACCGACTCCTCGGACGAAGCCGAGGCCTACTCGGCGCCACCAAAGAGGTTGTACACTCATCGCATCACACCTTCTCCGTAACTCAACCTCCCGGCGCCGACGGTGCTCTATCCTGCACCCCCATGAAGCGGCTACCTTGAAGCCGGCGCCGCGGGCGACATCTCCATGGCCGCTCTCCCCCAGTGCGAGGACCCTTCAGCGGCGGCGTCCATACCAGCCGGATCTGCTACTGCTGCTCCGGCTCTCTCTCGCTCGCTCGCACTGCTACTGCTACTCCGGCTCTCGCTCGATCACTCGCTCGCCCAGCTACTACTGCTCCGGCTCTCTCTCGCTCGCTCGCGCTACTGCTGCTCCTCCCCCCCTCGCTGGTGCTGCTGCTCTACTCTGATTTAGCTACACTTCAGTCGACTGAATCGACTTTTGGGTCAGTCGATTTTCAAGAGGTGGGGGGGGGGGGCTCGCCGGAGTTAAGGAAGAACCACCCGCAGCGGGGATGGGGGCTCGCCGGAGAGGAACCCCACTATCTATATTAGGGCTCAAGGTGGGGGCTGGGGGCTTAGAGGGCTGGCCGGGGCGGCGGGAGACCGGCGGTGGGGAGTTGTTTCGGGGCGGCGAGGCGGCACTGGGGCCGGCGGTTCGGCAAGTGGTGGCTGGCGGCTCAGGGGGGTGCAGGTTGAAGATGAACTGCAGGCCCTCCCTAAACTACATGTCAAGTGCCTCTCTGCTACCATTGCGTTCAGTTTCGACAGTAACATTCAGATTCCACAGTAATTTTCAGTTTTGATAGTTAAGTTCAGAGTCAACAGTTTTTACCTCATCTGTTGTAGTCAGGTGGTTTTTGGTGATGTAAATTTTACATCTATTTTACATATTGGAGATGCTATTAGAATCCCACTTGAGATTGACAATGACTGTCTTGTGTTGCTTCAGCCTTGACGTCTTACGGCTCACCAGAGCTGCTCCAACGACAGAACGATCCATCACAACAGAGTAGTGCCCTGGATGCCATCTACAGATTCCTCAGATGTTCCTCCACACCTCCAATAGCCACCTCTGCCTCAACTGCTTCAGCGACCAACCCAATGATGCTGAGATCGACACGGTTATGGCAAAGAGGTTGTACACTTGTTGCATCACTTATTACTATACATTCTTGTCGATCCATTAGGGCTATTTTGGCTCAACGGAAAAACATAGCAATAGGGAATTTTCCAATGGCAGACTACTATTCAATTATTCATGCATTTTGTTGAAAGGAATGAAGAAAAACATCCACCTCCTACTTTTCAAAATCCTATGCATGAAAACAAGACCAAGTGCATTAGTGGCAGAATAACATTCTAACTGTACACGCTTTCATATGTTTCACTTTTTTTTGGCCATGTTTCTTTGCATTCCTCTACTCTTCCAATTCCTGTAAACCAAACACCCAAGTTGACAGAAATCCTGTGTTTACAAATGCTCTGTTTACCATGTGAATTCCTATCCTATTCCGGTGTTTTTCCTATCCCTGCATTTTTAGAATCATGCAAGCCAAATGAGCCCTTACAGAATTACTTCAGTTATAGGTAGGTGTCGAAGGGGACTTTGTGTGGTTTGTCCTGCTCCTGCCTCAATGTCGTCCACCTCACCTGAGCTGCTCCATCGACAGAAATATCAACCAAACCAGACATCACGACTCCTGACCGTCTTTCGCCGCCTCAGATCTCCTTCCCTGCCGCCAGCACCCACCGCAATGGTATCACCATCATCGACTCAGCAGATGAACCTGAGGAGTACACGGGTCCACAAGAGAGGTCACACTCTTTTGTTTCTGCTTATGTTATGCATTGCTTAAAATTACTTGCTACTTTATTGTCCTGTTCACCTCTTGGACTCCAAGTTAGGTCCAAATTAATGTTCAAACTTGAGTTCTAAATTAGTTGTGGGCACATATCGAGGAAGCAATGAATAGTATCTATGTCTTATATCTGGTTCACCTAGGGTATGCCTATGTTGTTCATCTTGGGTGGGAAACAAATAGTAAAGCAATCATCATCTATCTTTTTATTAAATTAAAGCAATCATCAGCCTACTATCATTATTTTTGGATCCATCCACTAGTTGTTACCATCACTCTAAATTTCAGCATGCTCTCCTTACATAATCTCACCATATTTTTTAGTATGCATGTCAGATATTGTACGCATTCATGCTGAACATGTAGAGAAAAAGAGAAGAGTTTTGCGCGGCAATACAATGTCATGTAGACATCGCTCCATGGTGGGTTCGATGGCAAACCCTCCCCACCCCTCTCCAGATTGTAATCCAGAGGAAGATATATGTTCTAAGGAGGATTCAGATGCCGCTGACCACTCCTATTTAGCCCAAGGTGTTTGCTCTACCTTGGCATGATGATGTTAGTCATATCATGCATATGTTGCCTTCAAGTGCCTACTTTTGACATCATATATGTCATCTGCTTAGTTAGACATGTTCTGTAATGCCACCTATTTAGTTTCTATATCATATATGGGAATTATGCAGTCTCATGTCTTTTAGCCAGCCATAATATATTTGAAATGTGCAATGCCATCCTGTTTAACCAGGCATCATATATTTGAATGATATCTTGCCCATCCTTTTCTTCATTACATTTCCATTTGTAGACAATGTTTGTACATTAAACTACTCTTCCTGTGGTTCAGCCATTTGGGTGGGAGATTGAAAAATATGGAGTGAAAACAAGGCCTTCAGAGCACACAGTGCTACCTCTCGAAGCAGATCTCTTGTTGGGTCCCGATAACTCCTCAGAGATGGATTCAGAGATAGATGACCAGTCCTATTCCCCCACCGAGGTGTATGCTCTAACTTGGCACAGTTATACTGCTCATATCATGCATATGGTGTCTTGCATTGCATAGTTTAGACATCATATACACAATATTCAACACCATGTTCTTAGTTCAGACATCATATCTAATGCCCTTTGTTTAGCATATAAATCACATATGTGAAATAAATGATGTGATCTTGATTACTTAGATAGCATGTAGGTGAATTATGTCATGCGATCCTGTTTAGTTAAACAATATACATGTCATAATTATGTCATGCGATCCTGTTTAGTTAAACAATATACATGTCATAATTATGTTATGACATGTATATTGTTTAGCATAACATAGCACATCATATCTTTGAATTATGTTATGCTATGCTATCCAGTTTAGATAGACATCATATACGTGAAATTATTTCATGCTATCCGTTTTAGTTAAACAATATACATGTCAACTATTTCATGTCCTCTTTTTTCCACACTATCTATTGCATCTGTTTCTCATACAATGTCTGTACATTCAACTATGTTTCCTGTTTATCAGCCATTTGAATTGGAGCGGGTGATGCCAGTATCTAGTGGACCAAAAACACGGTCTTCAAATAAAATAGTGCTACCTCTTGGTGGAGATAGCACCCCGGTTGTACATGCACGAGAACTAGCCCTACCACACATAACCCAAACTCTCGCAGATTGTACCCCTACTGCGATGGACAGAGAACCAGTTTCACCCAATCTAACCCCAACCCTAGCAGAAAGTAACCCAGTTCCTATTGACACAGCACCATCTCCACCATAGAGCTCCCAAACAAGAGCAGTTAGTAAGGCAGCCCCACTGCCCAAAGGGCCAGTACTACCATGGTGAACCCCAACTCCACTAGTTAGTACGCCTATTCCTGTGGAGGAAGCACAACCAGCTAGTCGTAGTTTAGCATCTATCGCATTTGATGTTGTTAAATCGTATGTGCGTATCTTCCCATCTTGGAAATATTATATTGAAGATGAAGTAAAATGCCAGTTGCACGTGTTTGTCCAGGAGTTATGTGTAAGTAATGTTATTCATGGCAATTACTTTTCTTTGTCCCATACATCTACCCTCCATGATGGTTATAATACAACAAATTTTCCCATTTTTCTCTATAGAGAAGGACCGATTTGGAAACTCAAGATGAGGGAATGCTTGGTGGCAGTATCGGAATTACCTGAAGAAAACGTACTTCACCGACAAAGAAACTCATCAAATTCCCTTACGTTCTCCTAAGACACATTTACTGGACGATGACTGGCAACGCCTTGTTGTGTACTGGTCTAGAACCAAGAATGTGGTAAGGTCTATGAGCTCATTTTCTATTTTTAAGTACTATATTCTTGCGTCTTACTGTACTTTGTTCATGTAGAAGAAGTGCCTAAACCTGAAGAACAACTGTTCTAGTTTAAGATCCCATTGCTATCATAGGTCAAAAAAGTGCTAGGCGTTAATTGTGCGTTTTGCCACCGCCTTGCGCTTTACTGACCAAAGAGCATGCTTATGCGAAGTTATGCACATATTAAGCGTAGTTATGCGCAATGCATTTTGCCAACCCCTAGAGCCTAGGCGCGCTTAAGCGCTCGCTTAGGCGCGCCTATTTTAACTATGATTGCTATCGTGCATACTGCTTTGCTCTTGTATCACTGTATTTACTCATACAAACTTATTTTTAAATTGAAGGATCCCATCGAAACTCCAATGACACATCAAGTATGTTCATGCATGTTTCTTTAACAAGCTTGCTCTTATCAATAGCTCTGTTGATTTCAATTTAAATTGTGTATACATTTGACTTCTCATATCATGCACATTACTAGCATCATAACAAAGCCAATAGTGTTGTTGTACATGTAGACCTGTGGTACCCATCTGAAATCTTATTGAGCCGTGTAGTTTCCCACTGCTGCTTTGTTTGGAACTGATATGATTTGAATTGTGTCTCTATTTTGATTTGGCAAGACAATGCAGTGACCATAGGACATAAATATATGTTTGTTTGATGCTTTTATTATGTACTAGTACTTGGCAATAGAAGACTTGGTAGTTTAATCCTGTCCACCTTACTAATGAACTGGTTCACTGAAATGAGTTTCATATACTAGTACATGCTAAACCTGTTATGTGTCTGCTTGTTTCTTATTTTAGAATGCTGACAGAATATTGGGGAAGAGTGCCTTATTAAGCAATGGTAAAGGAAGTAATGCAGATAAGGTTCAGGATAGTGACACATCCTTGTTGGTCTCCACCAAAGCTGATAAAATAGCTAATGAAGACTATCTCGAAGACAGTGAGACAACCCCAAAGTCCTGCCTTGGTTTAGTGTTCGGGTTACTGGCCACTGCTGCTTGCACAAGCTATTCAAACTCACTGTCTGAATCAGTTTGGTTTCTTAAGTCTCAACTACAAGCTGAAAGACATCGATCAGCTGTGCTGCGACAAGAAGCGGAAGGACTGCGGAAGTCCCTGGAGCATTCAGATGCATAGTTTTTGGTGCAACATCAAGCGTTGGAGGATTTTAGCGCCAAACAGGACAAAGCTAATAAGCTTGCTAAGCTTATTGCCAGCATGGTGGATACCCAAGATATTGTTTCTTGAGCTCTTCTGAAGTTGTTTCAGTTATGCTCTTGTTTTGTTGCCGCGTTTATTTGCACTGGTGGCCAATTTTGATGGCCAGTGTATGTAATATGCTGCTTTGTTCCCTACATTTCCACTGGTGGCGAACTTTGATGCCCAGTGGATGTAATATGTGTAATAGCGGTAATAGGCTAGCGTTAATTGCTTGCTTATTTATTTCCTTATTGTCTTGTTTAGTTGTTTGCTTGTAGTCACTGCAGTTCTTTTTCTGTGTTTTTCTAGTGGCCACAATGACATATTTTTGGAAACTAGGACAAAATAATCATGGTAACACACGTACTATTGTAACCATGGGCCTCCTGTGGGCCGTATGATCCATGGGCCTTCTACGGGCCGTAGGATCCATTGGCCTTCTATACGGGCCGTAGGATCCATGGGCCCTTCTATGGGCCGTACGATCCATGGGCCTTTTACGGGCCGTAGGGTCCATGGGCCTTCTGCTGGGCGTATCATCATTTCGCCAATCATAGGTTGTACTATTCGTGGACAATAATGGGCCATTAATAGGCTGTATTTGATAACTCTATGAAAACAGCCCAACGGTTTTTTTTACATGAAAACGGCCCAACGTATTAACGGGACACAAACGGGTCGACTGTAACCACTGGCCGAGTTTGGCCCACAAGCAGAAAATGACAGTAACGGGCCATAAGTAACCGAATGCTGGAAATGAGCCCAAGAATAAATGGGCCCTGAGAAGGCCGAAAGATAACATGGGCTAGAAACAGCCCAATGGAATAATGGGCCATTAATGGGTATGAAGTGATACACTATTCATTACGGGCCAGTTTCACCACGTGCCGTTAATGGGTATAAAGTGATTACGGGCCAGTTTTACCACGGGCCGTTAATGGGCCGAGAGTTACAAAGGGCCTCATATGGGACGAAAGACGTCATGGGACATACATGGGCTAGAAGTTAAAACGGGCTAGAATTATATTGGACGGCCCAGATGACACTGCTGGGCCTAATTCGTATAGGCCATAAACAGGCCCTAGGTTAGCGGGCTGTAAATCGACTATATGCGAACAGGCCATTAACAGGCTTGCTGTGGGCCGGCCCGCCATCTTTTAACCAAGTCAAACGGGCCGGCCTTTTCACAGGAATGGGCCTTTGTTGGGCCGTGCCATGTGTCGATGTATCATAGGCGCTTTGGGTCCAATGAGTGGATGACGTCTGTCCCAACAGTGAGACGACACGTGTTTCCTCCATCCAATGATGATTTTACACGTGGAAAATCCCCATTGGTCGGGGCTGTTAACGGGTTATCGGATCCAAAACCGGACCCGATAGCATAACGGCGTTCCGTTACAGTGGATGCCACGTGTCGGTCACCCCTTGACGAAAGCACTTCTGGGACGCGCGATTTATCGTCATGGAAGGGGACACTTCCGTGATGATAATTTTGGTAATGTCATGGAACACTTGTACGACAACATAGGTATGACTATCTTGATTCTGTCATAAAATTTTCATGGATGTACATGCATGATAGAAAACGTGACCTACTGTGGCAAACACGTATCATCACGGAAGTGTATTTTTTTTGTAGTGTCCCAAAATTATGTCTTAAATCATAGAAGAATTTTTTCTTTTGTTGGTATGTAGAGCTAGGTGGTAAATATTTAGCAATAATGTAATTAACATAGTCAGCATACCAAGGAGTATTACGAGCAACATTTATTGCAGCTAACTGCTCATCAGGAAAACTATCATCAATAGGTAGTCGGTCATCATGCACATTTTCAAGCCTAGACAAGTTATTAGTTACGGGGTTCTCAGCTCCTTTCCTATCAGTAATATGTAAATCAAGTTCTTGTAGCAAGAGAACCCATTGAATAAATCTAGGTGTAGCATCTTTCTTTTCCACAAGATATTTAATAGCAGCATGATCGATGTGAACGATTACTTTTGAATGAGCAATGTAGGATCTAAATTTATCACAAGCAAACACCACTGCTAGAAACTCCTTTTCAGTAGTATCATTATTTCGTTGAGCACGGTCTAGAGTTTTGCTAGCATAATGAATAACATTCAGTTTCTTATCAACTCTTTGTCCTAGAACAACACCAATAGCATAATCACTAGCATCACACAGAATTTCAAAAGGCAAGTTCCAATTAGGTGTTTGAACTATAGGTGCAGAAATTAAGTCTTCCTTGAGTGTTTTGAAGGCTTCTAAACAATCATAATCAAAAACAAAAGAGACATCCTTTTGCAAAAGGTTTGTAAGAGGCCTAGAAATTTTAGAAAAGTCTTCGATAAATCTCCTATAGAAACCAGCATGACCTAGGAAACTACAAATACATTTGACATCTTTAGGACATGGCATTTTCTCAATTGCATCAACCTTAGCTTTGTCCACTTCAATACCTCTTTCAGAAATTTTGTGACCCAAGATAATGCCTTCATTAACCATAAAGTGGCACTTCTCCCAATTCAAGACATGATTTATGTGTTCACATCTCTGCAAAATTCGATCAATATTGCTTAAACAATCATCAAAAGACTTCCCATAAACAAAGAAGGCATCCATGAAAATCTCAACAATCTTTTCACAAAAGTCAGAGAATATAGCAGTCATACATCTTTGAAAGGTAGCAGGTGCATTGCATAAACCAAAAGGCATACATTTATAAGCATATGTTCCAAAGGGACAAGCGAAAGTGGTCTTTTCTTGAACAGGCTGAGAAACGGGTATTTGTTGAAAACCAGAATATCCATCAAGAAATCAAAAATGTGTGTGCTTAGATAATCTTTCTAGCATTTGAGCAATAAAAAGGCAGAGGGTCATGATCTTTTCTAGTTGCTTTATTTAATTTTCTGAAATCAATAACCATTCTATAGCCTGTAACAATTCTGTGTGGAATAAGTTCATTCCTATCATTAGGAACAACAGTAATACCTCCTTTCTTAGGGATACAATGAACAGGACTTACCCATCTACTATCAGCTATCGGATAGATTTGTCACGCCCAATATGTGACTCTATCCTAAAGGAACTCAAAGGTCCCACCAAGGATAGAACCGCATATTGACATACTTTTGCACGGTGGATATCATTACAACGTACCATTACATAATAGTTGGGTATACATACACGACATACAAATGCCACAATAATACATCAATACATCATACATCATAACAACATCAAGCTACAGGTGAAACACAAATAGAAACTCAAACGACATCCACCCTGCTAGCCTGGGCTGCCGACCAGGAACCTAACCCAAGATCGACAAATAAGAAGAACTCCAAAACAAGAAAATTCGCTCTAGCATCATGGTCAGTGCATTACCGACACATGCAACTGTTGGTGTAGTAATCTGTGAGCCACAAGGACTCAGCAATCCCATTACGATGGGTATCAAGACTAGCAAAGCTCAATGGGTATGGAAAGGATAAGTGGTGAGGTTGCAGCAGCGACTAACCAATGCATGGTGGCTAACTTACGAGTACAAGAGTAAGATGAGAAACTACGCAAATGGTCGCAAACTAGTAATGATCAAGAAGTGATCCTGAACTACTTACGTTCAAACATAACCCAACAATGTTCTCCTCTCGAACTTCCCCAAAAGAGACAGTCACGGTTATGCAACACAGTTGGTGTATTTTATTTGAGTTTACTTCAAGTCCTCTACAACCGGATATTAAAAAATTCCCATCTGCCACATAACCGCGGGCATGGCTCTCGAAAGTTTAAACCCTGCAGGGGTGTCCCAACTTAGACCATGAAAAGCTGACGATTCGCGGAGACAATCCTCCATCGCGGGACCCTCCGATTAGACTTAGAATCCCGGTGCACAAGATATTTCGACAATGATAAAACAAGTCCAGCAAGACCTCCCGATGCACCGACCTAGCCTGATAGGAGTTGCGCGTATCTCCTTCTCAGGGTACACCGGATGGGACAAGCTACGAGTAAAACCAGCCCTTGAGTTTCCCCGAGGTGGCCCCGCAGGCTGCTCGTTTGGGACCAACACCATCAGCAATGCCCCCCTGCTATGTAGAAAGAATCCTCGGGTTCATGACGCCCTATGCCAATTAATTATTTAGTTCAAGTATTATTATGGCAAATGTTAAAACCAATGTTGGGCCTTGCTAGAAGAGTTTTATTCAAAGCAAACTATCAAGAGGGCCCCATAACCCTCACCGTGTTAGGGACGCCAAATCAAGGAACATCACACCGGTATGACGGAAACTAGGGCGTCAAGAGTGGAACAAAACACCAGGCATAAGGCCGAGCCTTCCACCCTTTACCAGATATATAGATGCATTAATTAAATATGAGATATTGTGATATCCGATGATATCCATGATATCCATGTCCCAACATGGAACAACCTACGACTTCATCTGCAAGTAGCAATGCTATAAGAGGGGCTAAGCAAAGCGGTAACAATCCAAACAATGGTTTGCTAGGATGGGTGTAAAGGTTAGAGGCTATCATGGCAATTTGGGAGGCTTGATAAACAAGTGGTAGGTAGCGCGACATAGCGATAGCATCGAGACAACTAGCATAGAAAAGATATTAGTGAGATCCAAGGTGACGGTCATCTTGCCTGAAATCCCGCTATGAAGAAGAACGAGTCCATGAAGAAGACGATCCCACATAGACAATCCCAGGCAACGAAACATGAACTATCGAGAAGGAGCACAACCAGAAAGAAGCAAACAACATGGTAAACATACAACACATAAACAAGACAAGATGCTCAACCAAGTATGATGCATGACAATGCTACATGATGCTACTCATGGCCAGAGAAGATGCATACAAGAACAACACATCAAATTAAGTTTAAATGAGGCCAGAAACAACATATAACAATTCCGGTAAGTCCCCACATGCAAATTTCGGAATTGGTCCAGTTCTGATTAAACCATATATTTAAAGTTGTTAAACAGCAAGTTAAAGTGCACCAAGATGATCTACACGTCTTTCTAGTTAAGTTACATATAAAGTTCATTTAATTTGGAGTTACGGCCTAGAAGATACGAGCAAATCAAGTTAAACATGGCATTGATGCAAAAACAAGCAAAGCAACATCACAAACACTCCAAAACATGGATGCAATAATATAGATTGAAACTACATGCAAAACTAAGCAAGTTTCATATAGAGCATGCTCAAAACGAAGCAACGGTTCAACACATACACTCAATACAAATTTCACACACATTCTGCCCAAAACAGCAACTAAGCACTTTGCAATCAAGGAAAAAACATGCTAGGGGAAACATATGGACACAAACTTGATTAGCACTCAAAGTACATATAACATGCTTCAATTATCATTAAGGTTCAGGTTCATAGGCATCAAGATTAATCCAACATGATCAAAGCAAAAGGCAACTTGTTAAGACATATTATGACTTAGAGAAAATCAGGGCATACATGTGAGCAGGAATAACATGTTGACATGTTGGAGGCATGAAACAATGATGATATAGTGAAAGATCATGGAAAACAAAAGCATGACATTAAAGTACAGGTTAAACATGGAAAACATGATTACTAAGCATCTCCATATGAGCCCTATATCAATGGCAATCAAAACGACAAGATGCAACATGATATAACCTGATTCTCAGACTTTGAGGAAATCTGGGAATGCAAAACAATAACATTATGATGCTGACTTTGGAGGCACATAATAGCAAGCATAGCAACCTTAGTAATGATGCAAAAGACATGGACATGTAGTAGACATGATATACTTCAAATTAGTCCATGGGCACAAGTTCATATGAAGCATGGAGTATTTACTATGATACTTACAAAAAGGAACATGTTGTTAACAGGTTGACGGATTTAGCATGATGGCAACTTGAGAGAAAGAAAGAGTCAAACTACCGCAAGTTATAAGGCAACCAAGGGCATGGAATCAAATTACATATAACGAGCAAATAACATCAAGGCATCATAACCATAAGGCTCAAGGACTAGTGGGAACCATCAAGACAAGTTTGAAAGATGTCATAGTTTTAGCAAGTGTAAAACAGCAACATCATCATAGCTTGTTTGCAAGCTTGGAATAGAGGTCACATTAAGTCCAAAATTAAAATACTAGGCATGTAGACAAAGTACTCATAGCATACTTCAATTCATGTAATCGGAGGAACTCCAAAAGAGGCAAATATTAAACAATAACAAGCTCACAATATGGCATCATGAAGTTAATAGAAAGCTAGAACATCATTTAGACATGTTCACGGAAATGAAAGCATATTCTACAAGACATACATGAGGCATAAAATGGCATGGCATGATAGATCATAACATGGACATTAAAACATGTTAACTAGGCATCTCCAGATTATGCATGGAATTGATGGTAGCTTCAAGTTAACATAGCAACATCAAGTAACACTTACAGACTTAGCAAAATCACCAAGTCTCATAAATCAGCAACATTAAGTAGCACACTTTGCAAGATTGTGCTAGTCACCACAAGGCACAAAAAAATACATGGATGGCACCACTGTAAATATGGCATGAAGATGCTCCTAAAACATGTTGACCTGATGCTCAAAAGACAAACACACAAAATGCTATGAAAAAGACAAATCTGCAACTTATGACAATCTTCCATAGTTAACATTATTTAGCACTTTTGCAACAATGATTAAGGCATCAATATGAATAGTAACATGCATGAAAATGACACTAGCATGTAGAGCACTCTGAGATGAACATTTTGACATATCATGCATGCAAACGGGAGCAACATGCACACTGTTATGACAAGATGAAGATGCACACATGATGCTGATTTATAAGGACTTAGAAGAAAAACCACCTCGGGGATGACTGGGCGGACATCTGTCCGGGCCGAATCGGTCATGTATGGGCGCCACGCGTGTAGCGTCGACACCGGCGATGAGGCGGTGTGGGATCGGGCCCACGCTGGCCTGCCTCGGTCCCCGTGGGCCGGCAGCGGTGGGAGCTGGGCAGGGGTAACGTGGCGGCTCCGGATAGGCTCGGGCATGTCGGAGCGGACGTGTCCGGCCATCGGTGGACATGTCCGGCGGCGCGGAGGAAGGGGAAGCTAGGGTTTCGCCTGTGATTTTGGAGGGGGGACTAATTTATACGTAGAGGGAGCTAGGAGAGGCCAAATGAGGTGTGGTTTTCGCCCACACGATCGTAATCCAACGACGGAGAGCATGGGGGGGGGGGTTAGATGGGCTATTGGGCTGTTATGAAGGGGTGCTGGGCTGCAAAGAGAAGGGGGTTCCGGTGGTTACACAGTTAACGTTGGGGCATCAAACGTGCTCCAAATGGAACGAAATTTGACACGCGGTCTACCAATGATATACCAAGGCCACTCGGCAAATCTCGGCCCATTCCGAGAACGTTTTTCTCCCACTCACGAAACAAGTTCTGGGAGGTGCAATGGGTGCGTGTGAGAGTGTCGGATTCCGAAACAGCCAATAGAGAGAAAGACAGGATGCAAATTTTGAAAAACATGATGAGCAATGCACATGATGACATGGCAAAGTGCAACACACAAGCAAATGACATGGCAATGACAACGAATAACTGGAAGACACCTGGTGCATCGGACTCGGGCGTTACAACTCTCCTACACTAACAAGAGATCTTGTCCCGACATCTTAGGAACGAGACAGAAGAAAAAATGGAAGAGGCGAAACTAGAACGCAAGAGACAAGACGAACAAAGTCGAGAGCACTCGGATAGAAAAGAGGAATGACGAATATGACAAGAATCAAAAGCTCGGAAAAAGCTAGACTCTAAAAGCACTCCGGTTAGAATAAGATAGAAAAGGAATAAGAACAAAAGAATTTAGGCAGCACTCTAGCTAAACATGGAAAGAATATAACATGAACTTGACAAGATTGAACGATAGTTGACGAGAGAAACAACACAATGCCTTCGGAAGAATTGAAAGAGTGGAATGAAAAGAAAGAACAAGCAATGACATATTATACCACAATTGAGTTTGAAAGCATCCTTAGGAGGAAGGAATGAACGGAGTTGTTGAGAAAATTAATAACGAAAAGAATAAGCTTGTTGTGGGCTTATGGAAAACATCTCAAAATTATAAGGTGATAACCAGCCACAAACGAAAATGATTGAATAGCTGAGAAGAATGAAGAAATGCAAAACTCCACTTCAAAAGAATACAGAGACTTAATTGCACTTCAAGATACAAAGAGGAAGGATAGTTGAGGTCCCCCAATAAGAATATTGATGAACACTTGAAGACTGAATTAAATCCTGTCGAACCACCATGAAGAACTCTGGTGACAAGAGGATGATGAGATAGAATTGAGGGATGAAAAAAAATAAATGATGCCTTGCGATGATTTAGATGGAGGTTCCAACAAGGTGACCGATGAAACTTTGAACTCGAGGAAAGAAAAGATGAAAACACTTCGAACCGATAATGTGATATGATGAACAAACTCCGAAAAGAAGAGATTAATGAACTTGATGAAAGAAGAATAAGAATTATGTTATGCTTATCCTCCACTAGTTAAACTGATGGGAAGCCATGGATTTGCATACTACTTATTTGCATTGGAAAAGATTAGGGGAGATATAGCGCAAGAGTTGAGAAAGTCTTCCCGAACTACCGATAGGATTGGAAAGAACGAATTAATTGATACGATATCAAAGGAGGGGGATTCTTGAATGAACCACCATAAGAATTGAATCGAATGACGAAAAGAGAATGACTCTCCGGAAAGCATTACAGATGCACAAAGATACTTGAAGGAATTTAGAGACAACAGAATGAAGTGATCGCGAACTGATTAAAGAATGCTTGAACGAAGCACCGGTACAAATATGGGAACGAACGAAGCTTAAAGCTTGGAACGAAGAAATATTCTGAAATGGAGGCCTCCGGATAATTGAAACGAAAAAACAACTCCTAAGTTACTCCTGATGGGTAAGGAAAGAATCACACGATTGGAAACAATTTGAGTGAATGGCATGAAGCTAGAACCACGAATCTTCGGGAGAACGCACAAGATTTAGAGGAAAACTCTTCTTCGGTCTTCAAATGTTGAGAATGACGATGAGGAACACCACCAAAATTGTTGAGATACTTTGGGAGAATCAAAAGCGAAGAGGTGTAATCAACAAAGAAAATGATTTGAAGTCGATCTTGGAAAAGCATCTGACTGATGAAATTCATTCTTACGTCAAACTTCAAAAAGAATTCTAGAATAACTCCAGCAAATTAGAAGAGTCAGGTAAGATCTTGGAAAAGACCTATGGGTTAGGGCCCACTAAAAATAAACAACATTGGGAAGGATTGTTGAATGAGAAATGATGCACCAGAACGATTGAAAGACTTGCGTGAGGTGACAACCTCGAATTAATTGAATGCAACCATGGATCTACTGAGATGTCTTGAGTACTCCAGAAGGATAAACTGGCGAGAGGTGAACGAGCAAGGGAAAACACTTGAGTCGAGGAAAGGAATATGATCAACAATGAAAACTTGAATTGAATCCACAGGAAAGGAAAGAGAGACGAACAATGATTACCTAGACGAGAATTCACCGATTGAGACAATAGAGGAAATACTGAAGAGGTTCCACTTGAATGAAATTGATGCTCGAATAGAGGCTCAGACTCCGTGTCGTGGGTTTGTCATGGCAGATGTCCATCTGAAAGGACTTAGTCGTGGAGCCATCGCAACGGGTTAGCCTAAAGGGGTTAAACCGGATAAGGGGGCACGAGGAGTTTATACTAGTTCGCCCCTTCGATGAAGGTAAAAGCCTACATCTAGTTGTGATTGGTATTGCTCGGGTTTCGAAGGCCAGGGAGCGAATCCGCTTTGTCTGGCTCTCTAGTTGTTGTCCGTTATCCCTAAACCGCTGCCGAGTCGTCCCATTATCTACATAGGTTGACGCCCGCCGGTTTATAGAGTCCCGAAGCCGGATCATAAACGTGTCCGGTTCGGTCTCTATCCTTCCTCTCTTACAATGCAAGTTACATAACAAGGTCGGTTTATATCTACAGGCCTTAACTTGCCTCTGGGCCTTGGACCTTCATAAAGCGCCATCATTCTTATATCTTCATGGGCTTCTAATCTTCGTAAAGCTGACCTGGCTACTCCTGGCCGGTTTACGTCCAGTAGTAATATCCCCAACATTAGGCCCCAGATTGGTTTGAACAAGTTCATGTCAATCTTCAATACTTAGGAACATTCCTCCCTTGCATCTTCACCGAGATATTGTAAACCGTCGTGACGTCACACTCCAGAATCATGATAAACCGCCCTGACGTCATCTATCCGTTGAAGCTGAGGATTACCTTCATTAATGCATATCCAGTCATCGAAGCGACACCATTATTAACTATCCGTTTTTGAGATCCTCGATTCCCGCACTGGTCGCCTTATCGCTTCGCCTTATAAATAGGGCCACGGGTCCTTATCATTTTTTCCCTTCGTCTCGTTCGCTTCTTCTTCCTCCTCGCGACACCTCTGCACCTGAGCGCCGCCGCCATCGTCAAGCCTCGCCTCTGCTTCGATAAAGACCGCTGCATCAATCTGACTGTTACCAGAGAGCTGCGGCATTCCTCCGTTGCTTCAACAGTCGTTGTAAGTCCTTTTCTTTTCCCCCTTGTAGATCTGTCTAGGGTTTCCTTGTTCTTCACAGTTCATTGAAGTTCATCAGAGTTCCGGTGCTGCTCTTTCCTGCTCCTTCTTAACGTGCGTTGGGTAGAAAATCTCAATGTTGATATATTCCGCGTAATGGGTTAGTTTCCGCTACCGCCACAAACTTTTTGCATGCAAAAAACTGATCTAAACTTTTACAACCTGCTTTGGGTCCTACCCTTTTTAGGTCAAAATATTTTTGCCTTTCTATCTTCGGTAGATCCAAAATTCCCATGTGATCCTGTGAAACTTGTTTTTTCCTTACTTAGCCCTTTTCGCCTTAGATCTGTATCCTCTGAACCATGTAGGCGGTTTACCTTTGTAGAAAAACAATCTATCTCATACCATTAGTCCCCTAATAAACCGGCAACCCTTCTGCACGTTGATGGTAATAGTCTGGTTTAACAACACATGTATGCCCTTTATATGACCTTGTCATTCACTTTTATATCAGTCTCCGGTTTACGCAAATTCTCATATCAGTACATGTTTATTCCATTGTATCTTTGCTCCTTCATGAATGACTCGTAAACTGACATTTCCTTTTCAGCTTTTCATTTCACAATGGCCAAACAATTTGCCGCTTGCAACTGGGCCCGCTCCCGGGTCACCGAAGATCAATTGAACGAGATGGTCAGCATTGGCACCTTGCCTAAGAAAACTGAAATCAAATGGCAAGTTCCAGGAGCAAAAAATCCTCCGACCCTGAGGCAGGGTGAGGTTGTGGTCTTTGTCGACCACATAGGCCGTGGCTTCAAACCGCCAGGGTCAAAGTTTTTCCGGGATGTTCTTGCCAATTTCCAACTCCATCCTCAAGATATCGGACCCAACTCGGTGTCCAACATATGCAACTTCCAAGTTTTCTGTGAAGCGTACTTGCAAGAAGAACCCACTGGTGAGCTGTTCCGGGACTTTTTCCATCTGAACCGGCGTACATAGTTTGTAAATGGCCCAAATACTGAACTTGGTGGTGTCTCTATTCAAAAGCGGAAGGAAGTTGGATTCCCCCATGCCAAACTACACAACCATCCTAAGGAATGGAACCAGACTTGGTTTTACTGTATAGATACTTCTCCTGAAGATGAGAATCCCCTTCTAGGCTATTGTTATCACCGGCTTTCCAACACCCATCCAATGCTGCAATGCTTAAGTTCTGCAGAACGGGCCAAATATGCCCCTCAACTCGCCAAGCTCCGGGCCTTTATGGCCAATGGTTTAACAGGCGTTGATTTAGTGCGCTGTTGGATATCTTGGAGCGTCTTGCCACTAAGCCGCCGCCCCGGTTTAATGTGTGAGTACACCAGTGATGTTGAAGACCCTCAATGCCATATCAACATTCAAGTGACCGATGAAGAGGTCACTGAAAGTGTAAAGAAAATTTTGAATGAATCGGAATCAGTCTGTAGTCAAACCGGCTTAAACCCCTTCTATACCAAGAACAAACAGCCTGCTGTAAGCACTATACTTCCTTTTCATCTTTGATATCTTTAACTTGTTCAACTTGTAATCCTTCTTCTGTTTATGTATGAATAGGGTAATGATCCCTTCTGGAAACGGAAATCCGTAGATAAAGCGGTAAAGCCAATCGGGGATAAAGCGGTCAAACCATCTCGTGTAACATCCCAAATTTTCAATTTGGAATGTTATACATTAGATCATCATGCATATCATATTTTATTTGCTTTGGGTTTTGATCCTAGAAAATTCTAAGCACCTCAAGGACCCACGGAGAGAGTTGGGGATTTCTTTATTTTCATATTTGAGTTTTTCTCAAATTTTGAGAATAGGATCATTTGATTTTATTTATTTTATCATCAATTATTTCTATTACAAAAATATGAGAGAGGGAATAAAGTGACTTTCCCAAAATATAGAAATATTGAGGATTTAATAAAAAAATCAAATAAGTTTTATTTCGGAGTTTTTTTGTTGTTTTTATTTGAATTAGGAAAAATGTGCGTTTTTCAAAATTGCATTTAGGGCCCAAATAAATGTTCACTTTGTCGGGCTTGATTTTAGAAGCGTGGGAAATTTTATTTCGGGATTTTTGGAGTCCGTTTAGTATTTCTTTTTATTTTTCTTCCGAGTGAAAAAAAAAACGGAACCGACTATGGGCCGTACTCGGCCAGGACTCCGCCTGGCCGGGGCCTTTATAAGCCGGGGCAAGCCAGCCCAAAGGCCCAGCCGCCCCGAAACCCTAGCCGCGCTCACCCCAGCCCTGCCGCCGCCGCCGCCCTGCCGCCGATCCGCCGGAGCCACGCGTCGCCCGAGGTTCGCCGCACCTCGTTTTCTGTGCCATTTAAAAAAACATTCCATTCGTCGTTTTTCCTTTTCGTCGGATTTTCCGCGGTTATTTTCTGATCGCGATTTCTGATCCGATTTTCGTTTTAGTTTTTCTTTTCGCTCGTTTATCGGAATCAGGCGATTCAAGCGCCTGGAGTTTCGTCTCGAAACCCTCTATCTGAATAATCAAATTAAACAAGTTTTTGCTACTGTAAAATTTGACTTAGGTTCAGATTACTAGAACGAAGTTGTTTTCTTTCGCCATTTGACTTTCTTTGCTTCGTTCGATTTGATTCCTTTTGCCAACCGGAGTTCTTAAGTTGAACCTTCTGGTTAGATCTCTTATTTGAGTTTTACCTGTGCATTAGATGAGTACTTATTGTATGCTTGTTTGTTTGCCTGCGATAGAGTACCCGGAGTGCGCTGCCTATTACTTCGAATCGTTAGGTTTCACGGATCATTAGCAAGGCAAGTAACACTTTGATCATACCTTTTCTACAACCCAGTTTTTTTGCATTAGATCAATCTTCACACATTGCATGATTAGGATCTAATTAAACTGTGGGATGGGAAGTAGATGAGGTAGTACCTATTACCTTTTTTTATCAAACCTTTGGGAGTTACTTCTACGTTTTCTTATTATGCCATGCTATGCTAGTAGACGTGGATTGGGTGAGTGAAATCCATGACAGATGTGAGATTGATAATTAATGGTTTATCTAAGGTGGCAACTTAAATACACATCTGGGTGGATTGAGGCACCTGGGTATTCCAGGACATGCCTGTTTTCTTTTGGACCGCCACCCAGGCTCAAAGGGATCATGAGATTTTTCAAACTAGAAACTTCCGTGTGCAGCCACAAGCCATTATGGGCTCTGGCATAGTTGATTAAGTCATGCAAACTCTTACAGGGTAGACTAGCAGATGTAGGGGAAAGTAGGTGTACCGGTCTATCCATCGTAAGGTGCTAGCGCTTCTGAAAGACTGTGTCTCGGTCATCCGTTTCTCAAACACCATGTAGTGCGAGAAATCCAACGGAGGCGATCGAGTCTTGTGGGGAAAAGTGCGCAAACCTCTGCAGAGTGTAACAAACTAATCATGATTAGCCGTGTCCCCGGTTATGGACATCTTGAGTATCTAGTATCTGGATTATCATGTGAATCTCAACATGTTACTCTAAAATTAATGTTGTTGGGTTAATGATGATGCTTAATTGGGATTGAGAATGCTGTCAACCATTCTCAATGTTTAACAACCACCATGATTGTAATTAAATTTATTCCTTTTGAAGTAGGGAAAAATTGGCTTTATGCAAAACTGTAACCATAGAGCTTTCCACCAGCCAAATATGCATATAGTATAGCTGTTGCATTCCATTACTCTCTATGTGTTACCTTGCCAGCATATTCCATGTGATGACCCGTTTTCGGGCTGCAACGTTAATGTTGCAGACTTTTCAGACGATGATTAAGGAGTTTTAGGTCGTGGTTCTATACTTAGTGATGCCGTTGGAGTTGATGGACTCACTTATCTTCCAAGCCTTCCGTTGTTATTATTATTAGATGGCCTTAAGCCATATTTATTGTAATAAGTTCTCTTTTGAGACACTCGATGTAATAAGTGTGTGATTGCTACTGTGCTATAAATCCTCCGAGTACTGTGTGGTGTCAGCATTACTGATCCAGGGATGACACCGGAGCACAGAGATCAGACTGTCTGAGGTCTGGTCGCTACAGAGATGGTATCAGAGCACACGCTGACTGTAGGACACGACCACTAAGCTAAAGACCTAGATCACTACTCACTCTCTTCTCTTCTGACCTCTCATCTTTTCTACTCTTTAGGATGGTGGATGTAAGGAACAAGTTCACCCAACCGGATGAAGATACACCCTTTGGACGCCACTTGAAGGAAGTCACTAGATACCTGAACATAGGAGTACCAAGCTTCACGAGAACCTACAACGCCACTTTACCTGAAGAAGAGCGCTGGATGATTCAAGTTCAAGTTCCAGGAAGGACGTTCATGCCAGTCACTGAGCCCATAGAGTTTTCTTTTGATGCACCAACTTGGAGTCTAGGAAAGAGTATGGCAGCTCACATCGCCATGGGACGCATTGGAGAAGTCTACCACAAGGATCTCAAGGATACTATCTACCAGATTTGCGGGCGCCGAGATGAACACTGGGAGATGATTAACACCAGGAAGGATAGATCAATCGCAGCTTTTATCCAGGAGTTAAACCAGCACATTCGACGACAGGAGAATCAGATGTGCGCCGATATGATAGACCTAAAGAAGACTAAGACTAGAATCAAGGAACTGGAGGAAGAACTCAAGGCTACATGCGAAGATTATGAAGAAGAAATTGAAGTATTGGTGGAGAAGAATGACGACCTAACCAAGAAGATTGGAATATTTATGGGAGGCCCGACACCAGTAGATGAAGACAAAGAACCCAAGGAGATTAGCCCGGAAGACTACATCATCATCGACGACACCGACTCGGAAGCAGATATTAGCGATGATGACTATCTTGATGAAGCAGGAGCAGATATCATGGAGTCTACAACCGTAGAATATTTCTAGTAGACCACCTCATCAGTAGTAGTAGTCCACCATGTAAATATAGTAGTCCGAGCACCTTGCGATAGTTAGATCGATTGTATGCCTTTGCTTGCTTGAATGAAGTGAATTGTTTGCTTTTGCCTCATGTGCATATGGGTAGTGTTTTCTCTTTAGACCCCCTCTATTCTTATATCTCATCTTTTCTAAACCCTCAGATGCCTCCGAGACGTGACCCCGGATTTGCCTTTCCGCCGGAGCTCACCCAGTTGATCCAG
This sequence comes from Triticum aestivum, assembly GCF_018294505.1. Taxonomy (NCBI): domain Eukaryota; kingdom Viridiplantae; phylum Streptophyta; class Magnoliopsida; order Poales; family Poaceae; genus Triticum; species Triticum aestivum. Next base: position 282,491,746 of record NC_057800.1, on the reverse strand, counting down.
CAGCAGAACACCTTGATGCAGTTGCTAGTCCAGAATCAGAAATCAGGGAACAACAACAACAACCCACCACCACCACCACCTGTTGACCACTTAGCCCGTTTTCTTAGGCTGAATCCGCCGGTGTTTTCCAGTAGCACCGAGCCGATAGTAGCAGATGATTGGCTCCGCAAGACAGCTAGGGAGTTGACCACAGCAGCATGCACATATGCGGAGAAGGTTAAGTTTGCCGCACATCAGTTAGAAGGACCCGCAGCATCATGGTGGGAGAATTTTATAGCCACCTTCCCAGTTGACACTGTCACATGGGACCAGTTTCAGCAGGCTTTCCATACTGCCCATGTTTCAGCAGGAGCTATGGCCATGAAGAAGCGTGAGTTTCGTAACTTGCGCCAAGGAGGACGGACAGTTGGCCAGTATGTGGAGGAGTTTAGTAAGCTAGCACGTTATGCCCCAGATGACGTTGCTACGGATGCGGCTAAGCAGGAGAAGTTCCTGGAAGGACTGAATGATGAGTTGAGTATGCAGTTGATGGTAGCCACCTTCAACAACTACCAGGAGTTGGTAGACCATGCTCTTATGATTGAAGGGAAGCAGCAGCAAATTGAGAACCGCAAGAGGAAGTATGGACAAGGAAAGTATAATTCAGGAGCTCAGCAGAAGCCATGTTTTACCCCTAGACCGGGAGGACATTTTCAGCATACCCATGGAGTAGGTAGCTCGCACAATCACAATGGCACCAAGAATGGTAATGGGAATGGAGGAAGCAATGGCCAGAACCGCAGCACCCCATCAACCCCAGCCAAGAGAGATCTGAGTCAAGTCACCTGTTTCAAGTGTTCCAAGACCGGACATTATGCCAATGAATGTCCTGAAGGCCAAAACGGCAATGGAAGCTCTGGAAAGAAGCCGAACCCTTTCAACAGGGGATAGGTGAACCACGTTAATGTGGAGGAGGTTGAAGCTCAGCCCGATGCAGTAATAGGTAAGTTTTTGGTTAAGTCATTTACTGCACTCGTTCTTTTTGATACTGGTGCATCGCATTCATACATATCAAGGGGATTTGTGGAAAAGTATAGCCTACCCACTAGGGTTCTCAAAAGACCTATGCTAGTAAGCTCACCAGGAGTAGAGTACATGGCCAGTCAAGGATGCTTTCAAGTGCCATTAAGTATAGGACGGCATGTTTTCCCAACAGATTTAATTATTCTGGAATCCCAAGGTCTGGATGTGATTCTTGGTATGGATTGGCTGTAGATGTATGGAGGAAACATCGATTGTGCTAGTAAGTCAATTTTGCTTACCACCCCAGAAGGGAGAAGGATCAAGTATGTATCCCGGCATGCGCCAAACAAGACACAAGTAAATTCATTAATAGGAGTTGTGCAGGAGGAAGTACCAGTGGTAAGGGAATTCCCTGATGTATTTCCAGAGGAGTTGCCAGGCATGCCACCGGATAGAGAAATTGAGTTCTTAATTGAGCTATTGCTAGGCACAGGGCCAATATCAAAGAGACCATATAGGATGCTAGCAAAGGATTTGGTGGAAATTAAGAAACAGATTAAGGAGTTACTAGATAAAGGTTACATTCGCCCAAGTTCTTCACCTTGGGTATCACCAGTACTATTAGTAGAGAAGAAGGGTGGATCGTTAATGATGGTTGTTGATTATCGAGGATTGAATGAAGTAACAATCAAGAACAAGTACCCGCTACCAATGATCAATGATCTGTTTGATCGATTGCAAGGAGCTAAAGTGTTTTCCAAGATCGATTTGCGATCAGGGTACCACCAGTTGAAGATTCGAGAACAGGATATTCCGAAGACAACTTTTACCACCAGGTATGGGCTGTATGAGTATACCGTTATGTCATTTGGTCTGACTAACACGCCTGCCTATTTTATGAACATGATGAACAAAGTGTTTATGGAGTTTCTGGATAAGTTCATCGTAGTGTTCATTGATGATATCCTGGTTTATTCAAAGAATGAAGAGGGACATAAGGAGCATTTGCGTTTGGTACTTGGAAAGCTCAGAGAACATCAATTATATGCCAAGTTCAGCAAATGTGAGTTTTGGTTAAAGGAAGTAGGATTCCTCGGACACGTTATATCTGGAGAAGGTGTAGCTGTTGATCCCACTAAAGTTGATACCATGACCAAGTGGGAAGCCCCAACTACCGTTGGAGAGATCCGGAGTTTTCTTGGACTCGCAGGATACTACCGGAGGTTTATTGAAAAAAATTCAAAGATTTCGAAGCCTATGACGGAGTTGTTGAAGAAAGATACCAAGTTCAAATGGACTGAGCAGTGTGAGGCTAGTTTCTAGGAGTTGAAGAAACGCTTGGTTACCTCACCAGTGTTGATTTTGCCAGATCAGACCAAGGATTATGAGGTGTATTGCGACGCTTCACGTCGAGGACTTGGAGCAGTGCTTATGCAGGAAGGGAGAGTTGTTTCATATGCCTCAAGACAACTGAAGCCCCATGAGTTGAATTACACTAAGCATGATTTGGAGTTAGTAGCCATAGTGCATGCCTTGAAGACATGGAGACATTTCCTCATCGGAAATCATTGTGAGGTGTACACGGATCATAAGAGCTTGAAGTACATTTTCACACAGAAGGAGTTGAACCTCAGACAAAGGAGATGGTTGGAGCTCATCAAGGATTATGATATGAGATTGCATTATCATCCCGGGAAGGCTAATGTAGTAGCTGATGCATTAAGCCACAAGAGCCATGTCAATACGTTAATGACGGGAGAAATACCCAAGGAGTTAGCAGAAAATCTTCGTGAACTATGTTTGGAACTAGTTCCGAGAGGCTATGTAGCAGTGTTGGAGATTCAGTCAACGTTGATGGATAGAATCAGGGAAGCTCAGAAGACTGACAAGGAGATTGCTTCCATAAAGGAGAAAATGAAAGAAGGAAAAGCTAAAGGATTTCATGAGGATGAGCACGATACCCTATGGTTTGAAGACCGTGTCTATGTGCCCAATGACCCGGAGATCAGGAAGTTAATTCTGCAAGAGGCCCATGATTCAACCTATTCGATTCACCCAGGGAATACCAAGATGTATCTGGATTTGAAGGATATTTTCTGGTGGACCGGAATGAAGAAAGAAATAGCAGAGTATGTAGCAGTTTGTGATGTATGCCAGAGAGTAAAGGCAGAGCATCAGAAGCCAGCAGGATTGTTACAACCATTGTCGATACCCGAATGGAAGTGGGATAAGTTAGGCATGGATTTTATCACGGGATTGCCCAAGACTCGTTCAGGCTATGACTCGATTTGGGTTGTAGTCGATCGATTGACGAAAGTAGCTCATTTCATCCCAGTAAAGACCACCTATACCAGTGCTAAGTTGGCAAAAATATACATGACCAGAATAGTATGTCTGCATGGAGTTCCGAGGAGTATCGTATCAGATAGAGGAACCCAGTTTACCTCAAAGTTCTGGAAGCAGTTGCACGAAACTTTGGGAACCAGGCTAGAATTCAGTACAGCTTTTCATCCGCAGACAGATGGACATACCGAGTGAGTCAATCAGATTTTGGAGGATATGCTGAGAGCTTGTGCGCTAGATTATGGATCTAGTTGGGACGATAATTTGCCATATGCGGAGTTCTCTTACAACAACAGTTACCAAACCAGTTTGAAGATGGCCCCTTTCGAAGCTTTGTATGGAAGAAGGTGCAGGACACCGCTGTCGTGGGACGAAGTCGGAGACCGCCAGTTGTTTGGACCTGACTTGATTAAGGAGTCTGAACAGAAAGTGAAGTTGATTCGCGATAGGCTCAAGGTAGCCCAGTCCAGACAGAAGAGTTATGCAGATTCTAAACGCAAGGAGACAGTTTACGAAGTTGGAGACAGAGCTTATCTTCGAGTATCTCCACTTCGGGGAACAAAGCATTTTGGAGTTAAAGGAAAGTTAGCGCCACGATTTGTAGGACCATATCGAATTGTGGAGCATATGGGAGAAGTGGCCTACAAGTTGAAATTGCCCGAAGGATTGTCAGGAATTCATGATGTGATTCCACGTTTCTCAGTTAAAGAAGTGTGACGTGGAGATGGCTGACATACCATTGAGAGACACAGTGCCTTTGGAAACTATTCAGTTGGATAACGATTTGACCTACGAGGAGAAACCAGTTAAGATCTTCGAGTTTGCCAGCCGAGTTACTCGCAGCAAAGTTATCAAGTTTTGCAAGGTTTAGTGGAGCCACCACACGGAGGATGAAGCCACCTGGGAACGAGAGGAAGATTTGCTCAAAGACCAACCTCACCTATTTTCTAGCCAACCCGAATCTCGAGGGCGAGATTCGTCTTAAGAGGGGTAGGTTTGTAACATCCCAAATTTTCAATTTGGAATGTTATACATTAGATCATCATGCATATCATATTTTATTTGCTTTGGGTTTTGATCCTAGAAAATTCTAAGCAACTCAAGGACCCACGGAGAGAGTTGGGGATTTCGTTATTTTCATATTTGAGTTTTTCTCAAATTTTGAGAATAGGATCATTTGATTTTATTTATTTCATCATCAATTATTTCTATTACAAAAATATGAGAGAGGGAATAAAATGACTTTCCCAAAATATAGAAATATTGAGGATTTAATAAAAAAATCAAATAAGTTTTATTTCGGAGTTTTTTTGTTGTTTTTATTTGAATTAGGAAAAATGCGCGTTTTCAAAATTGCATTTAGGGCCCAAATAAATGTTCACTTTGTCGGGCTTGATTTTAGAAGCCTGGGAAAATTTATTTCGGGATTTTTGGAGTCCGTTTAGTATTTCTTTTTATTTTTCTTCCCAGCGAAAAAAAAGGGAACCGACTATGGGCCGTACTCGGCCAGGACTCCGCCTGGCGGGGGCCTTTATAAGCCGGGGCAAGCCAGCCTGAAGGCCCAGCCACCCCGAAACCCTAGCCGCGCCCAGCCCCAGCCCCGCCGCCGCCGCCGCCGATCCGCCGGAGCCGCGCGTCGCCCGAGGTTCACCGCACCTCGTTTTCCGTGCCGTTTTAAAAAAAATCCGTTCGTCATTTTTCTTTTTCCTCGGATTTTCCGCGGTTATTTTTTGATCGCGATTTCTGATCCGATTTTCGTTTTAGTTTTTCTTTTCGCTCGTTTATCGGAATCAGACGATTGAAGCGCCTCAAGTTTCGTCTCGAAACCCTCTATCTGAACAATCAACTTAAACAAGTTTTTGCTACTGTAAAATTTGACTTAGGTTCAGATTACTAGAATGAAGTTGTTTTCTTTCGCCGTTTGACTTTCTTTGCTTTGTTCGATTTGATTCCTTTTGCCAACCGGAGTTCTTAAGTTGAACCTTCTGGTTAGATCTCTTATTTGAGTTTTACCTGTGCATTAATGAGTACTTATTGTATGCTTGTTTGTTTGCCTGCGATAGAGTACCCGGAGTGCGCCGCCTGTTACTTCGAATCGTTAGGTTTCACGGATCATCAGCAAGGCAAGTAACACTTTGATCATACCTTTTCTACAACCCAGTTTTTTTGCATTAGATCAATCTTCACACATTGCATGATTAGGATCTAATTAAACTGTGGGATGGGAAGTAGATGAGGTAGTACCTATTACCTGTTTTTTTATCAAACCTTTGGGAGTTACTTCTACGTTTTCTTATTATGCCATGCTATGCTAGTAGACGTGGATTGGGTGAGTGAAATCCATGACAGATGTGAGATTGATAATTAATGGTTTATCTAAGGTGGCAACTTAAATACACATCTGGGTGGACTGAGGCACCTGGGTATTCCAGGACATGCCTGTTTTCTTTTGGACCGCCACCCAGGCTCAAAGGGATCATGAGATTTTTCAAACTAGAAAGTTCCGTGTGCAGCCACAAGCCATTATGGGCTCTGGCATAGTTGATTAAGTCGTGCGAACTCTTACAGGATAGACTAGCAGATGTAGGGGAAAGTAGGTGTACCGGTCTATCCATCGTAAGGTGCTAGCGCTTCTGAAAGACTGTGTCTCGGTCATCCGTTTCTCAAACACCATGTAGTGCGAGAAATCCAACGGAGGCGATCGAGTCTTGTGGGGAAAAGTGCGCAAACCTCTGCAGAGTGTAACAAACTAATCATGATTAGCCGTGTCCCCGGTTATGGACATCTTGAGTATCTAGTATCTGGATTATCATGTGAATCTCAACATGTTACTCTAAAATTAATGTTGTTGGGTTAATGATGATGCTTAATTGGGATTGAGAATGCTGTCAACCATTCTCAATGTTTAACAACCACCATGATAGTAATTAAATTTATTCCTTTTGAAGTAGGGAAAAATTGGCTTTATGCAAAACTGTAACCATAGAGCTTTCCACCAGCCAAATATGCATATAGTATAGCTGTTGCATTCCATTACTCTCTATGTGTTACCTTGCCAGCATATTCCATGTGTTGACCCGTTTTCGGGCTGCAACGTTAATGTTGCAGACTTTTCAGTCGACGATTAAGGAGTTTTAGGTCGTGGTTCTATACTCAGTGATGCCATTGGAGTTGATGGACTCACTTATCTTCCAAGCCTTCCGCTGTTATTATTATTAGATGGCCTTAAGCCATATTTATTGTAATAAGTTCTCTCTTGAGACACTCGATGTAATAAGTGTGTGATTGCTACTCTGCTATAAATCCTCCGAGTACTGTGTGGTGTCAGCATTACTGATCCAGGGATGACACCGGAGCACAGAGATCAGACTGTTTGAGGTCTGGTCGCTACATCTCGTCCCAAAACCAAAGCCGTCAAGAGGACCTCAAAGCAGAAAATGGCTGACCGGATCAACATGGAACTTGATGAAGATGCTGATGATCCGGAAGTTGAGGTAGAACTTGACTCACTTGGCTCCCTTTTCATGCACCTCATTAACAATGATCTTTATCAGGAGGACGTAGAAGGCAGCCAAGCTGATGATGTAGAGGTAATTACCCTTTCCTCCGGTTCAGAATCTATGCCAACAGAAAAAACCCGTCAAGCAGTCCAGAAAGTAAGCTTTTCTCATCCTCTTGCTTACTTGGACCCAACATTTATTTTGAAGACACAGCAGCATGAAGCTCGCCGGACAACCCGGCACAGTGGCCAACAGGTCACTTCGGCCGGTTTACCTGATACCCCGGTTCAGAAGCGCTGGTCAGAGGTCTCTTCCACTTCTAACCATTCTTATCCCAAGGGAGGTTATTTCAGACAACCTCTTAATCCGTCCGATTCAAATTATCAGGTGACACCTCCCTCATCCTCTAGCGAGTCGACAGCAACCCAACTCCCTCCTCTAAAAACTGTGGCTGGGTAAGTTTTCAAACTCCTTCTTCCAATGCGTTACAAATCTTGAATAAGATGGTAACCCTCTTAATTTATTTGCAGAGCCAAAGCCAGACCCAGCAAGAAAGCTCGGGTAAACAATCCGTCAGAAGACCAGGAAGTTTTTGAAGAAGAACAGAGAGGTGAACTGGACCAAACACGTGAACCGGAGGGTCCTCATCCTGAAGCCGCCTCTGATGAACCGCCCCTTCAAGATCGGAATACTGATGAACCACCATAAGCTGACCCTGTCATGCCTGACACTGAACCGGCAGCTCCAAACCGGGCTAGTCCGATGAGAGATACTGAAACTCCGTCATCACCTGCAAAAACCACTGAAGGCCAAGGAGATGATGTTATCGTCACCGGCATGGGCCACAGCTCTCCTAGCCATCCCGTAATCTTGGCCCAACATAGTGCCAAAGAAGAGCGTGCTGCTAGGGAAAAGGGCAAATGGAGTACTGACTTATCAAGTTATGCCCATCTCAACGCTGAAGAGCTTCACTCTGGTTTCTTAAACCGTCTGCTCTCAAACAGTGACTATGAAGCCAGTTTGGTGAATTTGATGAAGGAACGCTGTGAGGTATTTTCATCTCCATTTACTTCTTGATTCCAAAGTTGATATGCCAGCCCAAGTAGCCCCCAAGGGCCGTGTTATGATGCTAATCGTGAACTGGGTCTTGGTAATACTTTAAGTCTGTCCCACTGAACCTCAAAATGTTAGGTCCTTAGTGAAAACCAAGGCCGAAACTTTACCAATGTAATGATATAGCTTTCCTCAACGCAGCCCCCAAAGGCCGGTTTAGCTTTGCAAGGTAATCCGGGTTTTAATCCATGCGTCCGTTTTGAACAGATATACATTAGCCCCCAAGTGTCAAGGATAATGCTTGCATTGTTCTGGATACTTTATAAAAGATGTAGTGAATCAGAGCAAATAGGCATTAGCCCCCAAGTACGAAGTGCATAACTTGTTATACGCTTTGTACTTTAGAAAATATATATCCTGTTGTTTGACATTTCTTCATTGTTGTAGGCCGAACTAAGCAATAGAGATGCCCGGACCACTGATTTGCAAGAGAATGTGAAGTCCCAACAAGCAGAAGCTGCGAAAGCTAAAGAGGAACTGACCAAAGCCCTGGCAGTGATTGAAAAGATGAAAGAGTCTTTTAACAAAGATCGTGCTAATTGGGAAACCGAGAAAGTCGGTTTAACCAAAAAAGCTGAGGATGCCGAAGCAGCCTTGAAACCAGTTGTAGATGAACTAGCTGGTTTGAAATGGCAAATCAACGCCATGACTTCCGCTGTCTTTGGTAAGTATCTCCTTGTGCAGTTTATCTAATTCATTGAATCTTATCATCGATCAGAACACTGATTTTAAACCATCACAGGCACTCGTATTGCTCATCTAGGCACAGACATGCGGATGATGCTTAAAGCGGCGTATACATTGATTGAACAGTTGTACTCTGGGTCCCAGCGGGCGATTTGCACTGCGGCTTACAATAAACCGGCACCATCATTGCTAAAGGAAACTCTTGAGAAGCTGGCCATGTTACCAGCCCGGATTACCAAACTGAAGAAGGCAGCTGCAAGAGCAGGCGCATTAACCGCACTAATCCGAGCCAAGGCATGGATTCCAGACCTTGAAGCGGAGGACATCATTAAAGGATACCCAGGTGTAAAGGAGGACGGTTCAAACTTCGACAATGAGGACCTCCGAAGGCTGACCAAAGAAATGCGGCCAATAGCTAGCAAATTGATAGAGGACATAGACTTGTCTCATTTCCAGCTGGCTTATGACGCTGAAGGGAAGAGACAGCCTGCCGAAATCCATGAAGTCGAAGAACTTGTGCCTCCAATTCGTAAGCATACCTTTGCTCCTAATATTAACCCCTCCAGCCTTATCCATGAAGAGGCCGTGTTTCAAGCTTTAACTGGAGTCAGTTGGTCGACGGTTGATTTCTAGCGTCTGGGGAGGGATGAAGAAGAAGTGATTGCACCAACTGATCCTGAACCTTCAAACCGTCCAGACGAAGCGTCTTAAACCGGCAGCCGGTTTTACCAGATATTTGTATGCCAATGCCAAAAAACAATTATGCACTTGTGGCCGCTTGGAAGCTTCTTGTAATAGGATAGAAAAAACTCCTTTATCTGTTATGCCATCGAGCATGTTTTGTGACACTTCGTGAAAATTAGTTCCACTTTGTGGGATCTATTTATGCATTGCCCATGATGAGATGTGTTCCTGTATACAAGAACTTGAAAGTATCCTAGCGGTTTACCACTGGACGGGTTATGATGCTCAACAAATATACAATTCTTAGACGAATGATCAAAGTTTTGGTACAAAAAGTAATATGTGCAACATACCTCGTTGGTTGACCAACTGCTTGTATGGTAAAGGGGTCAACGCCAATCCAGAGTGTTGACAACTTCGTCCCTATTTTGCCGGATTATGATAATAAACCGTACCGATATATAATAATCACCGGGTTTCTTTATAGCACTGGCGATTTAGTCAAACCAGACCATGGTAAAGAACGCCGACTTGTAACTGATCATGTACTGACAATGTGTAGTTGAAAGTCAAGCCCGGCCAGAGACACCGGTTTATCAGAAGAAATTATGACCCTCAATAAAGTCAAAAAACTTAGAAAATAGGATTCAAAAAAGAAATATGCAAGGCTTTTTACGAGCTGCTAGGCTCCAAATCGAGGCTTTTCATGGGCTGCCAGGCCTCTGAGTTAAACCATTTAACAAAGCCTTTTAAGATGGGCCTCCAATTTACCAATCGTCATTGTAACTTTGACAAGTTCAGGGTCTATATAAGATTGACTTGTCAAACATTCGGCGGGTCATACCAGGATTACCTGGACAGGAGTGGCTTACTTGATGAAGGCAGGTTAACCCGGGGTTTTAGGTGAATACACCAGGCTTCCAAGTCGTGGCCTGATAGCCAATTACAAGGGTCCTTCCAAACTATTTGGTGCTTTTGCACAAAGAGACCCCAAGTAACTTTGTGAGTTGTGCTCAGTGGGTGCCTATGTTTGAGTTTGTGCTTTGTGCAATACTCTCTTTGGCCCCACATAATTTCCTTTTTGGCTTAACACCTATCAAGAGGTGTAGCTATGGTGTGATAACAACCAAGCCCCCTAGTGATATCCCTTTTGTGGTTTCAAACCGATCAAGAGGTGTAGCTATGGTTCAGATATGACCAAGCCCCCTAGTGATTTTCTTTATATCCGTGCGGCTGCAGAGACCGGTTTAACAAAAAACTCCGCTTTGTCAGTAGATACTCTTGTAAGCACACACATGATGTAAAAAGAACAGAGACCCCGCTTTAATGGAGGCTCCAGTTTATTATATAATATATACATCGTCATAAATATGTACATATGAAGAGCCTATGGCTCAAGTATAGTAAGGCCAAAGTAGAGCTATGTTCCACGGCCGCTTGGTATCCTCCTCCGATTTACGTGAGTCTTTGTGCTCTCGAACATCAATGAGGTAGTATGACCCGTTATGCAGATTCTTGCTGACCACAAAAGGTATTTCCCAAGGTGGGGATAATTTGTGCATATCAGTTTGATCCTGGATGAGCCGGAGCACCAAATCGCCCTCTTGAAAGGTTCTGGTCTTAACCCAGCGGCTGTGATAACGTCGGAGATCCTGTTGATAAATCGCTGAACGTGCTGCTGCAAGATCACGCTCCTCATCTAACAGGTATAGAGAATCCTGACGTGCTGTCTCATAGTCCGCTTCAACATAAGCTGCCACCCGGGGCGAGTTGTGATGGATGTCACTAGGGAGAACCGCCTCCGCTCCATAAACCATGAAGAAAGGTGTGTAACCCGTCGATCTGTTAGGTGTGGTGTTGATGCTCCATAACACAGAAGGTAATTCCTCCACCCAACAACCCCGTGTCTGCTTCAAAGGAACCATAAGCCAGGGTTTAATACCTCTCAAAATTTCTTAATTTGCCCTCTCCGCTTGACCATTAGATTGGCGGTGAGCCACCGATGCTATATCAAGCCGGATGTGCTCATGTTGGCAAAATTTCTCCATCTCTCCCTTTGACAGATTAGTATCATTACCAGTTATAATACTGTGTGGAAAGCCAAACCGGAATATCACCTTTTTGATGAATTGAACCGTCGTGGCCGCATCACACTTACTGACAGGCTCTGCTTCCACCCATTTGGTGAATTTATCAACTGCCACTAATAAGTGGGTCTTTTTGTCCTTGGAGCGCTTAAAGGGTCCAACCATATCAAGCCCCCAAGTTGCAAACGGCCATGTTATTGGAATCATCCTCAGCTCCTGAGCCGGAATATGAGCACGGCGTGCAAATTTTTGACAACCGTCACATCGTTTGACTAAATCCTCAGCATCAGCATGAGCTGTTAACCAATATAAACCGTGGCGAAAAGCTTTAGCCACCAAAGACTTTGAACCAGCATGGTGACCGCAATCCCCTTCATGGATCTCTCACAAAATTTCACAACCCTCTTGAGGAGAAACACAACGTTGAATCTCCCCTGATACGCTGTAACGATGTAACTCTCCGTTGAGTATGGTCATTGATTTGGAACGCCGAATTATCTGCCGGGCCGAAGTTTCATCCTTTGGTAACTCGCCCCGGTTCATGTAAGCTAGGTACGGGATTGTCCAATCCGATATGACATGCAAAGCTGCCACCAATTGAGCCTCCGGGTTAGGAATGGCCAACTCCTCCTCTGTTGGTACTTTGACCGACAGATTATGCAGCACGTCAAGAAAGATATTTGGTGGGACCAGTTTACGCTGAGAACCAAGGCGGCTTAAAGCGTCCGCAACTTCATTCTTTTGCCGGTCTATATGGTCCACCTGATAACCCTTGAAGTGACCAGCCACTGTGTCCATCTCTCGTCGATAAGCAGCCATGAGTGGGTCTTTAGAATCCCAAGTGCCAGACACTTGTTGGGCTACTAAATCTATATCCCCAAAGCACTTAACTCGGCTTAAGTTCATCTCTTTAGCCATCCGAAGACCGTGGAGTAAGGCCTCATATTCATCTGCATTGTTAGTACAAGGGAACATTAAACGGAGGACATAATAAAACTTGTCACCTCATGGGGATGTTAATATGACTCCAGCCCCCGAGCCCTCCAACTGTTTGGATCCATCAAAGTGAATAGTCTAGTATGTTTTATCTGGTTTTTCCTCTGGTGCCTGCAACTCCGTCCAATCATTGATGAAGTCCACGAGTGCTTGGGATTTGATCGTTGTGCGAGGTATGTATTTGAGCCCGTGAGGTCCAAGCTCAATAGCCCATTTGGCAATCCGGCCCGTTGCTTCTCTGTTTTGAATGATATCTCCGAGAGGGGCTGAACTGACCACTGTGATAGGATGACCCTAAAAATAGTGTTTAAGCTTCCGGCTTTCCATAAACACTCCATACAGCAGCTTCTGCCAATGTGGATACCTCTGCTTTGACTCAATGAGCACCTCACTGATATAATAAACCGACCGTTGAACCGGATATTCCTTGCCAGGTTCCTTGTGCTCCACCACAATAGCCACGCTAACAGCTCGGGCATTAGCAGCCATGTATAGCAATAATGGCTCCTTGTCGATCGGTGCTGCAAGCACAGGTGGTTCAGCTAACTGCCTCTTCAGATCCTCAAACGCTTTATCAGCTGCCTCACTCCAGACGAAATTATCTGTTTTCTTGAGCATCTGATATAAAGGGATAGCCTTCTCCCCAAGACGACTAATAAACCGGCTCAAAGCCATAATACGGCCGGCCAAACGTTGAATGTCGTTGATACACGCCGGTTTAGCCAAAGATGTAATTGCAGAATTTTTTTCCGGATTGGCCTCAATAGCTCTGTTTGACACCAGAAAACCCAAGAGCTTGCCTGTCGGGACACCAAAGACACACTTCTCCAGATGGAGCATCATCTTGTAAACCCGGAGGTTGTCAAAAGTTTCTCTCAAATCATCTATCAATGTTTCCTCCTTCCTGGACTTTATCACAATATCATTCACATATGCATGAACATTGCGCCCAATCTGCTTATGAACACAATTCTGAACAAAACACTGATAAGTCGCCTGGGAACTCTTGAGTCCAAAGGGCATGGAGACATAGCAGAAGGCTCCAAAGGGAGTTATGAAAGCTGTTTTCTCCTGGTCCTTAACTGCCATTTTGATCTGATGATAACCAGAATAAGCATCCAGAAAACACAAACGATCACAACCTGCCGTAGCATCAATGATCTGATCGATACGAGGGAGGGCAAAGGGGTCTGCAGGACAAGCTTTGTTCAAGTCTGTCTAATCTACACACATATGCCAAGTGCCGTTTTTCTTAAGAACCAACACCGAATTAGCCAACCACTCTAGGGGAAGGACTTCCACGATAAAGCCTGCGGCCAACAACCGAGCTACCTCTTCACTGATAGCCTTACGCCTTTCTTCATTAAAGCGGCGGAGAAACTGCCGGACCGGTTTAAACTTAGCATCAATGTTAAGTGTGTGCTCAGTGAGTTCCCTCGGTACACCGGGCACGTAAGAAGGTTTCCATGCAAAGATGTCCTGATTCTCACAGATGAACTCGATGAGCGCGCTTTCCTATTTGGGATCCAGGTTAGCGCTGATGCTGAACTGCTTGGATGAATCGCCAGGAACAAAATCAATCATCTTAGTGTCTGTGGCCGATTTGAATTTCAACGCCGGATCATGTTCCGTAGTTGGCTTTTTCGAAGAGGTCATATCTGTCGGATCAACTTGCTCCTTATAAAACTTCAACTCCTCTGTGGCACAAACCGACTCAGCATAAGCCGCATCACCTTCCTGATACTCCAGAGCGATCTTTCTGCTCCCGTGTACTGTGATAGTCCCCTTATGACCTAGCATTTTAAGCTGTAGATAAACATAACACGGCCTCGCCATGAACTTAGCATAAGCCGGCCGCCCAAACAAAGTGTGGTATGGACTTTTGATTTTCACCACCTCAAAAGTCAATGTTTCTGACCTTGAATCATAATCATCTCCAAAAGCCACCTCTAAGGCTATCTTGCCCACCGGATATGCAGACTTGCCAGGCACCACACCATGAAAATGGTATTTGACAGTTTAAGATTCTTATCTGTCAACCCCATATGGAGGAATGTATCATAATATAGAATGTTGATACTACTTCCCCCGTCCATAAGTACCTTAGTGAACTTGTATCCTCCAACTTGAGGGGCCACCACTAAGGCCAAGTGACCCGGATTGTCAACCCGGGGTGGGTGATCCTATGCACTCCACAAAATGGGTTGCTCAGACCAGTGCAAATACTGAGGCACCGCCGGTTCAACAGAGTTTACTGCCCTCTTGTGAAGCTTCTGATCACGCTTACACAAGCTAGTGGTGAAGACATGATATTGCCCACTATTTAGCTGCTTAGGATTGCTCTGATAACCCGACTACTGCTGCTGCTGGTGGTTCCCCTGATGGTTGTAAACTCCCTGGTTGCCTTGGTGCCCTTGACTGATGTGTCCGGTTTGAGTACCCTGAAATCCTGAACCGGAACTGCCACCTCCGTAACCCGGCCCGTGGAAACCACCTCCTGAACCGCTGGGCGGGCCATTATCATACTGGAACATATTGGAGTTCTTGAAATCTCGCATGATATAACAATCCTTCCAAAGATGTGATGCTAGCTTCTCCTTTGATCCATGCTTTGGACATGGTTGATTTAACAAGCGCTCCAAATTGGGGCCTGAACCTCCGCCCCTCTAGGGCTGCTTGCCCTTACGATGCTGGCTATTCTCCTAAGCATTGGTGTTAGCGACAAAGTCCAAGCTGTTGTCGACTTTGCGCTTACCACTGTTCCCATGGCCTGCCAGATTATGCTGCTGACCCTTCGTGTTGCCGTTCTTTTTCCCTTTCCCCGGTTTGTCCTCCTCTGAGTCAGGGTCTTTGGTATTATCTAAATCGGCGTATTTAACCAAAGCAGCCATAAGTGTTGACATATCATTGCAGTGACGTTTGAGCCTTCCTAACTTCTGCTTGAGCGGTAGAAAATGGCAATTTCCCTCCAACGTTAGCACTGCGGTATCTGCATTGATACGATCCGATGAATGCAAAATCGCTGAGACCCGCTTGACCCAATGGGTCATGGACTCCCCCTCCTCTTGGACACAAGCGGCCAGATCCACAATTGACATGGGCTGCTTACAAGTATCTTTGAAGTTCTGGATAAACCGGTGCTTCAATTTGGCCCATGATCCGACAGAGTTAGTTGGTAATCTCTTCAACCAAGTACGAGTTGTTCCTTCCAACATCATGGTGAAGTATTTAGCACACACTGCCTCATCCACATCTAACATCTCCATTGACATCTCGTAGCTTTCAACCCACGCCTCTGGTTGTAAATCGGCGGTGTAATTTGGTACCTTATGAGGTCCCTTGAAGTCCTTGGGCAATCTCACATTATGCAAAAGCGGGGGTGAGACACGGCACCCCTAAGGAACTGAATACCACACCTGGCTCTACTGAAGTGGTAGGGTGGACCGGAGTATGTTGACGAGCTTCGTGCCGAGCTGCTAACTCGGCCTCTCGACGCGCGCGACCATGATCCACTACATCCTGTGCATTAGCACCTCCCCCTGCCGGGTTGTGTCCTTGCGGCGAATTACAGCAACGCGCACTGCTTGACATGGGCGGTTCATCCTCAATGTGTCTGCTATAACTCCGGCTTGGACGAGGAGTGGAATGAATCCTCTCACGATTGTGTGAATATGCCTGCTGCTGATTTAGCGTTGTTTAAAGGAGATCTCTGGCCCGACATGCCTCAATCGGAACTGGTGATTCGCCGTCGGTTGGGAGGGCTGCCAAGCATGAAGCGACGGCCACAATGTTGTCCAACGGGTTGGAGTAATGCCCGGGAGGTGTTGGTACAAACTGTGGCACAATATTGTTCTGACGAGGCGGGTCCATCGTGCGCGGTTGAACCGGCGCTCCTGTTCCTGGTACCTCCGTCCGGTTCAATATTGGCTGGTTACTAGTTCCTTCTCCTGGCGTATTGAAGAGATTTCGTGGCTCGTAACCCGACGGGAGATGCGATCGGTACCTTCTTCTCATGACTTCTTCGGAAGCGTTCTGATCGAGCCTAATCCGGTAGGCCTGAGCTTCCAACTCAGCCCGTTCTGTAGCCATCCTAGCATTCTCTGCCGCTAGATCCGCATTTGCTGATCTCGGGCTGCTGCATCCACCTCTGTGGCCATCAATGTTGCCAAAGCATCGAACAAGTCAGACATGACTTGATCCGGAGGCGGTGCAGAGCCTCCTCCCCTGCCAGCGTGGCGGTTGTTGAACTGGAGAGTATTGTTGTGGCAGCTGATGAATGAGGCGCTGACTGTGTACCGGCCATGAAGATTGCGGCCCGGTTTGGCAGACCAGGGATGTCCGGAATACTGTTGCCCTCAGATCCTCCACTAATCCGGCCATCCTGCAACTGATAGAGCGATTCAGTCTCTCCAAAAGATTCGTCGTCGGAACGAACAACGGTTTCTCCATCGGACGCCGGTCCGTCCTCGTATTCTCCTCCATGGATGACGCCTACGGAAACATGCTTCGCCATGGGCTGAACCGACGAAGGGCTTGCATGCTGAGCCGTCTCGATGATGTCGGTGCAGATGTCCGGCTCAGGGGCCGGTTCGCCAATCTTGCCGATGAAGACGTGAATCCCACCAAAGGGGACCCGGTACCCGTATTCGATTGAATCAGCCTCGGGACTCCATCCAGCATTGTCGATGTAGAGCTTTCCACGACGACTCTTCATCATCCGGCCCACATCGTATCCCTTGAGTCCATCGAAGCTGCCCTTCAAGAACTCGAAACCATCGTGCGATAGCCCCACGGTGGGCGCCAACTGTCATCGGTTTGTCGTGACAGATGTCCTTGTGAAAGGACTTAGTCGTGGAGCCATGGCAATGGGTTAGCCTAAAGGGGTTAAACCGGACAAGGGGACACGGGGAGTTTATACTAGTTCGGCCCCTTCGATGAAGGTAAAAGCCTACGTCTAGTTGTGATTGGTATTGCTAGGGTTTTGAAGGCCAGGGACTGAATCCGCTTTGTCTGGCTCTCGAGTTGTTGTCCGTTATCCCTAAACCTCTACCGGGTCGTTCCTTTATCTACATAGGTTGACGCCCGCCAATTTATAGAGTCCCAAAGCCAGATCATAAACGTGTCCGGTTCGGTCTCTATCCTTCCTATCTTACAATGCAAGTTACATAACAAGGTCGGTTTACATCTACAAGCCTTAACTCGCCTCTGGGCCTTGGGCCTTCATAATGTGCCATCATTCTTATATCTTCATGGGCTTCTAATCTTCATAAAGCTAACCTGGCTACTCCTGGCCGGTTTACGTCCAGTTGTAATATCCCCAACACTCCGGGAATAAAAGGGGTGGGAGGGCGGGAAAGACAAAGGCTACTTCCTATGGGGAAACAACGACGTTGAGAAAGAACTTAGGATTGATTTTGCAAAATACAAAGAGAGTCGAATCAACTTGACGAGAAGAGCACTGGATGTAAAGAGCTGACATCGCAACGAACGAAGACTAACTGTGTGATCCTAAAAAAATTGAAGGGGAGAGGAGTATATCAAAACACCTACGTCAAGATTCCTTACCAGAGCGAGGAAGGGGCTGAGGAGTAAAAAGAATTCCTACTCTCCGATATAACTACACTCTGACAAAGTTTTCTTCTAGACTCGACAACGTCCAAACTATATGATCAAACAAGGGGGCTCCTATGGTCGGTCAAGGCTCTGATACCAACTTCTCACACTCAATATGCGACTCTATCCTAAAGAAGAAGAAGGTCCCACCAAGGATAGAACTGCATATTGACACGCTTTTGCAAGGTGGATATCATCACAACGTACCATTACATAATAGTTGGGTATACATACACATCATACAAATGCCACAAGAATACATCAATACATCATACATGAGAACAACATCTGACTATGGATGAAACACAAAAAGAAACTCAAACGTCATCCACCCTGCTAGCCCAGGTTGCCGACCAGGAACCATACCCAAGATCGACGAAGAAGAAGATATCCAAAACAAGCAAACATCGCTCTCGCGTCATGATCAGCGCATTACCTATACCTGCAACTGTTGGTGTAGTAATCTGTGAGCCACGAGGACTCACCAAACCCATTACCATGGGTATCAAGACTAGCAAAGCTTAATGGGTATGGAAAGGATAAGTGGTGAGCTTGCAGCGGTGACTAACCAATTTATGGTGGCTAACTCACGAGTACAAGAGTAAGATGAGAAACTACGCAAATGGTCACAAACTAGTAATGATCAAGAAGTGATCCTAAACTACTTATGTTCAAACATAACCCAATGGTGTTCTCCTCTCGAACTTCCCCGAAAAGAGACAGTCACGGTTACGCAACAAGGTTGGTGTATTTTAATTGAGTTTACTTCAAGTCCTCTACAACCGGATATTAACAAATTCCCATCTGCCACATAACATCAGGCATAGCTCTTGAAAGTTTAAACCCTGCAGGGGTGTCCCAACTTAGCCAATGAAAAGCTCACGATCCGCGGAGACAATCCTCCATCGACAATGGTAAAACACGTCCAGCAAGACCTCCCGATGCACCGACCTAGCCTGATAGGAGTTGCGTGTATCTCGTTCTCAGGGTACACCGAATGGGAGAAGCTACAAGTAAAACCAGCCCTCGAGTTTCCCCGAGGTGGCCCCGCAGGCTGCCCCTTTGGGACCAACACCATCAACACTGGCCCCCCTACTATGTAGAAAGAATCCTCGAGTTCATGAAAGCAAACTGTCAGTACTGGCCCTATGCCAATTAATTATGTAGTTCAAGTATTATTATGGCAAATGTTAAAACCAATGTTGGGTCTTGCTGGAAGAGTTTTATTGAAAGCGAACTGTCAAGATGGCCCCATAACCCTCACCGTGTTAGGGACGCAAAATTAAGGAACATAACACTGGTATGACGGAAACTAGGGTGGCAAGAGTGGAACAAAACACTAGGCATAAGGCCAAGCCTTCAACGCTTTACCAGATATATAGATTCATTAATTAAATAAGAGATATTGTGATATCCCATGATATCCATGATATCCATGTCACAACATGGAACAACCTGCAACTGCATCTGCAACTAGCAATGCTATAAGAGGGGCTGAGCAAAGCGGTAACATAGCCAAACAACGGTTTTATAGGGTGGGTCAAAAGGTTACATGCTATCATGGCAATTGGGGAGGCTTGATAAACAAGTGGTAGGTAGCGCGACATAGCGATAGCATCGAGACAACTAGCATAGTAAAGATAGTAGTGAGATCCAAGGTGACGGTCATCTTGCCTGAAACCCCGCTAGGAAGAAGAACAAGTCCATGAAGAAGACGATCCCACGTAGTCTAACGAATCCTCACAATCGCAACAAAACAAGAACTATCAAGAAGGAGCACAACTGAAAAGAAGCAAACAACATGGTAAACACACAACACATAAACAAGATAAGATGCTCAACCAAGTATGATGCATGAC
Source organism: Triticum aestivum (assembly GCF_018294505.1). Taxonomy (NCBI): domain Eukaryota; kingdom Viridiplantae; phylum Streptophyta; class Magnoliopsida; order Poales; family Poaceae; genus Triticum; species Triticum aestivum. The sequence goes on along the minus strand of NC_057800.1, from coordinate 282,471,862 downwards.
AAGGCTACATGATGCTACTCATGGCCAGAGATGATGCATAGAAGAACAACACATCAAAGCAAGTTTAAATGAGGCCGGAAACAACATATAACAATTCCGGTAAGTCCACATATGAAAATTTCGAAATTGGCCCAGATCTGAGCAAAAAATTTAGTTAAATTTGTTAAAAAGCAAGTTAAAGTGCACCAAGATGATCTACACATCTTTCTAATCAAGGTACATATAATGTTCGTTTAATTCGGAGCTACAGACTGGAAGATATGAGCAAAACAAGTTAAACATGGCATTGATGCAAAAACAAGCAAAGCAACATCGCAAACACTCCAAAACATGGATGCAACAAGATAACATGAAACTATATGCAAAACTAAGCAAGTTTCATATAGATCATGCTCAAAATGAAGCAACGGTTCAACACATACACTCAATACAAGTTTCACACACATTCTGGCCAAAACAACAACTAAACACATTGCAATCAAGGAGACAACATGCTACAGGAAACATATTGCCACATACTTGAGAAGCACTCAAAGTATAGATAAAATGCTTCAATTATCATTAAGGTTCAGGTTCATAGGCATCAAGATTAATCCAACATGATCAAAGCAAAAGGCAAATTGATAACACAGATTATGACTTAGTGAAAAAACAGGGCATACATGTGAGCAGGAATAACATGTTGACATGTTGGAAGCATGAAACAATGATGATATAGTTAAAGATCATGGCAAACAAAAGCATGGCATTAAAGTACAGGTTAAACATGGCAAAACATGATTACTAAGCATCTCCATATGAGCCCTGGATCAATGGAAATCAACAAGACAAGATGCAACATGATATAAGCTGATTCTTCAACTTTGAGGAAATCTGGGAATGCAAAACAATAACATTATGATGCTGACTTTGGAGGCACATAACAGCAAGCATCGCAATTTTAGTAATGATGAAATAGACATGGGCATGTAGTAGACATGATACAATTCAACTTAGTCCATGGGCACAAGTTCATATGAAGCATGGAGTGTTTACTATGATACTTGCAAAAAGGAACATGTTGTTAACAGGTTGACAGATTTAGCATGATGGCAACTTGAGAGCAAGAAAGAGTCAAAATACAACAAGTTATAAGGCAACAGAGGGCATGGCATCAAAGTACACATAACAAGGAGCAAATAACATCAAGACATCGTTACCAAAAGGCTCAAGGACTAGTGGGAACTATCAAGACAAGTTTAAAAGTTGTAACAGTTTCAGCAAGTGTAAAATAGCAACATCATCATAGCATGTTTGCAAGCTTGGAACAGAGGTCATATGAAGTCCAAAATTAACAAACTTGGCATGTGGACAAAGTACTCATAGCATACTTCAATTCATGTAATTGGAGCAACTCCAAAAGAGGCATAGATTAAACAATAACAAGCTCACAACATGGCATCATGAAGTTAACAGAAAACTGGAACATCATTTAGGAATGTTCATGGCAATGAGAGTGTATGCTATAGGAAATAATCAGGCATCAAATGGCATGGCACGATAAAGCATAACATGGACATCAAAATATATCAACTAGGCATCTCCAGATTATGCATGGAATTGATGGTAGCTTCAAGTTAACATAGCAACATCAAGTAACAGTTACAGAAAAAATAGCAGAATCAAGTAACAGTTATAGTAACATCAAGTTAACATAGCAACATCAAGTAACAGTTAACATAGCAAAATCACTAAGTCTCAGAAATCAGCAACATCAAGTAGCACACCTTGGAAGCTTGTGCTAGTCACCACAAGGCACACAAAAAATACATGGATGGCACCATTATAAAGATGGCATGAAGATGCTCCTAAAACATGTTGACATGATGCTCAAAAGACAAACACACAAAATGCTATGAAAAAGACAAATCAACAATTTATGACAATCTTCAGCAGTTAACATCATTTAGCACTTTTGCAACAATAATTAAGGCATCAATATGAAGAGTAATATGCATGCAAATGACACTAGCATGTAGAGCACTCTGAGATGAACATTTTGACATATCATGCACACAAAACGGAGCAACATGCACATAGTTATGACAAGATGAAGATGCACACATGATGCTGATTTATAAGGACTTAGAAGAAAAACCACCTCGGGGATGATTTATAAGGACATGTCCGGGTGCCACGCGTGCAGGGTCGGCCATAGCGGCGCCGGCGACGGGGTGGCGCGGGATCGGGCCCAGGCGGGCCTGCCTCGGGCCCCGCGGGACGGCGGCTGTGGGAGCTGGGCAGGGGCAACGTGGCGGCTCCGGATAGGATCGGGTGCGTCGGAGCAGACGTGTCCAGCTGTCGGTGGACAAGTCCGGCAGCGCGAAGGAAGGGGAAGCTATGGTTTCGCTCGTGATTTAGGAGGGGGAGACTAATTTATAGGTAGAGGGAGCTAGGAGAGGCGAAATGAGGTGCGGTGTTCGCCCACACGATCGTGATCCAACGACGGAGAGCATGGGGGGTTTAGATGGGCTAGTGGGCTGTTATGAAGGGGTGCCGGGGTGCAAAGAGAAGGGGCTTCCGACGGTTACATGTTTAACCGTTGGGGCATCAAACGAGCTCCAAATGGAACGAAATTTGACAGGCGGTCTACCGGTGATATACCAAGGCCACTCGGCAAATCTCGAACCATTTCGAGAATGTTTTTCTCCTACTCATGAAAAAAGATCTGAGAGGTGCAATGGGTGCATGTGAGAGTGTCGGATTCTAAAATAGCCAATGAAGAGAAAGACCGGATGCAAGTTTGGATAAACAAGATGATGCAATGCACATGATGACATGGCAAAGTGCAACACGCAAGAAAATTGTAACGCCCCAAGACCGGAGCTTCAGATACCTTCCATGATTTCCGAGATTCATCATGTGATTTGTTTTGTTCATTGCATTCACATTTGCATATTTTGCATTTCATCATGCCATTAATATTGCAATCGTTCCAAAACTATTTTAAATAATTCGTATGGATCTTTGATCCATTTAAATCACTTCTATCTAGGGAGCTATTATAAAGTATTCCATGGATGTGGAATTACCGTTGACACACTTGCAAATAAATCCCAATGCCTTTGTTATCTCAATTCTTGGTCTCCGACTTGTCCTCATATTATTTTATCGTTTTATCGAGGATCTTCCTAAATATTCAACATTTTCGGAAACTTCAGATTCCTACTCCTTGTTCAAACCATTTGAACTAAATTCAAATGTAAACCTTGCAATCTTGCCCACTCCATTTTTCTTGAAACGAGCACATTTTTATGAGTCCGAGAAAATAGCCCCCTTGCCCAAATCCTTTCCCTAACCCTCCCTTTCTTTTCTTCTCTCTAATTCTTTTTCCTTAAAATAAATATGGGGGAGGGAGAGAGAGCACAGCCTTGCAGCCCAGCCGGCCTCTTCGGCCTAAGCAACTAGCGCCGGCCCACCTAACCCTCCTAACCCTAGCCGCTTGACCCCTCAACCCCTCTCGTTCCCATCCGCCGCCACCCACACCCGCATGCATCGAGCCAGGGAGAGCCCTGCTCGATCCCCTCCTCTCTCGAGGCACCGTCAGAGAAGGAGAGTAGCGCCACTCTTCCCCAATCCCCATTTCTCCCCCTCAACCAGGCCCGCCACCGCCATCGCGACCGTTGCGGTCCCGCGCCCTCAAGCTCCGATGACCGTTGCCGCTCTGTGCACCCCGGCCATCCTCCTGCGCCCCTCGCCTCTTCCTCGCGTGACTCCTTCCTCTGTATCCTTGCCTCGGCCTCGAGCTTCTCTGTCGGCCAACACGGATCTCCGCTTCCCCTTCCTCGCGTGGCATGGCTAGCCCTACCGCGTGTCTGGGTTGCTCGCCCGCAAACCTCCTCCCCGCCCGCCCCTGCTCCCTTCTCCTCGCAGCTGGCTTCGCCTGTGCTGGAGCACGCGAGTAGCAGCAGCCTGAGCCGCTCCTTGCCTGCACCGTGCCATGGCCCTCCCGAGGCCATCGTCGCGCAACACCTTGTCGACCTCCTATGTCGCGTCGCTGCCTTGGTCTGTCACCGACCAGAGACCAAGCGCCCCTACTCCTCTTGGTCCGTCCTCCTTCGTGCAGAGCAACACCGCCACGGGTCCTCGGTCTGAGCCACTACTAACTACCGACCAACACCGACCCAGGACAGGACCTTGCCAGGTCCACCCTGCTCCGGCCATGGCACCGGCAAGACCGCTGCTGCATCTGTACACCGCGTCGTTGCTCGTTGCATGTCAAGACCGTCTCCGTGGAATTACGCCAAGTACCACTACCGTCAAGTAGCTCTTCACAAGACCAAGTACCTCTACCGACGACCTGAACATCTATGTAACGTGTACCACTACCGCCGTCTTCGGAATAGCTAAGAACGACAAGTACCTTAACGCCCGATGCATAGAACAACTGCCGTCGAAATAACGAGACCGGCAAGTTCGAAGACCCCAAGTACCTCTTCCAAACGACCAAGTACCATTACCGTTGACCCTCGAAGACCCCATCGACGTCAAGTTCCTCGTTGTGACCCCGAACACCTATGAAGTGTGTACAACTATGAACCGAGAATGACTACCTCCTCTATGAACGTCCCGACAACGTCTACTTCCCATACACTGCATCGAACCCGATCCGCTCCAAGAAACGCACGCTTCAAAGGTATAACCCTGAAACGACGCCGTGGAACGAATGCATGTGTGTTGTATGAGATGCCCGTGTTTGCATCGTGCCCGACTTGTTCGTCGCACATCGTCACTCATTTCCTTGCCACCGTCATGTGGGACACCCGGTATCCGGGATCACTCCCCGTTGCTCTTGCACGTTTCCATCACCCCGCTTGTTCCTTGGACTGAGTTATCGGAACCGGGATGTTGCCGTTGCGCCATGCCCAGTTTCACCGCCGTGGCACCATTCCCGTTTCACCGCTGTGGCACCCTTTTGTTCCGCCATGGCGACAAATGCTCTAACATGCTCATGTCAACATTTTCATAAAATTGCACAAAACTTGCACATGTCATTCGCATCATGGTAATAATATTTAAATGTTTAAAATTGTTGTTTGCATTTAAATTGCTAAATTCATCTGGGGATTCTCTGGAATTATTGTTGTTTGTTGTTTCCGGCCCCATTTAAATTGCTTAGATAGTGTAGTTTAATTGTGTTTCACCTCTTGCCATGCTAACCAACATTTAATATTGTTGAGTACATAAACGGGAGAGAACTAAATGATCGAATGTGGTTTTTCATCAATATGCAACTCGTTGCATATTGAGCTCCACTTAATGTGTGGTATTGTTTGTGCACTTTGCCATGCCATGCCTCTTTAAACCGGACATGCATCATACTTGGTTGTGCGTCATGCCATGTGCATGTGATGGTTGTTTAGTATGTTGTTTGCTACTTTCCGGTGTTGCTTCTTCTTGTTAGTTCCGGTAACATCGCGTTCGTGAGGATCCGTTCGACTACATCCGTTTGTCTTCTTCATGGGCTCGTTCTTCTTCCTTGCGGGATCTTAGGCAAGATGACCATACCCTCGAAATCACTTCTATCTTTGCTACCTACCACTTGTTATATCATGCCTCCCATATTGCCATGTCAAGCCTCTAACCCACCTTCCTAGCAAACTGTTGTTTGGCTATGTTACCGCTTTTGCTCAGCCCCTCTTTTAGCATTGCTAGTTGTAGGTGAAGCTGAAGTTTGTTCCATGCTGGAACATGGATATGTTGGGATATCACAATATCTCTTATTTTAATTAATGCATCTATATACTTGGTAAAGGGTGGAAGGCTCAGCCTTATGCCTGGTGTTTGTTCCACTCTTGCCACCCTAGTTTCCGTCATACCGGTGTTATGTTCCTTGATTTTGCGTTCCTTACGCATGTATCTTCGTTCATTTTCCAATTCTTCCTGATGAATTGTGCCTTTGCTACTTTCATGTTCAATTCTTATGGTGGTTCGTTCAAGATTCCTCTTCCTATGTTCTCATATCAATTCATTCGTTGTTTCAATCCTACCGGTGGTTCGTTGAAGACCTTCTCAAGTTTGCGCTATATCTCTCTTAATCCTTTCTAATGAGAACGAGTAGTATGCCAAATCCATTGTGGGTCATCAATTTAATTGATGAAGGATAAGCATAATGTAATTCTTATTCTTGTTTCATCAAGTAAATTCAATTCCTTATTCCGGAGGTTCATCAAAATTCTCGGTTTCAATTGCTCATCTTTCTTTTCTAGAGTTTCAAGTTTTTTTCACCTTATCTCGTGGTGAAGCTCCATCTAATCATTGCATGGCCTCATCTTGTGTTTTGAACTTCTCTTTCCTTTCGTTTGATCTTCCTTTTGTTACCGGAGTTCTTCATGGAGGCTCTACATGGTGGTTCGTCAAGGATTCTTTTCATTCTGCAATTGTTCTTCAAGATTTCTCTTGAAGCTAAGATCCGCCAAGATATACTCTAAAATAAACATGGTGTGCAACACATGTCTTGTTTTGAGGAGTTCAAGCATTCTTCATCTTGCATTACGAAGTGCAATTCTTTCTATCTTATCTTTTGAGGTGGTGTTATGTCGTTCTCGATAACTTTCCCTTCATGTTTCATGATTCACAAGTTTTCAAGAATGAGATATTTAAACCCATCAATGTCTTCGAGCATGAGCTCTCCTCAATCCATCAATCTCTTCGTTGGAGTTATCTTGGGTTATGTTTCACCTAAAGCCTTCCCTAAGGAATGTTGCTAATTATGGTGCTATTTATTGATCCAGGTTTCCTCCTACTCTCACGGTGAAAGAAGTTTTTTCCATCTCTTCGTTCCTTTCAGCTAATCAATCTTTTGGTAGTGGCAGTATTTCACCTCAAGTTTTGGGATGTTTCCCATAAGCCCACAACAAGTTTATTCTTTTCATTGTTCATTTTCCAACAACTCTGTTCGATCCTTCTTTTTATGGATGCTCTCTCAAATTCATTTGAGGTAGAACATGTTGTTTTCTTCTCTGTTCTTTTCATTGCATCCTTTCATTTCTTCCGGAGGCATTGTGATGATGCTCTCTTCACTCATCATCTCGTATTGTGAAGATCATGTTCTTTGTTTTGCTTATCCATTCAACCGGAGTGTTGTTTCCTTCATTCAAGTTCTCTCATCTTATCAAGTTTTACCTCCCTTATCAACCAAAGTGCTGCCTGAAATCTTTCTTTCCCATCATGCCATTCTTTCAGTAGTTCCGGAGGCAGTGTGTTATTGATTTCATCAAGTATCCTCTGATCTTGTCAAGTTCATATTCTATGCCTTCCTTTTCCAACCAGAGTGTTGTCGTAATTGATCTTTATCGTTCCTTGTACATCTCGTTTCAACCGGAGTGCTTGTATGTACTTCTTATCCATTGCACCCTTTTTCTTATGTCTTTCAACCTACAAGGTTCTAGTAGTGTTCCTTGTTCCTCTTTTCTAACGGAGTGTTTTCAACAATGTTCATCTTCGTTGCATTCTTTCTTTCAATTTGTTCAACCTCGCAAGGTTCTTTGGTTTCACTCGTTTGTCAAAGAAGCAACTTAGTTTTATCTTTTTCTCTTCCTCTTTCATTTCTCTCCGGTGCCATCCTAGATATCGAGACGGGATCCTCTTGTAGTGGTGGAGTGTTGTAATGCCCCAAGACCGGAGCATCAGATGCCTTCCATGATTTCCTAGATTCGTCGTGTGATTTTTTTGGTTCGCTACATTCACTTTTGAATATTTTGCATTGGATCATGTCAGCATGCCATGAATATTGCAACCGTTTCAAAACTCTTTTAAATAAATCGTATGGATCTTCAATCCATTTAAATAGAGGGAAGGGTGACTTCTCTTTATAACTTATCCTCCCAATATTAGGGAGCTATTATAAAGTATTCCATGGATGTGGAATTACCGTTGACACACTTGCAAATAAATCCCAATGCCTTTGTTATCTCAATTCTTGGTCTCCGACTTGTCCTCATATTCTTTTATCGTTTTATCGAGGCTCTTCCTAAATATTAAACATTTTAGGAAACTTCAGATTCCTACTCCTTGTTCAAACCATTTGAACTAAATTCAAATGTAAACCTTGCAATCTTGCCCACTCCATTTTTCTTGAAACGAGCACATTTTTATGAGTCCGAGAAAATAGCCCCCTTGCACAAATCCTTTTCGTAACCCTCCCTTTCTTTTGTTCTCTCTAATTCTTTTCCCTTAAAAGAAATATGAGGGAGAGAGAGCACAGCCTTGCAGCCCAACCGGCTCTCTTGGGCCTGACCAACTAGCGCCGACCCACCCCTCAACCCCTCTCATTCCCATCCGCCGCCACCCACACCCGCATGCATCGTGCCAGGGAGAGCCCTGCTCGATCCCCTCCTCCCTCGACGCGCTATCAAAGAGGGAGAGCAGCGCCACTCTTCCCCGATCCCCATCTCTCCCTCTCGACCAGGCCCGCCGTAGCCATCGCGACCGTCGCGGCCGCGTGCCCTCAAGCTCCGGCGGCCGTCGCCGCTCCATGCACCCCGGCCATCCTCCTGCGCCCCTCGCCTCTTCCTCATGCAACTCCTTCCTCCGTATCATTGCCTCGACCTGGAGCTCCTCTGTCAGCCATCGCGGATCTCCGCTTCTCCTTCCTCGCGTGGCATGGCTAGCCCTGCCGCGTGCCTGGGTTGCTCGCCCGCAACCCTCTTCCCCGCCTGCCCCTGCTCCCTTCTCCTCCTCGCTGGTGGCTCCGCCTGTGCTGGAGCACGCGAGCAGCAGCAGCCTGAGCCGCTCCCTTCCTGCACCGCGCCATGGCCCTCCTGAGGCCATCGTCGTGCAACACCTTGTCGACCTCCTATGTCGCGTCGCTGCCTTGGTCTGTCACCGAACAGAGACCAAGCGCCCCTACTCCTCCCGGTCCGTCCTCCTTCGTGCAGAGCTGCTACTCACCACGGGTCCTCGGCCCGAGCTGCTACTCACCACTGACCAATACCGACCGAAGACAGGACCTTGCCAGGTCCACCCCTCTCCGGCCATGACACCGGAAAGACCACTGATGCATTTGTACACCGCGTCGGTGCTCGTTGCATGTCAAGACCGTCTCCGTGGAATTACGCCAAGTACCACTACTGTCAAGTACCTCTTCGCAAGACCAAATACCTCTACCAACGACCTGAACATCTACGTAACGTGTACCACTACCGCCGTCTTCGAAATCGCTAAGAACGACAAGTACGTTGACACCCGATGCGTAGAACAATTACCGTCGCAAGAACGATGCCGGCAAGTTCGAAGTCCCCAAGTACCTGTTCGAAACGACTGAGTACCACTACCATTGACCCTCGAAGACCCCATGGATGTCAAGTTCCTCGTTGTGACCCCGAACACCTACGAAGTGTGTACAACTACGAAGCGAGAACGACTACTTCCACTACGAACGTCCCGAGAACGTCTACTTCCCATACACCGCATCGAACCCGATCTGCTCCGAAAAACGCATGCTTGAAAGGTATAACCCTGAGACGACACTGTGGAACGAATGCATGTGTGTTGTATGAGATGCCCGTGTTTGCACCGTGCCCGACTTGTTCGTCGCACATCGTCACTCGTTTCCTTGCCACCGTCATGTGGGACACCCGGTATCTGGGATCACTCCTCGTTTCTCTTGCATGTTTCCATCACCCCACTTATTCCTTGGACCGAGTTATCAGAACCGGGATGTTGCCGTGGCGCCATGTCCATTTTCACCGCCGTGGCACCATCCTCGTTTCGCCGCCGTGGCACCCTTTTATTCCGCCATGGCGACAAATGCTCTAACATGCTCATGTCAACATTTTCATAAAATTGCACAAAACTTGCACATGTCATCCGCATCATGATAATAATATGTAAAATGTTTAAAATTGTTGTTTGCATTTAAATTTCTAAATGCATATGGTGATTCTCCGGAATTATTGTTGTTTGTTGTTTCCGGCCCCATTTAAATTGCTTACATAGTGTAGTTTAATTGTGTTTCACCTCTTGCCATGCTAACCAACATTTAAAATTGCTGAGTACATAAACGGGAGAGAACTAAATAATCGAATGTAGTGTTTCATCAATATGCAACTCATTGCATATTGAGCTCCACTTACTTTGTAGTATTGTTTGTGCACTTTTCCATGGCATGCCTCTTTAAATCGGACATGCATGATACTTGGTTGTGCATCATGCCATGTTCATGTGATGGTTGTTTACTATGTTGTTTTCTCCTTTCTGGTGTTGGTTCTTCTTGTTAGTTCCGGTAACGTCGCGTTTGTGAGGATCCGTTCGACTACGTCTGTTTGTCTTCTTCATGGGCTCGTTCTTATTCCTTGTGGGATCTCAGGCAAGATGACCATACCCTGGAAATCACTTCTATCTTTGCTTGCTACTTGTTCATTCTATCGCTATGTCGCGCTACCTACCACTTGTTATATCATGCCTCCCATATTGCCATGTCAAGCCTCTAACCCACCTTCCTAGCAAACTGTTGTTTGGCTATGTTATCGCTTTTGATCAGCCCCTCTTTTAGCGTTGCTAGTTGCAGGTGAACCTGAAGTTTGTTCCATGTTGGAACATGGATATGTTGGGATATCAAAATATCTCTTATTTTAATTAATGCACCTATGTACTTGGTAAAGGGTGGAAGGCTCGGCCTTATGCCTGGTGTTTTGTTCCACTCTTGCCGCCCTAGTTTCCGTCATACCGGTGTTATGTTCCTTTATTTTGCATTCCTTACGCGGTTGGGTGTTATATATGGGAACCCCTTGACAACTCGCTTTGAATAAAACTCCTCCAGCAAGTCCCAACCTTGGTTTTTCATTTGCCTAACAACCTAAGCCTTTTTCCCTTGGGTTTCCGGAGCCCGAGGGTCATCTCTATTTTAACCTCCCCCCCGGGCTAGTGCTCCTCTGAGTGTTGGTCCAAAACAGAGCCACTTGGAGCGCCACCTCGGGGAAACTTGAGGGTTGGTTTTAGCTGTACGTAGTGTTCAACTGGTGTGCCCCGAGAACGAGATATGTGCAGCTCCTATCGGGATTTGTCGGCAGATCCGGGCGGCTTTGCTGGTCTTGTTTTCCCATTGTCGAAATGTCTTGTAACCGGAATTCTGAGCCTGATCGGGACTTTTCAAGAGAAGGAATATCCTTTGTTGACCGTGAAAGCTTGTGATGAGTTTGAACTTTTGAAAGCCGTGCCCGCGGTTATGTGGTACATGGGAATTTGTTAATATCCGGTTGCAGAGAACTAGACACTTGACTTAATTAAAATGCATCAACCGCGTGTGTAGTCGTGATGGTCTCTTTTCGGCAGAGTCCGGGAAGTGAACACGGTTCTTGTGTTATGTTTGTGCGTAAGTAGTTTTAGGATCACTTCTTGATCACTTCTAGCTTCACGACTGTGACGCCCCGAGTCCATTGCGCCAGGTGTCTTCCAGTTATTCGTTGTTGTTGCCTTGTCTTTTGCTTGCATGTCGCATCTTGCCATGTCATCATCCGCATTGCATGTGCATGTTTTCAAAAACTTGCATCTGTCCCGGTCTCCTCGTTCCGTCCATTTTCCGTTCTGAGCCCAGACACACTTGCACGCACCCGCGGCATGTCCAAAATAGTATTTTAGAAGTGGCCGGAAAATGTCCTCAGATTGGGTTGAAAGTTGGCATGCAGTGTTCTTTTAGTGTTAGTAGGTCGCCTGCCAAGTTTCATGGCATTCGGAGTTCGTTTGATAGCCCAACCATTAAACTATAGCGGCAGTATAGTCGATCTATCGTCGGACGTTTTCAGTCTCCGAAAACTGCTGTCGGGTCTCTCTCTTTTCTCTCCCGCAGCCCTCGGCCTTCTACACAGTCACAACCAGCCCACTACCTATTGGAAATATGCCCTAGAGGCAATAATAAAAGGATTATTATTATATTTCCTTGTTCATGATAATTGTCTTTTATTCATGCTATAATTGTGTTATCCGGAAATCGTAATACATGTGTGAATACATAGACACCAACATGTCCCTAGTAAGCCTCTAGTTGACTAGCTCGTTGATCAACAGATAGTCATGGTTTCCTGACTATGGACATTGGATGTCATTGATAACGAGATCACATCATTAGGAGAATGATGTGATGGACAAGACCGAATCCTAAACATAGCACAAGATCGTATAGTTCGTTTGCTAGAGTTTTTCCAATGTCAAGTATCTTTTCCTTAGACCATGAGATCGTGTAACTCCCGGATACCGTAGGAGTGCTCTGGGTATACCAAACGTCACAACGTAACTGGGTGACTATAAAGGTATACTACGGGTATCTCTGAAAGTGTCTGTTGGGTTGACACGGATCAAGACTGGGATTTGTCACTCCGTATGACGGAGAGGTATCTCTGGGCCCACTCGGTAATGCATCATCATAATGAGCTCAAAGCGACCAAGTGTCTGGTCATGGGATCATGCATTACGGTATGAGTAAAGTGACTTGCCGGTAACAAGATTGAACGAGGTATTGGGATACCGAGGATCGAATCTCGGGCAAGTAACGTACCGATTGACAAAGGGAATTGTATACGGGGTTGCTTGAATCCTCGACATCGTGGTTCATCCGATGAGATCATCAAGGAGCATGTGGGAGCCAACATGGGTATCTAGATCCCACTGATGGTTATCTACGTCCGTTCGGCGCTAGGATCTCCGGTGATTTGGATCACGTCGAGTACGACTTCCTCATCCCCGTTCTTTGAACGCTTCCGCGCGTGATCTACAAAGGTATGTAGATGCAATCCGATCACTCGTTGCTAGATGAACTCATAGATGGATCTTGGTGAAACCGTAGGAAATTTTTTGTTTTCTGCAACGTTCCCTAACACTACCTACCGTCAGGCCCTACCTAAACTCTCTCATCAGCCCGCGGCCCTCCTCGCGCGCGCGCCCGAAAGCTGTCCCGGACCCGACCCGGACATTCATCACCGTTGGGTCCGGATCATCCCCAAACATCTACAAAACGGCTTCATTTTGTTAATTGGACTTCCTAACCTAGTTTTCTTGAACCGTCCGATTACAATCGGAGGGCCCGAGTAGCCCCTTCCCAAAATCCACCTGCTATATATCAGTCAAACCCTAGTCTTCAGGCTTGTCACATCCACCCGATCCCGCAGCCGCCGCCGCTCTCTCCTCGCAGTCCACATGCACCCATTCCCCTGCCTCCACTTGGCCAGATCCACTAGCCACCTTCCACCTTGATCTGGAGCCGCCAGATCAAGATCCGATGGCCCCTAGGCCACCAGATCATCCCCATCGGTCAACCATAGTGCCCCGCAGCCGCGATCCCGCCTCAAACTTCTCTGCCTCGACGGAGCAGTCGTCGCCGGCCACCAGGAGCCGCTGTTCTGCCTTGTCCCTCACAGCCGGTAACCTCGCCCTGGCCTCGCGCTCCTTTTTCTTCCCCATTTTTTCCTTGCGCCTCCGTTGACCCGCCGGTCGCCGCCAATTGCCATCACAGGGAGCTCCAACGCCGCGCCGCCCCGGCGAGCCTGCCAGCCGGCGACCTCTACCTCAGGCGTGCCCCTGCTTCCTTCTCCTCCTTCCCCGCTGCTCTCTCTCTCTCTCTGAAAGTCCATGTCTCTTTCCCTGTAGGTGTGGTGGTCGACCGTCATGGCGCCGCTGCCCTCGTTGTTCACTAGGGTGGAACCGATCTGGATCTCCCTGCTGTCGGGTCCAAGCCGCCGCCGTCCCAGGCTTCTACCAGCCGCGCCACCCCACCGAAGTCTACCAGTGCCGGCAACCTCCGCCTCCCTGCACCCCTGCTTCTGCCTTTTTTGTTCAGTAGCGAGCCGCAGCTCGTTCGCCCCGCCTTGCCTCGCTTCGTCTGGAGCCCTGCCTGTTTCAGCGCGAGTTGACCGCGCCTCCTCTCTACTCGCCTGCGTGGGCCTCCCCAGCTGCCCCTAGCCTCTCCGCAAGCCGGCCCATGAGGCCTGGTGAGCACCCCCGCTCCTATGCACTTTGGGCCGGCCAGATTCGGCCCAGTGTATATTTTTTTCAGATCTGCGAGTTTGTCTTTTATCCGGAGATGCCTGTTTTACAGAAAACCCCCTAAGGTTCATGCATAACCTAACTCACCAACTAAGCATCACTTGTAAAAACTTTATATATGAAACTTGCTTAGAATTTTGTGTAGATTAATATTTTGCAACTTTCATCCTTGATAAAAATATTTAAAATGATGTTTGCATTATTTTGCTCCTATGCCATGTTAAAATGCTTTAATTCATAACTAAATAACCGTAGCTCCAAATTTAATAAACTTTATATGTAAATGGGGTGGAAAAATGTCTAGTTTAACATGGTGGCATCACTTTGCATGTTTAACAACCCTAAAATTGTATTTAGGGCAGATTAGTACCAAACCTAAAATATGCACATGAGGAGTTTCCGGACTTGTTGTTTTGTTGTTCCGGACTCATTTAAACTTGCCTAGATAGATAGTTTCTTTATGCTTCACCTTTTGCCATGTAACAACATTTAATATTTTTGAGTACATAAACGAGATCGAAATAAATAAGTCATGTGGTGTTTCGTCAATATGCAACAAAGTTGCATATTGAGCTCCACTTAATTTGTAGTATTGTTTGTGCACTTTGCCATGCCATGCCTCATTAACCCGGACATGCATCATACTTGGTTGTGCATCATGTCATGTTATGTGATGGTTGTTTACTATGTTATTTGCTTCTTTCCGGGTTGTTTCCCTCGTTAGCTTCGGTTCCGTTCCGGAGTTGTGAGGATCCACTCGACTTCGTCCTGTTGTCTTCTTCATGGACTCATTTTCCTTCCTTGCGGGATCTTAGGAAAGATGACCATACCCTCGAAATCACTTCTATCTTTGCTTGCTAGATGCTCGCTCTTTTGCTATGCCTATGTTGCGATACCTACCACTTGCTATATCATGCCTTCCATTTTTCCATGAGCCTCTAACGCACCTTGTCCTAGCAAACCGTTGTTTGGCTATGTTACCACTTTGCTCAGCCCCTCTTATAGCGTTGCTAGTTGCAGGTGAAGATGGAGTTTGTTCCTTGTTGGAACATGATTATTGTTGGGATATCACAATATCTATTATTTAATTAATGCATCTATATACTTGGTAAAGGGTGGAAGGCTCGGCCTTATGCCTGGTGTTTTGTTCCACTCTTGCCGCCCTAGTTTCCGTCATACCGGTGTTATGTTCCTTGATTTTGCGTTCCTTATGCGGTTGGGTTATAATGGGAACCCCTTGACAGTTCACCTTGAATAAAACTCCTCCAGCAAGGCCCAACCTTGCTTTTACCATTTGCACTAGCAACCTACCACCTTCCCATGGGTTCTGCAGACTCAAGGGTCATCTTTATTTTAACCCCCCCTCGGGCGAGTGCTTCCCTAAGTGTTGGTCCGAACTGATTAGACTACGGGGCCACCTCGGGGAAACTTCAGGGTTGGTTTTACTCGTAGGATGTCTCATCCGGTGTTGCCCTGAGAACGAGATATGTGCAGCTCCTATCGGGATTGTGGGTGCATCGGGCGGCTTTGCTGGTCTTGTTTTTACCATTGTTGAAATGTCTTGTAACCGGGATTCCGAGTCTGATCGGGTCATCCTGGGAGAAGGAATATCCTTCATTGACCGTGAGAGCTTGTGATGGGCTAAGTTGGGACACCCCTTCAGGGTTTTGAACTTTCGAAAGCCCTGCCCGCGGTTATGGGCAGATGGGAATTTGTTAATGTCCGGTTGTAGAGAACTTGACACTTAACTTAATTAAAATGCATCAACCACGTGTGTAACCGTGATGGTCAATTCTCGGCAGAGTCCGGGAAGTGAACACGGTGTTGGAGTTATGCTTGAACGTAAGTAGTCTAGGATCACTTCTTGATCATAGATTCTCGACCGTGCTTTTGCCTTCTCTTCTCGCTCTCATTTGCGTATGTTACCCACCATATATGCTAGTGCTTGCTACAGCTCCACCTCATACCTTTTCCCCTACCTATAAGCTAAAATCGTCTTGATCGCGATGGTGTGAGATTGTTGAGTCCCCGTGACTCACAGATTACTTCCAAAACCAGTTTGCAGGTGCCGATGGTACCGTGCAGGTGACGCAACCGAGCTCAAGGAGGAGCTTGATGAAGTTCGTGCCTGTTGTGTTGTATTCGTTTCCAGTTGATCAGTAGTGGAGCCCAGTTGGGGCGATTGGTGATCTGTAGCATTAGGGGTAGTCGTCTTTTATTTGGTTCCGTAGTCGGACCTTGATTGTATCTGGATGTTGTAATGCTTTATTCATATATTGTGTGAAGTGGCGATTGTAAGCCAACTATGTATCTCTTTCCTTATTTAGTACATGGGATGTGTAAAGGTTACCCCTCTCGCGACATTGCTTGCAATGCAGTTATGCCTATAAGTCGTGCTTCGACATGTGGGAGATATAGCCGCATCGTGGGCATTACAAGTTGGTAATCAGAGCCTTCCCCGACTTAGGAGCCCCCTGCTTGATCGAATCGTTGGCGTTGTTGAGTCTAGAAAATGTTTTGAGTCATTTAGGATTATATATATCGGAGAGTAGGATTCTTTTTACTCCTCGGTCCCTTCATCGCTCTGGTGAGGCATCCTGACATAGAGTTTTGACTCTTCTCTTCTCAAACTTCACTAAAAAAATTTGGATCACTCGGGTATCTTGGAATCGTTCCGATGGTTTTGTGATGAGAACATTGTTCTTGGTGCCTCCTGACACTTAGGGGTTGTGGCAGTGTCCCGGGGAGTTGAGCTCCGAGGTGTTCTCGTCACAATTTTATCGTTGCAGTTCTAGAATACCTGAGTTTCGCCGACGTCGGAAATCTCTTTTATGTAGTTGTTCGTGAGATAACCTCAACGCCACCCAGTATTGGGGCGGGAGTTCGGGAGTATTGCCATAACTCGTATAACGGATGCTTTTCGAAGGTTGAGGTAAATGATTTCCGAAGGTTTCTTGGTTATCTGTTGAAGGATGGATACTACTGGATGTAGGATTTGCTAGTTTTGGGTGAGATATTATGCTTCCCCTGTATCCCCAACACCTGATTGCATAACTGGAAAGTTTTGGGAGTTTATAAGTGGCAATTCAAGTAGATCCTAGGATATTTTTCCGACAGATGTATGATATGAAATTGGGGTTCGACGTCTAGTGGTCCGTTTATCCACGGTTGGTTTTACAGTGGTCTCATTGTGTCTTAAAGAGTCCTTGGCTTGGCTGACTCGGGGATGCTTCGTATGTCATGTGCACTGCCCTGTACATGATGGTGATGTACGATCGAGCCCGTGTAGGCCCCACCATGAAAACTTCGGACGAAATCTCTATCATATGTTTGTTCCGGCTTATTCTGCAAGCCAATCCTTTGTTTTGTTTTTGAGTTGTGGTGTTCGAGTTGCTTCGAAGTGAAGTGTTGATTCCATACCTTTCCTAAATGGTGTTCTCATATTTCCATGTGAATACTAATCCTTCATGATAATCGAGATTGTCATGTAAATCCTTTTCAACCGGCGCGCTTCTCGTCAAGTGGATCCGATCATTTCAACATCCGCAAGATCAATTATCAGTTCTTATTAATGGTGTTGGCTTCTTCCGTCTCCAAGTTGCTTTTGTTTCCCCGCCCTCCCACCCTTGTTTCTTCAAGGGCTAAGATTTCTTAATCAAGTATCCAGCTTTTTGATGTGAAGTCTCTCCATTCTTTTTCTTGAACGTTCTTATCCGGTGATTCTCAGGAAGATTCTAACGGAGTTTCAAGATCATCATTCATCATTCTTTTTCTTCTTCATTGGATTCATTCAAGCTTTGTTGATCATATCCCTTTTCCTCGTTCCAAATATTTTCCCATACTGGTGCACCCCATAATCATTTCCTGCTTAGAATTCAGTTATTCCGGAGTGCTGAAGATATCTCGAAGATTCGTGTTTCCACTCTGCTTTCATTCAAGCTCTTTCGAGGATGTTATCCCTTTGGAGCTATCTAATTCAACCGGCGTAATCTTCCTTTTAAATTGTTCAACGGTGTTTCCCTTGAGTGGGCCCTAACCCACAGGTATTTTCCCAGGATCTTATGTAACACCCTCGATGCGGCTATATCTCCCACATGTCGAAGCACGACTTAGAGGCATAACCGCATTGAAGGCAATGTCGCAAGTGAGGTAATCTTCGCACAACCCATGTAATACATAAGGGAAAGAGATACATAGCTGGCTTACAATCGCCACTTCACACAATTACATGAATAAAGCATTACATCATCAAGATACAATCAAGGTCTGACTACGGAACCAAAATAAAAGAAGACTACCCCAAATGCTACACAGATCCCCGATCGTCCCGACTGGCTCCACTACTGATCAACTAGAACGAAACAAGACAAAGGACAAGATCTTCATCGAGCTCCTCCTTGAGCTTGGTTGCGTCACCTGCTCGGTAACATCGGCACCTACAAACTGGTTTTTGAAGTATCTGTGAGTCACGGGGACTCAGCAATCTCACACCCTCGCGATCAAGACTATTTAAGCTTATGGGTAAGGTAAAAGGTATGAGGAAGAGCAGCAGCAAGCGACTAGCATATATGGTGGTTAACATACGCAAAAGAGAGCGAGAAGAGAAGGAAAAGCACGATCGAGAAACTATGATCAAGAAGTGATCCTGGAACAACCTACGTCAAGCATTACTCCAACACCGTGTTCACTTCTCGGACCCCGCAGAGAAGAGACCATCATGGTAACACACGCAGTTGATGTATTTTAATTAAGATCAAGTTCAGGTTTTCTACAACCGGACATTAACAAATTCCCATCGGCCCATAACCGCGGGCACGACTTTCGAAAGTTCAAATCCCTCGAGGGGTGTCCCAACTTAGCCCATCACAAGCTCTCATGGTCAACGAAGGATATTCCTTCTAGCGGGAAGACCCGATCAGGCTCGGAATCCCGGTTACAAGATATCCTCGACAATGGTAAAACAAGTCGAGCAACACCGCCCGAATGTGCCGACAAATCCCGATAGGAGCTGCACATATCTCGTTCTTAGGGCACACTCAGATGAGACATCCTACGAGTAAAACCAACCCTCAAGTTGCACCGAGGTGGCCCCGCAGTCTACTCGATCGGACCAACACTCAGAGGAGCACTGGCCCAGGGGGGTTAAAAATAAAGATGACCCTTGGGCAGGCCTACCCAAGGGAAAGAAAAGGCTAGATGGCGAATGGTAAAACCTATGTTGGGCATTGCTGGAGGAGTTTTATTCGAGGTGAACTGTCAAGGGGTTCCCATTATAACCCAACCGCGTAAGGAACGCAAAATCCGGGAACATAACACCGATATGACGGAAACTAGGGCGGCAAGAGTGGAACAAAACACCAGGCATAAGGCCGAGCCTTCCACCCTTTACCAAGTATATAGATGCATTAATTAGATAAGAGATATTGTGATATCCCAACAAGTAAACATGTTCCAACAAGGAACAAGATCTCGATGTTCCAACAAGGAACAAACTTCATCTTCACCTGCAACTAACAACGCAATAAGAGGGGTTGAGCAAAGCGGCAACATAGCCAAACAACGGTTTGTTAGGACAAGGTGGGTTAGAGGCTTGGTTCAACAACATGGGAGGCATGATAAGCAAGTGGTAGGTATCGTAACATGGGCATAGCAAAAGAGCGAGCAACTAGCAAGCAAAGATAGAAGTGATTTCGAGGGTATGGTCATCTTTCCTGAAATCCCGCAAGGAAGAAGAAAGAGTCCATGAAGAAGACAAATGGACGTAGTCGAACGAATCCTCACAAACGCGACGTTATCGGAACCAACCCGAAGAAGCAGCACCGGGAAGAAGCACACAATATAGTAAACAACCAACACATGAACATGGTATGATATGCGGATGCGGTATGTGATGCATATGCATGATGTGCAAAGGAATGATTGAACCTGGCCTCAACTTGGAAATCCAAGAGTGCCACTGGAAAGGTGAGGTGATTTCGGTTGAAATCGATATAAAGATCACCGGAATCGGATGCACGGTTTGGAAATGGCAAGCAAAACAAATATGGCACCGGTCTACGATAATTAGCAAGTAGCCATCTAAATGCATCAAGATAAATATGCTACAGCACTCAAACATAACAACAAAATACATGGTAGGGATCCACTGAGTTACGGCTAATTCATTCATTAACAGGTTCAAACAAGCATGGCAAAAGTGCAAATGATAACATGTTTCAGACTTGGTGAAATTAACACAAGTCTGGAATTTATCATCAGAAAGCACACTTTAGAGCATGAAAACTACAAGCTACAGGAACTTAACATGGTAAAGCAAGGCATGGCATGAAGCTACTCAAATCACTTAACAAAAGTCCCTTAGTGACCTTGAGCCAAAACGGATCTGAAAATACAATTGCAAGCATGTGAACATGGCAAAAACATAAACAGATTTCAGACTTAGTGAAAAACTGGAGCATGCAAACCAGTTAACGAGTAGGCATGTTTATGAGCTCGATGCACTCACTACAGAGATGGCATGACAAACTAAGCATACAACCATCAAGAATACATATCATAAAAGCTAGACATGACAAGAACAACAACATAGCATGCACGGATCAATAGCAACATCCTCGGCAAAATCGCTAAACATGTCAACAATCTGCCAGGATTCACGAAATAGCAAAAGTAGAGCTCGATTGACTAAAGCTAGGGTGCTCCATAAATGCAAACAAAGACATGTATGGATAGAGCACCAAAATGTTAACAAATCATCCTTAATGATCATCCTCAAAAGAGGCATGGATCACTAAGAAACAACATGAACATATGGCATATGAACAAAATCAGGGCAAGGACTTAGTGAAATTCTAAGTCCCTGAAATCAGCATTACCGATTAGGCTACTTTGCAAGCTTGTACTAGTCACCACAAATATCACAAAAATACATGGAAAGCACCTCTGCAAAGATGGCATGGCATATAACAAAACTCATGTAGAGCTCAGGACCATATCATGCACACATTAATCATGGCAAAAAAGATAAATAGCTATTTGCTGAAGCAGATCTGACAAATTCATCACATAGCCCTCTTCCAACGACATTTCGGGCATCAAGATGAGCTCAAATGAAAATGATGCAATGAGATGAAATGATGTACTCGTCGAGACGAACATTTTGATATGCGACACGGCCAAAACGGAGCAACAGGTGAAGAATTATGAGCTGATGAACAGATGCATATGAATCTGAAAATTTCAGGACTTAGTCGATTTGGGAAAAAAACATGCGGGCGTCGAATATCTAAAAGGTGCCCTGGGCGAAGGATAGAGGGGGGGGCTCACCACTGGGCTCGGCCCAGAACGTGGAGGGGCGAGGAAGATGGGCCTAGTCCAGCGCGGGACCGTGGTCAACGGCGAAGGCGGATCGGGGCCCTCCTGATCCCCTTGACGGGCGGTGGCGGCGGCATGAAGGAGCTCGGCTCCGGCGGCGGCATGAAGGAGCTCGGCTCCGGTTTCGGCCTGAAGGAGCTCGGCTTCGGCGACGGGGATGGCCGGAACCGCGGCGGGCATCACCAGATCTGGGACCGGACGGCACTTGGGCTCCTCCCTTGGGCGGATCGAGGCAGAAGCGCCCCTGGACGGCGGCGGGGAAGCGAAAGGGCGATGAGGGCGGACTCCGGAGAGCTCGGCGGTGACCGGAGCCAGGTCCGGCGTGGCACTGTGGCAGCGTTCCGGCGACGGTCGGTGGCGGCGCGAAGCTCCCAAGGCGGCGGGGACGAAGGAGAGGCGCGGCGGGCGACTCGGTCGGGGGTGCGGGGCGCTCGGGCCCGGGGCGCCTCGGGCGGGCCTCCTGCGGGCCGCGGCGGGCCTTGGCGGCGCCGGAGGGGAGAGAGGGAGGCAGGGACGGGTGGCGGCGTCTGGGTGGTTGGAGGCGGCGGCAGTGCTGATGTGGCACACTCCCATTGGCTGGAGTGATGTGGCCGGCGAGATGGATGCGTCCGCCGACGAGCGGACAAGTCCGGCGGCACGGAGGGAGTTGGATCTAGGGTTTCGTCTGCGAATTTCGGGAAGGGAGCACATATTTATAGGTAGAGGGGCTAGGAGAGTCCAAATGAGGTGCGGTTTTCGGCCACGCGATCATCATCGAACGACCGAGATGATGGAGAGGTCTTAGATGGGTTTTGGGCCACTTTGCAGAGGTGTTGGGCTGCAACACACACGAGGCCTTCTCGGTCCCTCGGTTAACTGTTAGAGTATCCAACGAAGTCCAAATGGCACGGAACTTGACAGGCGGTCTATCGGTAGTAAACCAAGGCCGCATGACAAGTCTCTATCCAATCTGAAAACGTTTAACACCCGCACACGAAAAGAGGTAGAAAGGAACACCAGGTGACATAGGAGCGCCAGATTGCAAAACGGACAACGGGGAAAATGCTCGGATGCATGAGACGAACATGTATGCAAATGAAATGCACATGATGACATGATATGCAATGCATGACACGCAAGCAATGACAAGGCAACAACAGCGAATAACTGGACGACACCTGGCACATCGGTCTCGGGGCGTTACAACACTCCACCACTAGGAGAGGATCTCATCCTGAGATCTAGAATGGCACCGGAGGGGAAAACGGAAGAGAAAGAGAAGAGGTAAAACTAAGTAGCTTCTTTGACCAATGTGTGAAACCACGACCCTTGAGAGGTTAAGCCATTACGAGAAAAGAATACAGCGGAGATGAACGAAGTTGAAAACACTCCGTAGAAAATAGGGACAAAGAACATTGCGAAAAACCTTGAGGTTGAATGGGCAAGATATATATTGAAACCACTCTGGTTCAGTCAAGATAGAGAAGGATTAAGAATGATATAATTTGGACAGCACTCCGTCTGAGAAGGGAGGCAAAACTTGATAAAATGACAAGATACTTGATGAAATCACAATACACTGCCTCCGTAACTAATGAATGAATGGAACAAGGGGTAAGAAAGATCTTGGACAGCACTCCGGTTTAAAAGAGATGAAAAACTTGATAAAATGAAAGAGCTTGAGCAAAGGGACACAACACTCCGGTTAAAAGGATAAGCACGAATAGAACATGGTTCTGACAATCCGAGAAGATGGGTTGAGGAGAGCAACATCACAATGCCTCCAGAAGAAAGAAATGGAAGATAGATAATTGAAAGAAAAGAATGGAGAAGAAAATGCCGACTTCTGTCACAACATAGCTTAAAAAGGCATCTTTTGGAGAAGGGTCGAACGAAGTTCTTAGAAAACCAACAACGAAAAAGAGTAAGCTTAATATGGTATTATGGAATACATCTCAAATTATGAGGTGACAACCTGCCACTCGCGGAAAAAGATTGGATTTGGTATGAACAAGGAGACGAGAAAAATATTTCACCGGGAGGATAGATGAAGAACTTGGATCACTTATAAGCACCATAATTAGCAACAATCCTTAGGGAAGGTTTTAGGTGTAATATAACCCCAGATAACTCCAATGAAGAGGTTGATGGACTTAAAATACCTCATTATTAACAACATGTGAATCATGAGACATGAACTCAAATTATCAAGAATGACATAATACCACCTCCGATGAAACGGTAGACAAGAATTGCACTCTGGATTGCAAGATGAAGAACGCTTGAGGTTCTCTGAAAAGGATCTCAATGAACACTGCTTGAAAGAATTAAATCATTGATGAACAATCATGTAGAACCTCCATGAATAACTCCGGTAACAAAAGGATAATGAGAAGAAAGGGAAGAGAAGTTGAAAACACAAGGTGAATCCTTGTCATGATTTAGATGAATCTCTGTGGTGCAATAGTTGAAAAAGGTTGGAACTCCGGGAAAAAGAGAAGATCAAACAATTGAAATCAGGAATTTGATGAGCCTTCGGAATAGGGAATTAATCGCTTGGAAGAAACAAGAGTAAGAATTACATTATGCGTATCCCTCATCAATTAAATTGATGACAAGCAACGGAATTGGCATACCATTTATTCTCATGGAAAGTATGAAGATAGATATGGAGAAAACTTAAGAAGGTCTTTGACGAACCACCGGTAGAATTAGGAAACAACGAATGAATTGATATGATAAGAAAGAAGAAAAAATCTTGAACGAACCACCGTAAGCATTGACAAAGAACGAAGTAAAGGGATAAATCACCGGAAAGGATTAGAGAACGAATGAAAATACTTGAAGGAAATTAGATCCACGAGAACAAAAGATCACGAGCTGATTAGAGAATATACTTGAATGATGCCCCATTAAAACTGGAGAACGAGAGCTGATGGCTAAGAAATGAATAATATTTGAAAAGATGGCCTTCGGGGAAAAGAAATGGAAAAAAACAACCCATGAATTGCTCCGGATGGGTGAAAAGAATTCTCACAAACGAATTTTTTTTGAGAGGATTGCATTAAGCTAGAATCACGAATCTCTGAGAGAATGGATAAAATATGGAGGGAAAACTCTTCTTCGGTCTTCAAAATCCGAGAATGACGACGAGAAACAACACCATGAATCGTCTAGGCACTCCGGAAGAATCAAAAGCGAAGAGGTTAAGCCAACGATGAAAAGAATTTGAAAGGTCTTGGAGAAAGGCAATTGACCGATGACAATTCATTCTTACGTCAATTTTGAAATGAATTTGAGAATACTCCGGTAAAATTAGAAGAGTCAGGTAAGATCCTGGAAAAGACCTGTGGGTTAGGGCCCACTCAAAAGAAACACCGTAGAACGATTACTTGAAAGAGAGATTTCACCAGTTGAAATAAATGGCTTGAATGAGAGAATATCCTCGAAAGATCTTTAACGAATGCAGAGTGGAAAACACAAATCTTTGAGATATCTTGAGCACTCCGGAACAAATGGATAGCGAGAGGTGAATAATTAAGAAGTGCACCGGCAAGAGAAAAAAATTTGAAACGAGGAAAAGATATGATCGACAAGGCTTGACTTGAATCCATCGGAGAAGAAAAGAATGATGAATGACGAACTTGAAGCTCCATTAGAATCTTCATGAGAAAAGCCGGATAAGAACATTGACGGAAAAAGAATGGAGAGGCTTCTCGTCAATAAGATGATACTAGATTAAGAAATCTTAGTCCTTGAAGAAAAGGGTAGGAGGGCGGGAAAAACAAAGGTAGCTTGGGACGAATGAAGCAAACAACATTGAGAAGACTTGGAGTTGATCTTACGGAAGTGACAAATGATAGGATCATCTTGAAGAGAATCGCACTGGATGACAAGGATTGACATGACAAACTCGATGATCGAGAAGGATTAGTATTCCCATAAGAACATGAGAACACCACTTAGGAAAGGTATGGCATCAACATTTGACTTCGAAGCAACTCGAATACCACAGCTCAAAACAAAACAAAGGATTGGCTTGCCGAGTAAGCCGGAACAAACATATGATAGAGATTTCATCCGAAGTTTTTGTGGTGGGGCCTACACGGGCTCGATCGTACAACACCATCATGTACAAGGCAGTGCACATGACATACGAAGCATCCCCGAGTCAGCATAGCCAAGGACTCTTTAAGACACAACGAGACCACTGTAAAACCAACCGTGAATAGGCGGACCACTAGACGTTGAACCCCAATTTCATATCATACATCTGTCGGAAAGATATCCTAAGAGCTACTTGAATTCCCACTTATAAACTCCCGAAACTTTCGGTTATGCAATCAGGTGCTGGGGATACAGGGGAAGCATAATATCTCACCCAAAACTAGCAAATCCTACATCCAGCTGTATCCATCCTTCAACACATAACCAAGAAACCTTCGGAAATCGTTTACCTCAACCTTCAAAAAGCATCCGTTATATGAGTTATGCCAATAATCCTGAACTCCCGCCCCAGTACTAGGTGGCGTCGAGGTTATCTCACCAACAACTGCATAAAAGAGATTTTCGATGTCGGTGAAACTAATCTCAGGTATTCCAGAACTTCAACGATAAAATTGTGACGACAACACCTCGGAGCTCAACTCCCCGGGACACTGCCACAACCCCTAAATGACAGGAGGCACCAAGAACAATGTTCTCATCACAAAACCATCGGAACGATTCCAATATACTCGCGTGATCCTAAATTTTTTTTAGTGAAATTTGAGAAGAGAAGAGCCAAAACTCTACGTCAGGATGCCTCACCAGAGCGATGAAGGGACTGAGGAGTAAAAGAATTCCTAACTCTCCGATATATAATCCTAAATGACTCAAAACATTTTTCTAAACTCAATAACGCCAGCGATTCGATCAAGCAGGAGGCTCCTAAGGTCGGGGAAGGCTCTGATTACCAACTTGTAACACCCTCGATGCGGCTATATCTCCCACATGTCAGCATGACTTAGAGGCATAACCGCATTGAAGGAAATGTCGCAACTGAGGTAATCTTCGCACAACCCATGTAATACATAAGGGAAAGAGATACATAGCTGGCTTACAATCGTCACTTCACACAGTTACATGAATACAGCATTACATCATCGGTCCGACTACGGAACCAAAATAAAAGAAGACTACCCCAAATGCTACACAGATCCCCGATCGTCCCGACTGGGCTCCACTACTGATCAACTAGAATGAAACAACATAAAGGACAAGATCTTCATCGAGCTCCTCCTTGAGCTTGGTTGCGTCACCTGCTCGGTAACATCGGCACCTGCAAACTGGTTTTTGAAGTATCTATGAGTCACGGGGACTCAGCAATCTCACACCCTCGCGATCAAGACTATTTAAGCTTATGGGTAAGGTAAAAGGTATGAGGTGGAGCAGCAGCAAGCGACTAGCATATATGGTGGCTAACATACGCAAAAGAGAGCGAGAAGAGAAGGCAAAGCACAATCGAGAAACTATGATCAAGAAGTGATCCTGGAACAACCTACGTCAAGCATTACTCCAACACCGTGTTCACTTCCCGGACCCCGCCGAGAAGTGACCATCATGGTAACACACGCGGTTGATGTATTTTAATTAAGATCAAGTTCAGGTTTTCTACAACCGGACATTAACAAATTCCCATCTGCTCATAACCGCGGGCACGGCTTTCGAAAGTTCAAATCCCTGCAGGGCTGTCCCAACTTAGCCCATCACAATCTCTCACTGTCAACGGAGGATATTCCTTCTAGCGGGAAGACCCGATCAGGCTCGGAATCCCAGTTACAAGACATCCTCAACAATGGTAAAACAAATCCAGCAACACCGCCCGAATGTGCCGAGAAATCCCGATAGGAGCTGCACATATCTCGTTCTCAGGGCACACTTAGATGAGACATCCTACGAGTAAAACCAACCCTCAAGTTTCCCCGAGGTGGCCACGCAGTCTACTCGGTCGGACCAACACTCAGAGGAGCACTGGCCCAGGGGGGTTAAAAATAAAGATGACCCTTGGGCAGGCCTACCCAAGGGAAAGAAAAGGCTAGGTGGCGAATGGTAAAACCAATGTTGGGCATTGTTGGACGAGTTTTATTCAAGGCGAACTGTCAAGGGCTTTCCATTATAACCCAACCGCGTAAGGAACGCAAAATCCGGGAACATAACACCGATATGACGGAAACTAGGGCGGCAAGAGTGGAACAAAACACCAGGCATAAGGCCGAGCCTTCCACCCTTTACCAAGTATATAGATGCATTAATTAGATAAGAGATATTGTGATATCCCAACAAGTAAACATGTTCCAACAAGGAACAACATCTCCATGTTCCAACAAGGAACAAACTTCATCTTCACCTGCAACTAACAATGCTATAAGAGGGGCTGAGCAAAGCGGTAACATAGCCAAACAATGGTTTGCTAGGACAAGGTGGGTTAGAGGCTTGGTTGAACAACATGGGAGGCATGATAAGCAAGTGGTAGGTATCGCAGCATGGGCATAGCAAAAGAGCGAGCAACTAGCAAGCAAAGATAGAAGTGATTTCGAGGGTATGGTCATCTTGCCTGAAATCCCGCAAGGAAGAAGAACGTGTCCATGAAGAAGACAAACGGACTTAGTAGAACGAATCCTCATAAACGCGATGTTATCGGAACCAACCCGAAGAAGCAGCACCGGAAAGAAGCACACAACATAGTAAACAACCAACACATGAACATGGTATGATATGCCGAATGCGGTATGTGATGCATATGCATGATGTGCAAAGGAATGATTGAACCTGGCCTAAACATGGAAATCCAAGAGTGCCACTGGAAAGGTGAGGTGATTTTGGTTCAAATCTATATAAAGATCACCGGAATTGGATGCACGGTTTGGAAATGGCAAGCAAAACAAATATGGCATCGGTCTGCGATAATCAGTAAGTAGCCATCTAAATGCATCAAGATAAATATGCTACGGCACTCAAACATTACAACAAAATACATGGCAGGGATCCTCTCAAGAAGCTTAACAAAAGAGGAACACTGAGTTATGGCTAATTCATTCACTAACAGGTTCAAACAAGCATGGCAAAAGTGCAAATGATAACAGGTTTCAGACTTAGTGAAATTAACACAAGTCTGGAATTTATCATCAGAAAGCACACTTTAGAGCATGAAAACTACAAGCTACAGGAACTTAACATGGTAAAGCAAGGCATGGCATGAAGCTACTCAAAGCACGTAACAAAAGTCCCTTAGTGACCTTGAGCCAAAAGGGATCAGAAAATATAATTGCAAGCATGTGAACATGGCAAAAACATAAACAGATTTCAGACTTTATGAAAAACTGGAGCATGCAAACCAGTTAACGAGTATGCATGTTTACGAGTTTGATGCACTCACTACAGAGCATGGCATGACAAACTAAGCATACACCCATCAAGAATACATATCATAGAAGCTAGGCATGACAAGAACAACAACATAGCAAGCACGAATCAATAGCAACATCCTCGACAAAATCGCTAAACATGTCAACAATCTGCCAGGATTCACGAAATAGCAAAAGTAGAGCTCGATTGACTCAAGCTACGGTGCTCCATAAATGCAAACAAAGACATGGATGGATAGAGCACGACAATGTTAACAAATCATCCTTAGTGATTGTCGGTGTACTAGAATATCGGTACCCTAGTACCCCGAACTTGTGCACGGGCAGTTGTAGCACCCTGCGGCAAGACTTGCCGGGCGAACGCCAAGATCCTCCGTGGTTCCCTTGGAGCCATTCAAGAACAAAGTATTTAAGCTCAGGAAACAAGGCCCCGGCAAGAGGAGCTTGCCGGGAAGGCCAACCAAGGCACTCCAAGGAACTTGCCGCGACGCGCCACGCGCTCCGGCAAGGCAACAAGGCCCCGGCAAGAGGAGCTTGCCGGGAAGACCAACCAAGGTACCTCGAGGCCCGGTGAGCGACAAGCTTCCGGACCCGACAAGATAACAGCAGCGACAAGGCGCTTGCCACGGCAGGCGGCCACTCTGTGCCCACGCTCCAGCGCACCCACCAATGTGTCGCTCTGGGGGCCTCTCCAGGCGCGCGTGGCGGGAGGCTGTGCAGCCAGCGGTGCGCAGTGGCATGCGAAGCTGACAAGATCACCATCGTGGCGAACGGTGGCGCCCCTAACGGTCCTTTTCTGCACTGTTTGGGCGACTCAGACGGGCATTTAATGCCCTTGTCCCCTGCCGTCAGGGTTAGGTAGGGTGCACTGTACAAGTAACTGTACCAACCACCTCCCTTTTTACATTTGTACCCTTCTCTGCGTTGCCACCTGTCGGTGACCCCTTTAGCGTATAAAAGGAGGCCCATGCGCAACGTAGAGGAAGTTCGATAGGTTCGACTGGTTCGACAGGTTCGACTAGTTCGGAACCCAGAAAAACACTACGCTCTCTCTCTGGAGCAAGAACACAAGATAATCAAACAAGCAGCAGTAGGAGTGTTATCTCTCCGGAGAGCTCTGAAGCTGGGTAAACTGCTCGTGTGCTTCGCCTCGATCTGCTCTTCGTGTGATCTCCGCCCCCCGCCGAACCGAAAGGGGCTCGGTCCGCCGGCCCCATAGATGTTCGTGGATCAGTTTCCCCGACATCTTTGGCGCGCAAGCAGAGAGGGCAAATGCTGAAGTGCTGCGCGGGCTCAAGACCAGAACTTTCGACAGGCTGCGCATGTGCGGAAGAAACTGGATCGAGGAGCTGCCGGTGGTTCTTTGGTCGATCAGAACGACGCCAAATCGAGCCACTGGCCAGACACCTTTCGCTCTAGTCTATGGAGCAGAGGCAGTTCTCCCCACGGAACTCGTATACGGATCGCCTCGAGTGCTCGCTTATGATGAGCTTGAGCAAGAACAGCTGCGACAAGACGATGCGCTGCTCCTTGAGTAAGATCGTCTTCAGGCTGCTGTATGAGCTGCTCGATACCAGCAAGCTTTGCGCCGCTACCATAGCCGCAAAGTTAAGGCCAGAAGCTTCGAGGAAGGCGACCTTGTTCTTCGGCGCATTCAGTCCGCCAAGAATTCCAACAAGTTGACGCCGAAGTGGGAGGGCCCTTATCGGGTGAAACGAGTCACTAGGCCCGGCGCTGTCCGCCTTGAGACCGAAGATGGCATTACAGTGAGCAACTCCTGAAACATAGAATATCTTCGTAAGTTTTTCCCGTAGGGCGCGGTTGCCGGAACCCGTTCTGGCAACCACCTTTTGTACAAGTCTTGCCGCTGTTGCATGTAATCCTGTGTACAAAGCCGGGCGCAGATCCTGTGCATAAATAAAACCCCATGTGCTCCGCACAACTTGTCCATTTCATGCATTAGTTTCTTTCTTGCATGCGTTATCTGACACTTTGTGCAGCACCTACATCCGGTAAGCAATAACAAGCCGAAGGGCTCCATATCATTATTTTCTCTTCTATCTTTTTTTTCTCAACAAAGGAAAAGAAGGTTCCCTCGCACACAAGTTTCCCAGGGGGAAGGAGAAGATTGTGGTATGGACCAGGCGTCGTTCAAGCAAAGTTTTTCCTTGCCGGGAAGCAAACGGCAGAAAAGCTAAGTTGCCAAAGTTTGAGCAATCAGTTTTTAAATTTTTGAGTTATCTTCCTCGAACGACCCTGCTTTGTATGGAAAACCTATGCGCGGAGGAACCAACTCGTGGCTAGTTGCGCCCTTACTTTGTTTCGAGTCTGCTCAACAACTTAAGTGTGCTGCATCTAGTCGCGACAAGGTTTCTTGTCGGAAGCAACGCCGCCAGCAGGCTGCTGACGTTCCGCACTCAGCGCTCGCGGCTCGGGTGCCTGCGCCGACAAGTTCCCTAGAAGCGTAGGGTAAAAACATACAAAGGAAGGAATCTAGTAGAGGAAATAACATAGCAATTGATAACAGAAATAAAGTTATATTACAAGATAACTTGTCGCAGCTCTAACAGACTGTTTTTCATAACATGATTAGCAGCGACAAGGGAAAAGAAGAAATGGGCGGCCTAGTCTACGCGATCGCCCTCAACCCTCTTGATCTCGCTCACCATTCCACAATGGGTGCGACAAGGGCCTTGAGTGTGTCCCGATCGGCGTCTGGCGGCAAGGACTTGAGGACGTTGGTGAAGCTGAGGCCTGGATTGCGGAAGGCCACCTTCATCAGCACCTTCTGGAGAACTCCGGCGCAGATTCTGCGCGACTCGTCGGCCAGCTGCTTTGGGATCCTCTCCCGGAGCCGCTGGAGTGCCGTCGCCACGCCCTTGAAGAACAGGCTGAGCTTGGCGCTAGGTTGGAGATTCTCGTCGGAGGGATACCCAAAGTCCTCCATCCCCAACTGCGCCAGCTCCTCGTTGATGACTGCGGCAATATTCACCAGACCCTCGGTCCAGTGCTCCACAGTATCTCTGAATGAGTTCTAGGTAACTACGATGCTCTCCAGCAGCGCCTTGTCAGCCTTGACCTTCTCCGACAAGGTCTTCTCCCGCTCCTTGGCGTCGTCCAGCGTCTGCGTCAGCGTGGCCAGCTTCAACTCCAGGTCTGCATTGGAATCCTTGGCGGCGCTGAGCTCCTTGCCCCTCTCAGCGAGAAGACCTTGCAGCTCACCGTGGGCGGCAGCATCCTTCTCACGCTCACGCTTGAGCGCGGCAAGGTCCTCGCCGCTCTTCCCGATGTTGGCCTCCAGCTGCGCCACCTTCTCCTCCAACTCTTTCTTGGCGGCCTCTGCGGTTGCGGCAGCATCCTTTGCTTCCTTGAGCGCCCCGCCAAGTGCTTGCTCGCGCTCGGCGAGCTCCTCCTCGTAGCTGTCGAGGTTGGCCTTCCGCTGCACCAATTCGCCTTCTCGCGCGGACTGCTTCTCGGCGGCCAGCCTTTGTTCCTCCTCAGCTTCGGCCTTCTCGAGAAGGAAGGCCGTGTGCTCCTCGGCGAGTCGCTCCCGCTCCTGTGCCAGGGACCGAAGAGCTTCTTGATTGTGGCCCCAGAGCTCCTCCGCGCGCTTCTCCATATCAACTCCTGCCTTCGCGACAAGCGCTTCCCGGGAAGGCAGCTTGGCTTGCCGTGCGCGGTAGAGTGACAGCAGCTTCCGCAGCAGCTGCTCCTCCTCAGGCTCGCCACTGCTGTTGTTGGGCGCGTCGACTAATGACAGTCCAGCGGAGGCGAGCACCTCCTCATCGAAAGTTTCCCCCTCGACCGGCGCCCTGGAGCTCGACGCCCAGGGTAGCTTGATGAAGATATCGTCGCCGGCCTTCAAGTAGGCGCCGGGCTGGGGCTCCTCGGAGCCCGGCTCCGCAGCAGCGGCAGAGGGATCGGCGGTCGGCGCAGCGCCTGGCGCTCCTGCGGCCTCAGGGTCATCAGTGCGATCGCCCGACCCCTCGCCGGCTTCTGCGGCAGCAGCCTTGGCGGCCTCCTCGCCAGCGGTCTCATCAGCACCGGCCCCTTCTTCGTCGGCGGCGGCGTCGTCAGTGCTGCCATGCGCGCCTTCCTCGCCGGCGCCCTCTGTCTCCATTGGCTCAGCAGCAGATGGGTCTGAAGAACAAAGAAGGGAGAAAAATCAATCAAAAATCCAAGAGAAGAAAATCAGAAGAAGAAGAACCCAAGGGAAAGTTTTTGGACAAGTGAATTACCTGTGCCAAGATCTGCAGTTGCGGTCTCGGCCGCCGCAGGATCGACGGTGCTGTCCCTTGCTGGAGAACTGCCCCTTGCCGGAGAGTTCTCCCTTGCCGGAGAGCGCTCCCTTGCCGGGGACTCCTCCCTTGGCGGCGTAGTCGAAGCAGATGGCACTTCGGGACCAGCTTCCGGGCGCTCCTGATATGGCTGCTCTGCTCCTACACAAATCAACAAGCAAGATATCAACAAAGGAAAAAGCACTCATGCGCGCCTGACAGCAGAAAGCTAACTATGAACTTACGCTGGGGGCTGCGCTGGGGGCTGCTTTGAGGAGTGGTTGCCGGGTCCGTCAAGGTGGTCTCAGACCCACCCCCTGCTGACACGGTGGGGTCATCTTCGATGACAATCACCGCGGCCTTGGCCCTCTTCGCCGCTCTCTGGGCCAGCGTCCTGAAAAGAAAGGAGTTCAGATTGAAACAAGTCAGATACAAGATAAAAACAGCAAGATTGAAGAACTACAAGAGCACCAAAGAAACTTACTCTTCTTCCTCCTCGTCGGAGCGGAGCGCGGAAAGATCGAAGTCCGGCTCCCCTCCGGTGCGGCGAGGCGGAGGAGTAGGATCCCTTGCCTGCTTGGCGGGGGCGGTGGCGGTGGCCCGGGAAGATCCCGCTCCAGTTGCCGCTGCTGCGTGAGGCGCTCCCGCGGCAACATTGCTTGCCGCGGTAGAGCGTGTCGCACGGCTCGGCGGCTGTTGACCCGGCTGCCGCCCCGCTATGTCCGCGGCCCTGCGAAGACGCCTTCTTGGCGGGCCGGGGGCTCCGCCTGCGGCAAGCTTTCTGAAGGCTTGGGCTCTTCCTCGCCGGCCTCGCTCAGCTCAGCTTCAGAGCCGGCAGGCAATTCCTCGCCAATAAACTCCGCGCGCTCAGCGAGGTTTGCCGCCTCTGCCGCCTCCGCCTCCTCCACAGTGAACCTCTTCCGCCCTAGTGGCGATGCGCTGCAGCTCCTCGTCGGTGGTGTCACGGGTGAGGCTCTTCTGCTAGTCAGCGTGGACCGGCACTTCTTCCAAGTTGTCAAAGAATGCTTGCACGACGTCATCCGCAGGCTCTTGCCAAGTTGGAACGATTCCATGTGAATCACACAACGGCATCATGGCGCGGATCCGGTCAAGCAAAGAATTATTGCACAATGGAACGACGCCCCTCGCCAGCGTGAATGGGTGCTGGGGATCGCGTTTGAACAACTCCAGGAGCATTGCATCCAGCTCCAAGACGGTGAAGTTGTGGTTGAGGCCCGGCCGCAGCCTCATGATGTCCGCCGAGTTCTTGAATTCCCAGGCGGGCCTCCCCCTCTCCTGCAGGGGGGCGATGCAGCGGCGGAGGAAATCTACGCCTACAGCGCCTACAGTGAGCCCGGCAAGCCTGAGGCGAAGGATCCTAGTAATGGTGATCTTCAGCCTCTCGTCTTCCGGGGCCACGTTGCTCCAGCCATTCCCGCGCACTATTGGAGCTTGGCGCACGGTGGTGAAGGGCTGCGGATTCTCCTCGACGATCCAGCACCACTCCGCTCTCCACTCCTCCCACTTGCTGCGGAGCTCACCCTCCAAGTACGCCTCCTTCTTGCCGACTCTCGAGATCCAGGCGATCCCTCCGGCAAGCGGCTCTCCTCTCTCTACCCGAGGCATGAAGAAGTGGCGGAAAAGGGCAACATTGGGGTGGACTCCGACAAAGTTTTCGCACAAATGTGCGAAAAATGCCATGGTGAGAACGGCATTGGGGGTGAAATCAAGGAGGCGGAGGCCGTAGGTGTTCATGATATCGCAAAAGAACTCCGAGAAGGGCGGGCAGAGCCCGCAATAGAAGAATAGCGCGAAGAATGGGTACCCGTTTGGAGCCAGTTCTGAAGCAGCGGCCGGGAGTACCCTCATGCGCGGATGCGCCCGCGTCTCCGTCGCCCAAAAGAGGTAGAAGTACTCCCTCAGCTCGTTCGCACCGAGCTGGGGGGAGAAGATCGCCCGCTCCTTCCGCAGCGCCGCGAGCCGCTGCGCCTCGGCCGACTTCACGCCCTTTCCCTTGTTGGCTTTCGGAGCCATGGCGGAGGTGGTGGGCGAGGTCGACAGCGTTGGTGATGCTGGTGGCAATGGGGGGCGGAGCGCTGCTCTCTCGGCATCGAGAAGAAGGGGGGAGCGGCGGAGGTTCATGAAGATGGAGTAGTAGCAACCAGCGAGGGGGAACGAACTGCCCCTGTTTCCTCTGCTTATAAAGAGGGACGGGGCGGACATTTCGCCCTTCCAAATAAAGAACCACCCACGATCTCTCCCACGACACCGCATTCAACGCGTGCCGTTAGGGGAGAGCGCGGTGGATACGGAGCGAGATCGGGCGTGGCCCAGTCCGCATGTGCCCGTGCCCTGTCTTGGGCCTGGCCCAACAGTGATCATCCTCAAAAGAGGCACGGATCACTAGGAAACAACATGAACATATGGCATATCAACAAAATCAGGACAAGGACTTAGTGAAATTCTAAGTCCCTGAGATGAGCATTACCGATTACGCTACTTTGCAAGCTTGTGCTAGTCACCAAAAATACCAAAAAAATACATGGAAAACACCTCTGCAAAGATGGCGTCGCATATAACAAAAATCATGTAGAGCTCAGGATCATATCATGTACACATTAATCATGGCAAAAAAGACAAATAGCTATTTGCTAAAACAGATCTGACAAATTCATCACATAGCCCTATTCCAACAACATTTCGGGCATCAAGATGAGCTCAAATGAAAATGATGCAATGATATGAAATGATGTAATCGTCGAGGCGAACATTTTGATATGATACACGCCCGAAACGGAGCAACGGGTGATGAATTATGAGCTGATGAACAGAGGCATATGAATCTGAAAATTTCAGGACTTAGTCGATTATCTAAAGGTGCCCTGGGCAAAGGATAGAGGGGGGGCTCACCACTGGGCTCGGCCCAGAACGTGGAGGGCGAGGAAGATGGGCCTGGTCCAGCGCGGGACCGTGGTCAACGGCGAAGGCGGATCGGGGCCCTCCCGATCCCCTTGACGGGCGGCGGCGGCGGCATGAAGGAGCTCGGCTCGGGCGACGGGGATGGCCGGAACCGCGGCGGGCATCACCGGATCTGGGACCTGATGGCACCTGGGCTCCTCCCTTGGGCGGATCGAGGCAAAAGCGCCCCTGGACGGCGTCGGGGAAGCGAAAGGGCGACGGGGGCACACTCCGGCGAGCTCGGCAGTGACCGGAGCCAGGTCCGGCGCGTCACTGCGGCGGTGTTCCGGCGACGGTCGGTGGCGGCGCGAAGCTCCCGAGGTGGCGGGGACGAAGGAGAGGCGCGGCGGGTGACTCGGTCGGGGGTGCGGGGCGCTCGGGCCCGGGGCGCCTCGGGCGGGCCTCCCGCGGGCCGCGGCGGGCCTCGGCGGCGCCAGTGGGGAGAGAGGGAGGCAGGGACAGGTGGCGGCGTCTGGGTGGTTGGAGGCGGCGGCGGTGCTGATGTGGCACGCTCCCATTGGCTAGAATGATGTGGCCGGCGAGATGGACGCGTCCGCCGACGAGCGGACAAGTCCGGCGGCACGGTGGGAGTTGGATCTAGGGTTTCGTCCGCGAATTTCGGGAGGGGAGCACATATTTATAGGTAGAGGGAGCTAGGAGAGTCCAAATGAGGTGCGGTTTTCGGCCATGCGATCGTGATCGAACGACCGAGATGATGGAGAGGTCTTAGATGGGTTTTCGGCCACTTTGGAGAGTTGTTGGGCTGCAACACACACGAGGCCTTTTCGGTCCCTCGGTTAACCGTTGGAGTATCCAACGAAGTCCAAATGGCACGAAACTGGACAGGCAGTCCACCGGTAGTAAACCAAGGCCACAAAACAAGTCTCGGTCCAATCCGAAAACGTTTAACACCCGCACACGAAAATAGGTAGAAAGGGACACCGGGTGACATAGGAGCGCCGGATTGCAAAACCGACAACGGGGAAAATGCTCGGATGCATGAGACGAACATGTATGCAAATGAAATGCACATGATGACATGATATGCAATGCATGACACGCAAGCAATGACAAGGCAACAATAGCGAATAACTGGACGACACCTGGCACATCGGTCTCGGGGCGTTACATCTTAGCTAACTCTTCTTATTTATGGAGCTTCTCAAATTCATTTCAAAGTTTGATGTAAGAATGAATCATCATCAGTCATATGTGTTTCTCCAAGATCTGTCAAATTCTTTTCATCATTGGTTCAACCTTTCTAATTTTCTTTCCGGAATGTCTCAACAATTCTTGGTGGTGCTTCTCATCATCATTATCAACATTTAAAGATAGAAGAAGAGTTTCTCTTAAATCTTGCTCCATTCTCTTCAAGATTCGTGGTTCTAGCTGGTTGCCATCCTCTCATAATTGTTTTCAATTGTGAGAATTTTTTTCATCCTTTCGGAGCAATTCAGGAGTCTTTTCAGTTTGATTCTTTAGAGCCCATCACCTTAGAATTATTCATTCCAGCTTTCAGCTATTGTTCTCCAAATCTTACCGGTGCATCATTCAAGTATTCTCTAATCAGTTCGTATTTTATTCATTCATTTGTATCTAAATTCCCTCATGTATCTTCG
This sequence comes from Triticum aestivum, assembly GCF_018294505.1. Taxonomy (NCBI): domain Eukaryota; kingdom Viridiplantae; phylum Streptophyta; class Magnoliopsida; order Poales; family Poaceae; genus Triticum; species Triticum aestivum. The sequence goes on along the minus strand of NC_057800.1, from coordinate 282,434,233 downwards.
TTCATTTGCAAATTCTTACTGGTGATTCATCTCTTTTCTTCGTTCATTTTCAATTCTTACGGTGGTTCTTCCAAGATTCTTCTTCCTTCATTTATCATATCAATGTATTCGTTGTTTTCAATCCTACTGGTGGATCATTAAAGACCATCTTAAGTTTGCTCCATATCTATCTTAATCCTTTCTACGAGAATAAGTTGCATACCAAATCCATTGGTTGTCATCAATCTTATTAGTGAAGGATGAGCATAATGTTATTCTTATTCTTGTTTCATCGAGTAAATTCTATTCCTTATTCCGGAGGTTCATCAAATTCTCTATTTCAATTGTTTCATCTTTTCTTTTCCGGAGTTCCAAGTTTTTCTGTATTATCTCGTCGCGAAGCTCCATCTAAATAATCGCAAGGCTTCACCTTGTGTTTTCGACTTCTCTTTCCTTTCGTTTGATCATTCTTTGTTACCAGAGTTCTTCATGGAGGCACTACATGATGGTTTATGAAGGATTTATTTACTTCTCCAAGTTTTTCATCGAGATTCTTTTCTAAGGAGCTCAAGCATTCTTCATCTTGCAATCTGGAGTGCAATTCTTTCTACCGTATCATTGGAGATGGTATTATGTCATTATTGATAATTTGAGTTCGTGTTTCATGATTCACATGTTGTTAAGAATGAGGTATTTTAAATCCATCAACCTCTTCGTTGGAGTTATCTTGTGTCATGTTTCACCTAAAGCCTTCCCTAAGGATTGTTGCTAATTATGGTGCTCATAAATGACCCAAGTTCTTCATTTATCCTCTCGGTGAATATAGTTTCTCTTCTCCTTGTTCTTATCAATCCAATCCTGTTTTCGTTAGTGGCAGAATTTCACCTCTTGATTTTGAGATGTTTTCCATAAGCCCACAACAAGCTTACTCTTTTCGTTGTTGGGTTTCCAACAATTTCGTTCGACCCTTCTCGTCAAGATGCTTTTCAAGCTCATTTGAGGTAGAAGATGGTGTTTTATTCTCTGTTCTTTTGTTTCGACGATCCAACTTCTATTCTTTCATTCCGGATGCATTGTGATATTGCTTCTTCAACCATCATATTGTTTTATCAAAGATCATGTTTCTTTCCTTTGCTTATCCATTTAACCGGAGTGTTGTGTCCTCTACTCAAGTTCTTTTCACCTTTTCAAGTCTTGCATCTCGTTTCTACTGGAGTGATTGGATGTACTTCTTGTCCATTGCAACCTTTTTCTCATGTCTTTCAACCTACATGGTTCTCGTGATGTTCCTCTTTCTTAACGGAGTGTTTCAACTTTGTTAATATTCATTGTATTCTTTCTTTCAATTTGTTAAACCTCGCAAGGTTCTTTGGTTTCACTCGTTTATCAAAGAAGCAACTTATTTTTACCTCTTCTCTTCCTCTTCCTTTTCTCTCAGGTGCCATTCTAGATCTCGGGATGAGATCCTCTCATAGTGGTGGAGTGTTGTGACGCCCCGAGTCTGTTGCGCTAGGTGTCTTCCAGTTATTCGCTGTTGTTGCCTTGTCTTTTGCTTGGGTGTCGCATCTTGCCATCATCTGCATTGCATCTGCATGTTTTCGAAAACTTGCATCCGTCCCAGTCTCCTCGTTCCGTCCGTTGTCCGTTCTGAGCCCAGACACACTTGCACGCGCCCGCGGCATGTCCGAAATAGTATTTTATAAGTGGTCGGAAAATGTTCTCAGATTCAGTTGAAAGTTGGCATGCGGTGTTGTTTCAGTGTTAGTAGGTCGCCTGCAAAGTTTCATCGCATTCGGAGTTCGTTTGATAGCCCAACCGTTAAACTATAGCGGCAGTATAGCCGGTCTATCATCGGACGTTTTCGGACTCCGAAAACTGTTGTCGGGTCTCTCTCTTTTCTCTCCCGCAGCCCTCGGCCTTCTACACAGTCACAACCAGCCCACTACCTACCGTCAGGCCCTACCTAAACTCTCTCGTTAGCCGCGGCCCTCCTCGCGCATGCGCCCGAAAGCTGTCCCGGACCCGACCCGGACAGTCGTCACCGTTGGGTCCGGATCATCCCCAAACATCTACAAAACGTCTCCATTTTGTTAATTGGACTTCCTAACCTAGTTTTCATGAACCGTCCGATTACGATCGGAGGGCCCTAGTAGCCCCTACCCAAAAATCCACCTGCCTCCACTTGTCCAGATCCACTAGCCACCTTCCACCTTGATCTGGAGTCGCCAGATCAAGATCCGATGGCCCCTAGGCCTCCAGTTCATCCCCATCGGTCCACCACAGTGCCCCGCAGCAGCGATCCCGCCTCAAACTTCTCTGCCTCGACGGAGCAGTCGTCACCGGCCACCAGGAGCCGCTGCTCTGCCTTGTCCCTCACCACCGGTAACCTCGCCCTGGCCTCGCGCTCCTTTCTCTTCCCCATTTTTTCCATGCGCCGCCATTGTCCCGCCAGTTGCTACCGATTGCCATCACAGGGAGCTCCAACGCCACGCCGCCCTGGCGAGCCTGCCAGCCGGCGACCTCGACCTCCGGCCGTGCCCCTGCTTCCTTCTCCTCCTTCCCCACTGCTCTCTCTCTCTCTCTCTGAAAGTCCCTGTCTCTTCCCTGCAGGTGTGGTGGTCGACCGTCATGGCGCCGCTGCCCTCGTTGTTCACCAGGGTGGAACCCAATCTGGATCTCCCTGCTGCCGGGTCCAAGCCGCTGCCGTCCCAGGCTTCTACAAGCCGCGCCACCCCACCGGAGTCCACCAGTGCCGGCGACCTCCGCCTTCCTGCACCCCTGCTGCTGCCTTTTTTCTTCAGTAGCGAGCCGCAGCTTGTTCGCCCCGCCTTGCCTCGCTTCATCTGAAGCCCTGCCCGTTTCAGCGCGAGTTGACCGCGCCTCCTCTCTGCTCGCCCGCGTGGGCCTCCCCAGCTGCCCCCAGCATCTCCACAAGCCGGCCCATGAGGCATGGTGAGCAGCCCCCACTCCTATGCACTTTGGGCCGGCCAGATTCGGCCCAGTGTATTTTTTTTCAGATCTGCGAGTTTGTCTTTTATCCGGAGATGCCTATTTTACAAAAAAAAACCTAAGGTTCATGCATAACCTAACTGACCAACTAAGCATCACATGTAAAAAAATTATATATGAAACTTGCTTAGAATTTTGTGTAGATTAATATTTTGCAACTTTCATCCTTGATAAAAATGTTTAAAATGATGTTTGCATTATTTTGCTCCTATGCCATGTTAAAATGCTTTAATTCATAACTAAATAACCATAGCTCCAAATTTAATAAAATTTATATGTAAATGGGGTGGAAAAATGTCTAGTTTAACATGGTGGCGTCACTTTGCATGTTTAACAACCCTAAAATTGTATTTAGGGCAGATCAGTACCAAACCTAAAATATGCACATGAGGAGTTTCCGGACTTGTTGTTTTGTTGTTTCGACCTCATTTAAACTTGCCTAGATAGATAGTTTCTTTATGCTTCACCTCTTGCCATGCTAACAACATTTAATATTGTTGAGTACATAAACGAGATCGAACTAAATAAGTCATGTGGTGTTTCGTCAATATGCAACGGAGTTGCATATTGAGCTCCACTTAATTTGTAGTATTGTTTGTGCACTTTGCCATGCCATGCCTCATTAATCCGGACATGCATCATACTTGGTTGTGCATCATGTCATGTTATGTGATGGTTGTTTACTATGTTGTTTACTTCTTTCCGGGTTGTTTCCCTCGTTAGCTTCGGTTCCGTTCCGGAGTTGTGAGGATCCGTTCGACTTCGTCCTTTTGTCTTCTTCATGGACTCGTTCTCCTTCCGTGCGGGATTACAGGCAAGATGACCATACCCCCGAAATCACTTCTATCTTTGCTTGCTAGATGCTCGCTCTTTTGCTATGCCTATGCTGTGATACCTACCACTTGCTATATCATGCCTCCAATTTTGCCATGAGCCTCTAACCCACCTTGTCCTAGCAAACCATTGTTTGGCTATGTTACCACTTTTCTCAGCCCCTCTTATAGCGTTGCTAGTTGCAGGTGAAGATGGAGTTTGTTCCTTGTTGGAACATGATTATTGTTGGGATATCACAATATCTCTTATTTAATTAATGCATCTATATACTTTGTAAAGGGTGGAAGGCTCGGCCTTATGTCTGGTATTTTGTTCCACTCTTGTCGCCCTAGTTTCGGTCATACCGGTGTTATGTTCCTTGATTTTGCATTCCTTATGCGGTTGGGTTATAATGGGAACCCCTTGACAGTTCGCCTTGAATAAAACTCCTCCAGCAAGGCCCAACCTTGCTTTTACCATTTGCACTAACAACCTACCACCTTCCCTTGGGTTCTGCAGACTCAAGGGTCATCTTTATTTTAACCCCCCCTCGGGCCAGTGCTTCTCTAAGTGTTGATCCGAACTGAGTAGACTGCGGGGCCACCTCGGGGAAACTTGAGGGTTGGTTTTACTCGTAGGATGTCTCATCTGGTGTTGCCCTGAGAACGAGATATGTGCAACTCCTGTCGGGATTGTCAGTGCATCGGGCGGCTTTGCTGGTCTTGTTTTTACCATTGTTGAAATGTCTTGTAACCAGGATTCCGAGCCTGATCGGGTCATCCTGGGAGAAGGAATATCCTTCGTTGACCGTGAGAGCTTGTGATGGGCTAAGTTGGGACACCCCTGCAGGGTTTTGAACTTCCGAAAGTTGTGCCCGCGGTTATGGGCAGATGTGAATTTTTTAATGTCCGGTTGTAGAGAACTTGACACTTAACTTAATTAAAATGCATCAACCGCGTGTGTAACCGTGATGGTCTCTTCTTGGCAGAGTCCGGGAAGTGAACACGGTGTTGGAGTTATGCTTGAACGTAAGTAGTCTAGGATCAGTTCTTGATAATAGATTCTCGAACGTGCTTTTGCCTTCTCTTCTCGCTCTCATTTGCGTATGTTAGCCACCATATATGCTAGTGCTTGCTGCAGCTCCAACTCATACCTTTTCCCCTACCTATATGCTTAAATAGTCTTGATCGCGAGGGTGTGAGATTGCTGAGTCCCCGTGACTCACAGATTACTTCCAAAACCAGTTTGCAGGTGACGCAACCGAGCTCAAGGAGGAGCTTGATGAAGTTCGTGTCTGTTGTGTTGTTTCCATTTCTAGTTGATCAGTAGTGGAGCCCAGTTGGGGCGATCGGGGATCTGTAGCATTAGGGGTAGTCTTCTTTTATTTGGTTCCGTAGTCGGACCTTGATTGTATCTGGATGTTGTAATGCTTTATTCATGTATTGTGTGAAGTGGCGATTGTAAGCCAACTATGTATCTTTTTCCTTATTCAGTACATAGGATGTGTAAAGATTACCCCTCTTGCGACATTGCTTACAATGTGGTTATGCCTCTAAGTCATGCTTCGACACGTGGGATATATAGCCGCATCGTGGGCGTTACAACGACGCTGTGTTGCTTCTCTTCTCGCTCTTATTTGCGTATGTTAGCCACCATATTTGCTTAGTGCTTGCTGCAACTCCACCTCATTACCCCTTTCCTACCCATAAGCTTAAATAGTCTTGATCTCACGGGTGTGAGATTGCTGAGTCCTCGTGACTCACAGATACTTACAAACAGTTGCAGGTGCCGTTGATACCAGTGCAGGTGATGCAACCAAGCTCAAGTGGGAGCTTGATGAAGATCTTGATTGATGTTTTATGTCTTCTCTGGTTGATCGGTAGTGGAGCCCAGTTGGAACGATCGGGGATCTTGCATTTGGGGTTGTCTTCTTTTACTTTGGTTCCGTAATCAGACCTTGATTGTTTTCTGGATGATGTATCCTTAATTTGTATTTGTGTGAAGTGGCGATTGTAAGCCAACTCTTTATCCCTTTCTTATTCAGTACATGGGATTGTGTGAAGATTACCCCTCTTGCGACAAACGTACCATGCGGCTATGCCTCTAAGTCGTGCCCCGACACGTGGGAGATATAGCCACATTGTGGGTGTTACACAAATGACATGGCAATGACGGAGAATAACTGGAAGACACCTGGCGCATCAGACTCGGGGCGTTACAAGATTATACCAGCTTCCAGAAGCTTTAATATTTCCATTCTTACCACTTCTTTCATCTTCGGATTTAACCGACGTTGGTGATCAACAACAGGTTTAGGATCAGGTTCCATATTAATTTTATGTTGACATAGAGTGGGACTAATGCCCTTTAAATCATCAAGAGTATATCCAATAGCACCTTGGTGCTTCCTTAGAACTTTCAATAATCTCTCTTCTTCATGTTCTGAAAGGTTAGCACTAATAATAACATGATATATCTTCTTTTCATCAAGATAAGCATATTTCAAAGTGTCTCGCAATTGTTTTAATTCAAACACAGGATCACCTTTAGGTGGAGGAGGACCTCCTAGAGTTTCAATATGAAAATTGTGTTTAAGAAGAGGACATTGTTCAAAGAAAATCTTATCTATTTCATTTCTTTCATGCATATGTAAATCATTTTCATGGTCTAGCAAATATTGTTCTAGTGGATCAGTAGGAGGCAATAAATAGAAGAAAAACCAATTATTTCATCCTTACTAGGCAATTCTTTTTCATGATGCTTTCTACTAAACTTGGAAAAATTAAAATCATGAGACTCATCACCAAAACTAACACCGACAATTTGTTTCTCATAATCAATTCTTAGCATTAATGGTGTTCAAGAAAGGTCTACCAAAGATAATGCGACAAAAGTCATCTTGTGGGGAACCAATAACAAGACAGTCAGTAGGGTATTTTATATCCCCACACAAGACTTCAACATCTGTAACAATCCCATGTGGTGTGATGGTGTCTCTATTAGCAAGTTTAATAGTGGCATCTATTTCTTCTATTTCAGCGGGTGCTATGTCATTCATAATTTCTTGATAAAGGGTAAAGGGAATAGCACTCATGCTAGCACATATGTCATATAAACCATGATAATAGTGGTCTCCTATTTTAACTGAGACAACAGGCATGCCCACAATGGGTATATGTTTTTCCTCTTTATTAGGTTTGGCGATTTAAGTAGCTTCATTGCAGAAGTAAATAACATGCCCATCTATATTTTCTTCTAGGAGATCCTTAACCATAGAAATGCTAGGTTCTAATTTTATTTGTTCATGAGGTTTAGGTGTTCTAATATAACTTTTTTAACCACAGTTGAAATCTTAGCATGTTGCCTTATCCTAACAGGGAAAGGTGCTTTCTCAATATAAGGAGTAGGAACAACTGGATCAACATTTTAAAGTATAGTTTCTTCTTTAGCTAATATTGGTTCTTTAATTTCTTCTTTAAAGGGTAGGTGATATTTAAACCACTTCTTTTTAAGGAGATCAACATGAGTAGCAAATGATTCACAAAAGGAGGCTACTATCTCAGAGTCAAGTTCATATTTAGTGCTAAACTTTTTAAATTCATCAGTAATCATAAAAGATTTACCACAATCATACTTAAGCTTAATACCTAACACTTTACCTTCATCGAGTTCCCAATCTTTAGAGTTGAGTTTAATTCTTTCCAAAAGATCCCGCCGGAATTCGATAGTCTTCTTCATAAAATAACCAACACAAGAAGTATCAAGCATGGATAGATCATTATGAGAAAGCCGAGCATAAAATTTTTGTCTAATAATTTCTCTTGAGTGCTCATGATTGGGGCATGAATATAACATTGACTTCAGCCTCCCCCAAGCTAGAGCGATACTTTCTCCTTCACTAGGCCAAAAATTATATACGTAATTCCGATCATGATGAACTGCAACTTCAATCGATTCCAAGATCCAATATCATCGCATAGCCCTATACCATGCCAATGCTTTTCCCTTCAAAGATAAAGGGAAAACCTTCTTCTTAACATCATCTCTGGGTAAACCTGCAAGCTTAAAGAATCCACAAATTTGTTCCACATATTTCAAGTGCATATCAGGATGTTCGGTTCCATCTCCTGCATAAGGATTAGCTAGCAGTTGTTCTATCATACCCGAAGGAATTTCATATTCAATATTTTTAGTAGGTGTAGTAGGTTGAGGGGTAGCCAATTGTGGTTCTGGTCGAGGTGAAGATACCGCGAACAAACCCCTCAAAGGATTGTTTTCCAGACTAGCAAGTGACAATAAATTTGAGGCACATTATATAAATGATTCCTTACCAAATTCCACTAACCAAAGGCTCTTCACTCCCCGGCAAAGGCGCCAAAAAATAGCCTTGATGACCCACAAGTATGGGGGATCAATTGTAGATCTTTTCGATAAGAGTGTCGAACCCAACAAGGATCATAAGGAAATGACAAGTGGTTTTCAGCAAGGTAATGTCTGCAAGTGCTGAAACTGTAAGTAGCAGAGTAGTTTGATAGCAAGATAATTTATAACGACCAATTAATGATAATAGTAGCAAAAGTGAAGTAAGGTAGCCCAATCCTTTTGAGGCAAACAGGCCAAAATGGTCTCTTATAATAGGCAAAGCGTTCTTGAGGGTACATGGGAATTTCATCTAGTCACTTTCATCATGTTGATTCGATTTATGTTCGCTACTTCGATAATTTGATATGTGGGTGGACCGGTGCTTAGGTGTTGTTATTACTTGAACAAACCACCTACTTATGATTAACCCTGCCGCAAGCATCCGTAACTATGGGAAAAGTATTAAGAATAATTCTAACCATAGCATTAAACTTTTTGAACCAATCGGTCCCTTACGGAATAGCGCATAAACTGGGGTTTAAGCTTCCGTTACTCTCGCAACCCATCATCTAATTTCTACTCCACAATCCATTCCCTTAGGCCCAAATATGGTGAAGTGTCATGTAGTCGACGTTCACATGACACCACTAAGGGAATCACAACATACATACTATCAAAATATCGAACACATATCAAGTTCACATGATTACTTGCAACATGATTTCTCCCATGACCTCAAGAACAAAAGTATCTACTCACAAATGATAATCATGCTCAAGAACAGAGGGGTATTAAATAGCATATTGGATCTGAATATATAATCTTCCACCAAATAAACCATATAGTAATCAACTACAAGATGTAATCAACACTACTAGTCACCCACAACCACCAATCTATAGTTCCGGTAACAAGATTGAACACAAGAGATGAACTAGGGTTTGAGATGAGATGGTGTTGTTGAAGATGTTGATGG